>NC_092001.1:31103655-31725955 GCF_044704955.1 Pristiophorus japonicus
TACACGCAACATTCCATGCATCATTTCACACATCATTCCGCACATCATTCCAGACTTCATTACACACATCATTCCACACATCATTTCACACATCATTCCACACATCATTCCACACATCATTCCACACCTCATTCTACACATTAATCCGGACATCATTCAACACCTCATTCCACAAATCATTCCACACACCATTCGACACATCGTTCCACACATCATTCCAAACATCATTCCATAAATCATTCGAAATCACATTCCACACATTATTCTACACAGCATTCCACACATCATTCCTCACATCATTCCACACCTCATTCTACACATCATTCCACACATCATTCCACACATCATTCCACACCTCATTCTACACATCATTCCACACATCATTCCAAACATCATTCCACACCTCATTCCTCACATCATTCCACACCTCATTCTACTCAGCTTTCTACACATCATTCCAAACATCATTCCACACATCATTCCACACATCATTCCAAACTTCATTCCACACATCATTCCACACATCATTTCACACATCATTCGACACTTCATTCCACACATCATTCCACACATTATTCCAAATCTCATTCCATACATCATTCCACACATCTATCCAAACATCATTCCACACATCACTCAACACATCATTCCACACATCTTTACACATATCATTCCACAAGTCATTCCACGTATCATTTATCACATCATTCCACACATCATTCCACACATCATTCCACACATTATTCCACAAATTATTCCACACATCATTCCACCCATCATTCCACGCATCATTCAACAACTCATTCCACCCGTCATTCTACACATCATTCCATACATCATTCCACACATCATTCCACACTTCATTCCACACATCATTCCAAACCTCATTCCAGCCTTTATTCCACACATCATTGCAAACATCATTGCACACATCATTCCACACATCATCCCACACATCATTCCACACCTCATTCTATACATTATTCTAAACATCATTCCACACATCATTCAACACATCATTCCAAGCATCATTCCACACATCATTCCACACCTCATTCCACACATCATTCCAAACATGATTCACATCATTCCACCCGTAATTCCACACTTCATTCCACACATTATTCCACACATAATTTCACACATCATTCGAAACACCATTCCACACATCATTCCATACCTCATTCCACACATCATTCCACACATCATGCCACAAGTCATTCCACACCTCATTCCACACATCATTCCACACATCATTCCACACATCATTCCAAACTTTTTTCCAGATATCATTCCACACCTCATTCTAAACATTATTCCAAACATCATTCCACACATCATTGCACACATCATTCCACGCATCATTCCACAACACAATCCACACGTCATTCCACACATCATTCCACACCTCATTCCAATCATCATTCCAAACATCATTCCAAACCTCATTCCAGCCTTTATTCCACACATCATTGCAAACATCATTGCACACATCATTCCACACATCATCCCACACATCATTCCACAGCTCATTCTACATATCATTCCACACATCATTCCACACATCATTCCACACCCCATTCCACACGTCATTCCACACATCATTCCACACACCATTCCACACATCATTCCATACTTCATTCCACACCTCATTCCACAAATCATTCCACAACTCATTCCACAAGTCATTCCACACGTCATTCCACACGTCATTCCACACATAATTCCGCACATCATTCCAAACCTCATTCCACACATCATACCACACATCATTACACGCAACATTCCATGCATCATTTCACACATCATTCCACACATCATTCCAGACTTCATTACACACATCATTCCACACATCATTCCACACATCATTACACACCTCATTCCACACATTAATCCGGACATCATTCAACACCTCATTCCACAAATCATTCCACACACCATTCGACACATCGTTCCACGCATCATTCCAAACATCATTCCATACATCATTCGAAATCTCATTCCACACATTATTCTACACAACATTCCACACATCATTCCACACATCATTCCACACCTCATTCTACACATCATTCCACACATCATTCCACACATCATTCCACACCTCATTCTACACATCATTCCACAAATTATTCCACACATCATTCCACCCATCATTCCACGCATCATTCAACAACTCATTCCACCCGTCATTCTACACATAATTCCATACATCATTCCACACATTATTCCACACATAATTTCACACATCATTCCACACATCATTCCACACATCATTCCACAACACAATCCACACGTCATTCCACACAGCATTCCACACCTCATTCCAATCATCATTCCAAACATCATTCCAAACCTCATTCCAGCCTTTATTCCACACATCATTGCAAACATCATTGCACACATCATTCCACACATCATCCCACACATCATTCCACACCTCATTCTACATATCATTCCACACATCATTCCACACATCATTCCACACCCCATTCCACACGTCATTCCACACATCATTCCACACACCATTCCACACATCATTCCATACTTCATTCCACACCTCATTCCACAAATCATTCCACAACTCATTCCACAAGTCATTCCACACGTCATTCCACACGTCATTCCACACATAATTCCGCACATCATTCCAAACCTCATTCCACACATCATACCACACATCATTACACGCAACATTCCATGCATCATTTCACACACCATTCCGCACATCATTCCAGACTTCATTACACATATCATTCCAAACATCATTCCACACATCATTACACACCTCATTCCACACATTAATCCTGACATCATTCAACACCTCATTCCACAAATCATTCAACACACCATTCGACACATCGTTCCACACATCATTCCAAACATCATTCCATACATCATTCGAAATCTCATTCCACACATTATTCTACACAACATTCCACACATCATTCCACACATCATTCCACACCTCATTCTACACATCATTCCACACATCATTCCACACATCATTCCACACCTCATTCTACACATCATTCCAAACATCATTCCATACATCATTCCACACCTCATTCCTCACATCATTCCACACCTCATTCTACTCAGCTTTCAACACATCATTCCAAACATCATTCCACACATCATTCCACACATCATTCCAAACTTCATTCCACACATCATTCCACATATCATTTCACACATCATTCGACACTTCATTCCACACATCATTCCAAACATTATTCCAAATCTCATTCCATACATCATTCCACACATCTATCCAAACATCATTCCACACATCACTCAACACATCATTCCACACATCTTTACACATATCATTCCACAAGTCATTCCACGTATCATTTATCACATCATTCCACACATTATTCCACACATCATTCCACACATCATTCCACGCATCATTCAACAACTCATTCCACCCGTCATTCTACACATCATTCCATACATCATTCCACACATCATTCCACACTTCATTCCACACATCATTCCAACCTCATTCCACACATCATTCCACACATCATTCCACACATCATTCCACGCATCATTCAACAACTCATTCTCCCCGTCATTCTACACATCATTCCACACATCATTCCACGCATCATTCCACACATCATTCCACGCATCATACCACAACTCATTCCACCCGTCATTCTACACATCATTCCACACATAATTCCAAACCGCATTCCATATATCATTCCACACATCATTCCACACCTCATTCCACACATCATTCCATACATCATTCCACAACTCATTCCAAACTTCATTCTACACATCATTGAAGACATCATTCCAAACCTCATTCCACACATCATTCCACACATCATTCCACACGTCATTCCACACATCATTCCAGACATTATTAAACATATCGTTCCACTTGTCATTGAACACATCATTCCACAAATCATTCCACACATCATTCCACACATCATTCACATCATTCCACACATCATTCCACACATCATTCCACACATCATTCCACACACCATTCCACACATCATTCCACACCTCATTCCACACATCATTCCACACATCATGCCACAAATCATTCCACACCTCATTCCACGAATCATACCACACCTCATGCCACATCTCATTCCTCACATCATTCCACACATCATTCCACACCTCATTCCACACTTCATTCCAGATATCATTCCACACCTCATTCTATACATTATTCCAAACATCATTCCACACATCATTCCACACCTCATTCCACACATCATTCCAAACATGATTCACATCATTCCACCCGTCATTCCACACTTCATTCCACACATTATTCCATACATAATTTCACACATCATTCGAAACACCATTCCACACATCATTCCACACCTCATTCCACACATCATTCCACACATCATGCCACAAATCATTCCACACCTCATTCCACACATCATTCCACACATCATTCCACACATCATTCCACACATCATTCCACGCATCATTCCACACCTCATGCCACATCTCATTCCTCACATCATTCCACATATCATTCCACATATCATTCCACACCTCATTCCACACTTTTTTCCAGATATCATTCCACACCTCATTCTAAACATTATTCCAAACATCATTCCACACATCATTCCACACATCATTCCACGCATCATTCCACAACACAATCCACACGTCATTCCACACAGCATTCCACACCTCATTCCAATCATCATTCCAAACATCATTCCAAACCTCATTCCAGCCTTTATTCCACACATCATTGCAAACATCATTGCACACATCATTCCACACATCATCCCACACATCATTCCACACCTCATTCTACATATCATTCCACACATCATTCCACACATCATTCCACACCCCATTCCACACGTCATTCCACACATCATTCCACACACCATTCCACACATCATTCCATACTTCATTCCACACCTCGTTCCACAAATCATTCCACAACTCATTCCACATGTCATTCCACACGTCATTCCACACGTCATTCCACACATAATTCCGCACATCATTCCAAAACTCATTCCACATATCATACCACACATCATTACACGCAACATTCCATGCATCATTTCACACATCATTCCGCACATCATTCCAGACTGCATTACACACATCATTCCACACATCATTCCACACATCATTACACACCTCATTCCACACCTCATTCCAGACCTCATTCCACACCTCATTCCACGCGTCACTCCACACATCATTCTACACATCATTCCACATATCATTCCACACATCATTCCAAATATCATTCCAAACCTCATTCCAAACAACATTCCACACCTCATTCCAAACACCTTTCCACACATCGTTCCACACATCATTCCACACATCATTCCACACATCATTCCAAACATCATTCCACACCTCATTCCACACATCATTCCACACATCATTCCACACATCATTCCATACATCATTCGAAACCTCATTCCACACGTTATTCTACACATCATTCCACACATCATTCCACACAGTATTCCACACCTCATTCTACACATCATTCCACACATCATTCCAAACATTATTCCACACCACATTCCTCACATCATTCCACACATCATTCCACACATCATTCCACACATCATTCCACCAATCATTCCACAGCTCATTCTACTCAGCTTTCTACACTTCATTCCAAACCTGATTCCACACATCATTCCGCACGTGATACCAAACATCATTCCACACCTCATTCCAAACATCTTTCCACACATCGTTCCACACATCATTCCACACATCATTCCACACATCATTCCAAACATCATTCCACACCTCATTCCACACATCATTCCACACATCATTTCACACATCATTCGACACATCATTCCACACATCATTCCACACATCATTCCAAACCTCATTCCACAAATTATTCCAAAAATCATTCCACACATCATTCCACACCTCATTCCACACATCATTCCAAACCTCATTCCACACATCATTCCAAACATTATTCCACACCACATTCCTCACATCATTCCACACATCATTCCACACATCACTCAACACATCATTCCACACATCTTTACACATATCATTCCACAAGTCATTCCACGTATCATTTATCACATCATTCCACACATTATTCCACACATCATTCCACACATCATTCCACGCATCATTCAACAACTCATTCCACCCGTCATTCTACACATCATTCCATACATCATTCCACACATCATTCCACACTTCATTCCACACATCATTCCAACCTCATTCCACACATCATTCCACACATCATTCCACACATCATTCCACGCATCATTCAACAACTCATTCTCCCCGTCATTCTACACATCATTCCACACATCATTCCACGCATCATTCCACACATCATTCCACGCATCATACCACAACTCATTCCACCCGTCATTCTACACATCATTCCACACATAATTCCAAACCGCATTCCATATATCATTCCACACATCATTCCACACCTCATTCCACACATCATTCCATACATCATTCCACAACTCATTCCAAACTTCATTCTACACATCATTGAAGACATCATTCCAAACCTCATTCCACACATCATTCCACACATCATTCCACACGTCATTCCACACATCATTCCAGACATTATTAAACATATCGTTCCACTTGTCATTGAACACATCATTCCACAAATCATTCCACACATCATTCCACACATCATTCACATCATTCCACACATCATTCCACACATCATTCCACACATCATTCCACACACCATTCCACACATCATTCCACACCTCATTCCACACATCATTCCACACATCATGCCACAAATCATTCCACACCTCATTCCACGAATCATACCACACCTCATGCCACATCTCATTCCTCACATCATTCCACACATCATTCCACACCTCATTCCACACTTCATTCCAGATATCATTCCACACCTCATTCTATACATTATTCCAAACATCATTCCACACATCATTCCACACCTCATTCCACACATCATTCCAAACATGATTCACATCATTCCACCCGTCATTCCACACTTCATTCCACACATTATTCCATACATAATTTCACACATCATTCGAAACACCATTCCACACATCATTCCACACCTCATTCCACACATCATTCCACACATCATGCCACAAATCATTCCACACCTCATTCCACACATCATTCCACACATCATTCCACACATCATTCCACACATCATTCCACGCATCATTCCACACCTCATGCCACATCTCATTCCTCACATCATTCCACATATCATTCCACATATCATTCCACACCTCATTCCACACTTTTTTCCAGATATCATTCCACACCTCATTCTAAACATTATTCCAAACATCATTCCACACATCATTCCACACATCATTCCACGCATCATTCCACAACACAATCCACACGTCATTCCACACAGCATTCCACACCTCATTCCAATCATCATTCCAAACATCATTCCAAACCTCATTCCAGCCTTTATTCCACACATCATTGCAAACATCATTGCACACATCATTCCACACATCATCCCACACATCATTCCACACCTCATTCTACATATCATTCCACACATCATTCCACACATCATTCCACACCCCATTCCACACGTCATTCCACACATCATTCCACACACCATTCCACACATCATTCCATACTTCATTCCACACCTCGTTCCACAAATCATTCCACAACTCATTCCACATGTCATTCCACACGTCATTCCACACGTCATTCCACACATAATTCCGCACATCATTCCAAAACTCATTCCACATATCATACCACACATCATTACACGCAACATTCCATGCATCATTTCACACATCATTCCGCACATCATTCCAGACTGCATTACACACATCATTCCACACATCATTCCACACATCATTACACACCTCATTCCACACCTCATTCCAGACCTCATTCCACACCTCATTCCACGCGTCACTCCACACATCATTCTACACATCATTCCACATATCATTCCACACATCATTCCAAATATCATTCCAAACCTCATTCCAAACAACATTCCACACCTCATTCCAAACACCTTTCCACACATCGTTCCACACATCATTCCACACATCATTCCACACATCATTCCAAACATCATTCCACACCTCATTCCACACATCATTCCACACATCATTCCACACATCATTCCATACATCATTCGAAACCTCATTCCACACGTTATTCTACACATCATTCCACACATCATTCCACACAGTATTCCACACCTCATTCTACACATCATTCCACACATCATTCCAAACATTATTCCACACCACATTCCTCACATCATTCCACACATCATTCCACACATCATTCCACACATCATTCCACCAATCATTCCACAGCTCATTCTACTCAGCTTTCTACACTTCATTCCAAACCTGATTCCACACATCATTCCGCACGTGATACCAAACATCATTCCACACCTCATTCCAAACATCTTTCCACACATCGTTCCACACATCATTCCACACATCATTCCACACATCATTCCAAACATCATTCCACACCTCATTCCACACATCATTCCACACATCATTTCACACATCATTCGACACATCATTCCACACATCATTCCACACATCATTCCAAACCTCATTCCACAAATTATTCCAAAAATCATTCCACACATCATTCCACACCTCATTCCACACATCATTCCAAACCTCATTCCACACATCATTCCAAACATTATTCCACACCACATTCCTCACATCATTCCACACATCATTCCACACATCACTCAACACATCATTCCACACATCTTTACACATATCATTCCACAAGTCATTCCACGTATCATTTATCACATCATTCCACACATTATTCCACACATCATTCCACACATCATTCCACGCATCATTCAACAACTCATTCCACCCGTCATTCTACACATCATTCCATACATCATTCCACACATCATTCCACACTTCATTCCACACATCATTCCAACCTCATTCCACACATCATTCCACACATCATTCCACACATCATTCCACGCATCATTCAACAACTCATTCTCCCCGTCATTCTACACATCATTCCACACATCATTCCACGCATCATTCCACACATCATTCCACGCATCATACCACAACTCATTCCACCCGTCATTCTACACATCATTCCACACATAATTCCAAACCGCATTCCATATATCATTCCACACATCATTCCACACCTCATTCCACACATCATTCCATACATCATTCCACAACTCATTCCAAACTTCATTCTACACATCATTGAAGACATCATTCCAAACCTCATTCCACACATCATTCCACACATCATTCCACACGTCATTCCACACATCATTCCAGACATTATTAAACATATCGTTCCACTTGTCATTGAACACATCATTCCACAAATCATTCCACACATCATTCCACACATCATTCACATCATTCCACACATCATTCCACACATCATTCCACACATCATTCCACACACCATTCCACACATCATTCCACACCTCATTCCACACATCATTCCACACATCATGCCACAAATCATTCCACACCTCATTCCACGAATCATACCACACCTCATGCCACATCTCATTCCTCACATCATTCCACACATCATTCCACACCTCATTCCACACTTCATTCCAGATATCATTCCACACCTCATTCTATACATTATTCCAAACATCATTCCACACATCATTCCACACCTCATTCCACACATCATTCCAAACATGATTCACATCATTCCACCCGTCATTCCACACTTCATTCCACACATTATTCCATACATAATTTCACACATCATTCGAAACACCATTCCACACATCATTCCACACCTCATTCCACACATCATTCCACACATCATGCCACAAATCATTCCACACCTCATTCCACACATCATTCCACACATCATTCCACACATCATTCCACACATCATTCCACGCATCATTCCACACCTCATGCCACATCTCATTCCTCACATCATTCCACATATCATTCCACATATCATTCCACACCTCATTCCACACTTTTTTCCAGATATCATTCCACACCTCATTCTAAACATTATTCCAAACATCATTCCACACATCATTCCACACATCATTCCACGCATCATTCCACAACACAATCCACACGTCATTCCACACAGCATTCCACACCTCATTCCAATCATCATTCCAAACATCATTCCAAACCTCATTCCAGCCTTTATTCCACACATCATTGCAAACATCATTGCACACATCATTCCACACATCATCCCACACATCATTCCACACCTCATTCTACATATCATTCCACACATCATTCCACACATCATTCCACACCCCATTCCACACGTCATTCCACACATCATTCCACACACCATTCCACACATCATTCCATACTTCATTCCACACCTCGTTCCACAAATCATTCCACAACTCATTCCACATGTCATTCCACACGTCATTCCACACGTCATTCCACACATAATTCCGCACATCATTCCAAAACTCATTCCACATATCATACCACACATCATTACACGCAACATTCCATGCATCATTTCACACATCATTCCGCACATCATTCCAGACTGCATTACACACATCATTCCACACATCATTCCACACATCATTACACACCTCATTCCACACCTCATTCCAGACCTCATTCCACACCTCATTCCACGCGTCACTCCACACATCATTCTACACATCATTCCACATATCATTCCACACATCATTCCAAATATCATTCCAAACCTCATTCCAAACAACATTCCACACCTCATTCCAAACACCTTTCCACACATCGTTCCACACATCATTCCACACATCATTCCACACATCATTCCAAACATCATTCCACACCTCATTCCACACATCATTCCACACATCATTCCACACATCATTCCATACATCATTCGAAACCTCATTCCACACGTTATTCTACACATCATTCCACACATCATTCCACACAGTATTCCACACCTCATTCTACACATCATTCCACACATCATTCCAAACATTATTCCACACCACATTCCTCACATCATTCCACACATCATTCCACACATCATTCCACACATCATTCCACCAATCATTCCACAGCTCATTCTACTCAGCTTTCTACACTTCATTCCAAACCTGATTCCACACATCATTCCGCACGTGATACCAAACATCATTCCACACCTCATTCCAAACATCTTTCCACACATCGTTCCACACAACATTCCACACATCATTCCACACATCATTCCAAACATCATTCCACACCTCATTCCACACATCATTCCACACATCATTTCACACATCATTCGACACATCATTCCACACCTCATTCCACACATCATTCCAAACCTCATTCCACACATCATTCCACACATCATTTCACACTTCATTCCACACATCATTCCACACATCATTCCACACATCATTCCACGTATCATTTAAAATATCATTCATCATTCCACACATCATTCCAAAATTCATTGCACAAATAATTGCTAACCTCATTCCACACATCATTCCACATATCATACTACGCACCATTCCACAAATAACTGCAAACCTGATTCCACACATCATTCCACATATCATTCCACACATCATTCCAAACATCATTCCAAAGCTCATTCCAAACATCATTCCACACATCATTCCACACATCATTCCACATTTAATTCCACACATCATTCCACACCTCATTCCACACATCATTCCACAAACTATTCCACACATCATTCAACACCGCATGTCACACCTCATTCCCCGCCTCAATTCACACCTCATTCCACAACTCATTCCACACGTCATTTCACACATCATTCCACATATCATTCCACACATCATTTAACATACCATTCCACACATCATTGCACAGCTCATTCCACACATCATTCCATACATCATTCCACACATCATTTCCACCTCATTTCACACCTCATTCCACACCTCAATTCACACCTCATTCCTCAACTCATCCCACACGAAATTTCACACATCATTCCACACATCATTCCACACCTCATTCCACACATCATTCCACACATCGTTCCACACATCAATCCGCACATCATTCCATACATCATTCCAAACATCATTCCACAACTCATTACAAACATTATTCCGGACATCATTCAACACCTCATTCCACACATCTTTCCACACATCATTCCACACATCATTCCACAAATCATTCCACACACCATTCGACACGTCATTCCACACATCATTCCACACCACTTTCCACACCGCATTCCACACATCATTCCACACATCATTCCAAACATCATTCCACACATCATTCCATACCTCATTCTACACATCATTCCACACATCATTCCAAACATCATTCATCACCTCAATCCTCACATCATTCCACACATCATTCCACACATCAATCCACCCATCATTCCACACCTCATTCTACTCAGCTTTCTACACATCATTCCAAATCTCATTCCACACATCATTCCACACATCATTCCAAACATCATTCCACACATCATTCCACACATCATTTCACACATCATTCCACACATCATTCCACACATCATTATTCACATAATTCTAAACATCATTCCACACATCATCCACAATTCATTCCACACAGCATTCCACGCATCATTCCAAGCATAATTCCACACATCCTTCCACACATCCTTCCAAACTTCATTCCACACATCATTCCACACATCATTCCACACAACATTCCACAAATAATTCCACACATCATTCCACACCTCATTATAAACATCATTCCACACATCATTCCACACATCATTCCACTCATCATTGCACACGTCATTCCACACATCATTCCACATATCATTCCAAGCCTCATTCCACGCATCATTCCATACATCATTCCAAACATCATTCCACAAATCATTCCACACATCATTCCACACAACATTTCAAACATCATTCCAAACCTCATTCCACACATCATTAAACACATCATTCCACCACATCATTCCATACATCATTCCAAACATCATTCCACAAATCATTCCACACATCATTCCACACAACATTTCACACATCATTCCAAACCTCATTCCACACATCATTAAACACATCATTCCCCCACATCATTCCGCACATCATTCCACACATCATTCCACAACTCATTCCACCCGTCCTTCCACACATCTTTCCAAACATCATTCCACAAATCATTCCAAACCTCATTCCACACATCATTCCACACATCATTCCACGCATAATTCCACAACTCATTCCACCCGTCATTCCACACATCATTCCACCCATCATTCCATACCTCATTCTACATATCATTCCACACTTCATTCCAAACATCGTTCCACATTTCATTCCACACATCATTCCACAAATCATCCCACACATCATGCCACACCTTGTTCTAAACATCATTCCAAACATCATTCCACACATCATTCCACTGATCATTCCACACATCATTCCACACATCATTCAACATATCATTACAAACCTCATTCCACACATCCTTCCACACATCATTCCACACATCATTCCACACATCATTCCACACCTCATTCCATAAATTATTCCACACATCATTCCACAGCTCATTGTAAAAATCATTCCACACATCATTACATACATCATTCCACACATCATTCCACACTTCATTCCACACATCATTCCAACCTCATTCCACACATCATTCCACACATCATTCCACACATCATTCCACGCATCATTCAACAACTCATTCTCCCCGTCATTCTACACATCATTCCACACATCATTCCACGCATCATTCCACACATCATTCCACGCATCATACCACAACTCATTCCACCCGTCATTATACACATCATTCCACACGTCATTCCAAACATCTTTCCACACATAATTCCAAACTGCATTCCATATATCATTCCACACATCATTCCACACCTCATTCCACACATCATTCCATACATCATTCCACAACTCATTCCAAACTTCATTCTACACATCATTGAAGACATCATTCCAAATCTCATTCCACACATCATTCCACACATCATTCCACACCTCATTCTATACATTATTCTAAACATCATTCCACACATCATTCAACACATCATTCCAAGCATCATTCCACACATCATTCCGCACCTCATTCCACACATCATTCCAAACATGATTCACATCATTCCACCCGTCATTCCACACTTCATTCCACACATTATTCCACACATAATTTCACACATCATTCGAAACACCATTCCACACATCATTCCATACCTCATTCCACACATCATTCCACACATCATGCCACAAGTCATTCCACACCTCATTCCACACATCATTCCACACATCATTCCACACATCATTCCAAACTTTTTTCCAGATATCATTCCACACCTCATTCTAAACATTATTCCAAACATCATTCCACACATCATTGCACACATCATTCCACGCATCATTCCACAACACAATCCACACGTCATTCCACACATCATTCCACACCTCATTCCAATCATCATTCCAAACATCATTCCAAACCTCATTCCAGCCTTTATTCCACACATCATTGCAAACATCATTGCACACATCATTCCACACATCATCCCACACATCATTCCACAGCTCATTCTACATATCATTCCACACATCATTCCACACATCATTCCACACCCCATTCCACACGTCATTCCACACATCATTCCACACACCATTCCACACATCATTCCATACTTCATTCCACACCTCATTCCACAAATCATTCCACAACTCATTCCACAAGTCATTCCACACGTCATTCCACACGTCATTCCACACATAATTCCGCACATCATTCCAAACCTCATTCCACACATCATACCACACATCATTACACGCAACATTCCATGCATCATTTCACACATCATTCCGCACATCATTCCAGACTTCATTACACACATCATTCCACACATCATTCCACACATCATTACACACCTCATTCCACACATTAATCCGGACATCATTCAACACCTCATTCCACAAATCATTCCACACACCATTCGACACATCGTTCCACACATCATTCCAAACATCATTCCATACATCATTCGAAATCTCATTCCACACATTATTCTACACAACATTCCACACATCATTCCACACATCATTCCACACCTCATTCTACACATCATTCCACACATCATTCCACACATCATTCCACACCTCATTCTACACATCATTCCACAAATTATTCCACACATCATTCCACCCATCATTCCACGCATCATTCAACAACTCATTCCACCCGTCATTCTACACATAATTCCATACATCATTCCACACATTATTCCACACATAATTTCACACATCATTCCACACATCATTCCACACATCATTCCACAACACAATCCACACGTCATTCCACACAGCATTCCACACCTCATTCCAATCATCATTCCAAACATCATTCCAAACCTCATTCCAGCCTTTATTCCACACATCATTGCAAACATCATTGCACACATCATTCCACACATCATCCCACACATCATTCCACACCTCATTCTACATATCATTCCACACATCATTCCACACATCATTCCACACCCCATTCCACACGTCATTCCACACATCATTCCACACACCATTCCACACATCATTCCATACTTCATTCCACACCTCATTCCACAAATCATTCCACAACTCATTCCACAAGTCATTCCACACGTCATTCCACACGTCATTCCACACATAATTCCGCACATCATTCCAAACCTCATTCCACACATCATACCACACATCATTACACGCAACATTCCATGCATCATTTCACACACCATTCCGCACATCATTCCAGACTTCATTACACATATCATTCCAAACATCATTCCACACATCATTACACACCTCATTCCACACATTAATCCTGACATCATTCAACACCTCATTCCACAAATCATTCAACACACCATTCGACACATCGTTCCACACATCATTCCAAACATCATTCCATACATCATTCGAAATCTCATTCCACACATTATTCTACACAACATTCCACACATCATTCCACACATCATTCCACACCTCATTCTACACATCATTCCACACATCATTCCACACATCATTCCACACCTCATTCTACACATCATTCCAAACATCATTCCATACATCATTCCACACCTCATTCCTCACATCATTCCACACCTCATTCTACTCAGCTTTCAACACATCATTCCAAACATCATTCCACACATCATTCCACACATCATTCCAAACTTCATTCCACACATCATTCCACATATCATTTCACACATCATTCGACACTTCATTCCACACATCATTCCAAACATTATTCCAAATCTCATTCCATACATCATTCCACACATCTATCCAAACATCATTCCACACATCACTCAACACATCATTCCACACATCTTTACACATATCATTCCACAAGTCATTCCACGTATCATTTATCACATCATTCCACACATTATTCCACACATCATTCCACACATCATTCCACGCATCATTCAACAACTCATTCCACCCGTCATTCTACACATCATTCCATACATCATTCCACACATCATTCCACACTTCATTCCACACATCATTCCAACCTCATTCCACACATCATTCCACACATCATTCCACACATCATTCCACGCATCATTCAACAACTCATTCTCCCCGTCATTCTACACATCATTCCACACATCATTCCACGCATCATTCCACACATCATTCCACGCATCATACCACAACTCATTCCACCCGTCATTCTACACATCATTCCACACATAATTCCAAACCGCATTCCATATATCATTCCACACATCATTCCACACCTCATTCCACACATCATTCCATACATCATTCCACAACTCATTCCAAACTTCATTCTACACATCATTGAAGACATCATTCCAAACCTCATTCCACACATCATTCCACACATCATTCCACACGTCATTCCACACATCATTCCAGACATTATTAAACATATCGTTCCACTTGTCATTGAACACATCATTCCACAAATCATTCCACACATCATTCCACACATCATTCACATCATTCCACACATCATTCCACACATCATTCCACACATCATTCCACACACCATTCCACACATCATTCCACACCTCATTCCACACATCATTCCACACATCATGCCACAAATCATTCCACACCTCATTCCACGAATCATACCACACCTCATGCCACATCTCATTCCTCACATCATTCCACACATCATTCCACACCTCATTCCACACTTCATTCCAGATATCATTCCACACCTCATTCTATACATTATTCCAAACATCATTCCACACATCATTCCACACCTCATTCCACACATCATTCCAAACATGATTCACATCATTCCACCCGTCATTCCACACTTCATTCCACACATTATTCCATACATAATTTCACACATCATTCGAAACACCATTCCACACATCATTCCACACCTCATTCCACACATCATTCCACACATCATGCCACAAATCATTCCACACCTCATTCCACACATCATTCCACACATCATTCCACACATCATTCCACACATCATTCCACGCATCATTCCACACCTCATGCCACATCTCATTCCTCACATCATTCCACATATCATTCCACATATCATTCCACACCTCATTCCACACTTTTTTCCAGATATCATTCCACACCTCATTCTAAACATTATTCCAAACATCATTCCACACATCATTCCACACATCATTCCACGCATCATTCCACAACACAATCCACACGTCATTCCACACAGCATTCCACACCTCATTCCAATCATCATTCCAAACATCATTCCAAACCTCATTCCAGCCTTTATTCCACACATCATTGCAAACATCATTGCACACATCATTCCACACATCATCCCACACATCATTCCACACCTCATTCTACATATCATTCCACACATCATTCCACACATCATTCCACACCCCATTCCACACGTCATTCCACACATCATTCCACACACCATTCCACACATCATTCCATACTTCATTCCACACCTCGTTCCACAAATCATTCCACAACTCATTCCACATGTCATTCCACACGTCATTCCACACGTCATTCCACACATAATTCCGCACATCATTCCAAAACTCATTCCACATATCATACCACACATCATTACACGCAACATTCCATGCATCATTTCACACATCATTCCGCACATCATTCCAAACTGCATTACACACATCATTCCACACATCATTCCACACATCATTACACACCTCATTCCACACCTCATTCCAGACCTCATTCCACACCTCATTCCACGCGTCACTCCACACATCATTCTACACATCATTCCACATATCATTCCACACATCATTCCAAATATCATTCCAAACCTCATTCCAAACAACATTCCACACCTCATTCCAAACACCTTTCCACACATCGTTCCACACATCATTCCACACATCATTCCACACATCATTCCAAACATCATTCCACACCTCATTCCACACATCATTCCACACATCATTCCACACATCATTCCATACATCATTCGAAACCTCATTCCACACGTTATTCTACACATCATTCCACACATCATTCCACACAGTATTCCACACCTCATTCTACACATCATTCCACACATCATTCCAAACATTATTCCACACCACATTCCTCACATCATTCCACACATCATTCCACACATCATTCCACACATCATTCCACCAATCATTCCACAGCTCATTCTACTCAGCTTTCTACACTTCATTCCAAACCTGATTCCACACATCATTCCGCACGTGATACCAAACATCATTCCACACCTCATTCCAAACATCGTTCCACACATCGTTCCACACATCATTCCACACATCATTCCACACATCATTCCAAACATCATTCCACACCTCATTCCACACATCATTCCACACATCATTTCACACATCATTCGACACATCATTCCACACATCATTCCACACATCATTCCAAACCTCATTCCACAAATTATTCCAAAAATCATTCCACACATCATTCCACACCTCATTCCACACATCATTCCAAACCTCATTCCACACATCATTCCACACATCATTTCACACTTCATTCCACACATCATTCCACACATCATTCCACACATCATTCCACGTATCATTTAAAATATCATTCATCATTCCACACATCATTCCAAAATTCATTGCACAAATAATTGCTAACCTCATTCCACACATCATTCCACATATCATACTACGCACCATTCCACAAATAACTGCAAACCTGATTCCACACATCATTCCACATATCATTCCACACATCATTCCAAACATCATTCCAAAGCTCATTCCAAACATCATTCCACACATCATTCCACACATCATTCCACATTTAATTCCACACATCATTCCACACCTCATTCCACACATCATTCCACAAACTATTCCACACATCATTCAACACCGCATGTCACACCTCATTCCCCGCCTCAATTCACACCTCATTCCACAACTCATTCCACACGTCATTTCACACATCATTCCACATATCATTCCACACATCATTTAACATACCATTCCACACATCATTGCACAGCTCATTCCACACATCATTCCATACATCATTCCACACATCATTTCCACCTCATTTCACACCTCATTCCACACCTCAATTCACACCTCATTCCTCAACTCATCCCACACGAAATTTCACACATCATTCCACACATCATTCCACACCTCATTCCACACATCATTCCACACATCGTTCCACACATCAATCCGCACATCATTCCATACATCATTCCAAACATCATTCCACAACTCATTACAAACATTATTCCGGACATCATTCAACACCTCATTCCACACATCTTTCCACACATCATTCCACACATCATTCCACAAATCATTCCACACACCATTCGACACGTCATTCCACACATCATTCCACACCACTTTCCACACCGCATTCCACACATCATTCCACACATCATTCCAAACATCATTCCACACATCATTCCATACCTCATTCTACACATCATTCCACACATCATTCCAAACATCATTCATCACCTCAATCCTCACATCATTCCACACATCATTCCACACATCAATCCACCCATCATTCCACACCTCATTCTACTCAGCTTTCTACACATCATTCCAAATCTCATTCCACACATCATTCCACACATCATTCCAAACATCATTCCACACATCATTCCACACATCATTTCACACATCATTCCACACATCATTCCACACATCATTATTCACATAATTCTAAACATCATTCCACACATCATCCACAATTCATTCCACACAGCATTCCACGCATCATTCCAAGCATAATTCCACACATCCTTCCACACATCCTTCCAAACTTCATTCCACACATCATTCCACACATCATTCCACACAACATTCCACAAATAATTCCACACATCATTCCACACCTCATTATAAACATCATTCCACACATCATTCCACACATCATTCCACTCATCATTGCACACGTCATTCCACACATCATTCCACATATCATTCCAAGCCTCATTCCACGCATCATTCCATACATCATTCCAAACATCATTCCACAAATCATTCCACACATCATTCCACACAACATTTCAAACATCATTCCAAACCTCATTCCACACATCATTAAACACATCATTCCACCACATCATTCCATACATCATTCCAAACATCATTCCACAAATCATTCCACACATCATTCCACACAACATTTCACACATCATTCCAAACCTCATTCCACACATCATTAAACACATCATTCCCCCACATCATTCCGCACATCATTCCACACATCATTCCACACATCATTCCACAACTCATTCCACCCGTCCTTCCACACATCTTTCCAAACATCATTCCACAAATCATTCCAAACCTCATTCCACACATCATTCCACACATCATTCCACGCATAATTCCACAACTCATTCCACCCGTCATTCCACACATCATTCCACCCATCATTCCATACCTCATTCTACATATCATTCCACACTTCATTCCAAACATCGTTCCACATTTCATTCCACACATCATTCCACAAATCATCCCACACATCATGCCACACCTTGTTCTAAACATCATTCCAAACATCATTCCACACATCATTCCACTGATCATTCCACACATGATTCCACACATCATTCAACATATCATTACAAACCTCATTCCACACATCCTTCCACACATCATTCCACACATCATTCCACACATCATTCCACACCTCATTCCATAAATTATTCCACACATCATTCCACAGCTCATTGTAAAAATCATTCCACACATCATTACATACATCATTCCGCTCATCATTCCACACATCATTGCACAATTCCTTCTCACATCAATCCACACATCATTCCACACATCATACCACGCATCATTCCACACATCATTCCACACATAATTCAACACCTAATTCAACACATCATTCCACACATCATTCCAGACTTCATTCCACGTATCATTCCACACCTCATTCCACACATCATTCTACACATCAATCCACACATCATTCCACACATCATTCCACACATCATACCACGCATCATTCCACACATCATTCCACACATAATTCAACACCTGATTCAACACATCATTCCACACATCATTCCAGACTTCATTCCACGTATCATTCCACACCTCATTCCACACATCATTCTACACATCAATCCACACATCATTCCACACATCATTCCAGACATCATTTCACACCTGAATCCACACATCAATACACACATCATTCCACACATCATTCCACACATCATTTCAAACCTCATTCCACACATCATTGCACATGTGATTCCAAACATCATTCCACGCATCATTCCTAGCATCATTCCACACATCATTCCACACATCATTCCAAACCTCATTCCACAAATCATTCCACACATCATCCTACACATCATTCAACATATCACCACAAACCTCATTCCACACATCCTTCCACACTTCATTCCACACATCATTCCACAAATCATTCCACACCTCATTCCACAAATAATTCCACACATCATCACACACCTCATTATAAACATCATTCCACACATCATTCCACACATCATTCCACTCATCATTCCACACATCATTGCACAATTCATTCTCACTTCAATCCACACTTCATTCCACGCATCATTCTTGGCATCATTCCACACATCATTCCACACATCATTCCACACGTCAATCCACACATCATTCCACACATCATTCCACACATCATTCCACAACTCATTCCATACGTCATTCCACACGTCATTCCACACGTCATTCCACACATAATTCCAAACCTCATTCCACAGATCATTCCAAACATCATTCCACATATCATTCCAAACCTCATTCCACGCATCATTCCATACATCATTCCAAACATCATTCCACAAATCATTCCACACATCATTCCACACATCATTTCACACATCATTCCAAACCTCATTCCACACTTCATTAAACACATCATTCCACCAGATCCTTCCGGACATCATTCCTCACATCATTCCACAACTCATTCCACCCGTCGTTCCACACATCATTCCTCACATCTTTCCAAACATCATTCCAATACTCATTCCACACATAATTCCACACATCATTCCACGCATCATTCCACAATTCATTCCATCCGTCATTCCACACATCATTCCACCCATCTTTCCATACCTCATTCTATACATCACTCCACACTTCAGTCCAAACATCATTCCACATTTAATTCCACACATCATTCCACAAATCATCCCACACATCATTCCACACCTCGTTCTAAACATCATTCCAAACATTATTCCACACATCATTCCACCGATCATTCCACACATCATTCCACACATCATTCAACATATCATTACTAACCTCATTCCACACATCCTTCCATACATCATTCCATACGTCATTTCACACATCATTCCACACCTCATTCCACAAATCATTCCACACATCATTCCACAGCTCATTCTAAACATCATTCCACACATCATTCCATACATCATTCAGCTCATTATTCAACACATAATTGCACAATTCGTTCTCACATCAATCCACACATCATTCCACACATCATTCCACGCATCATTCCACAAATCATTCCACACATAATTCCACACCTAATCTCACACATCATTCCACACATCATTCCAGGCCTCATTCCACACATCATTCCACATATCATTCCACACTTCATTTCAATCATCATTCCACACATCATTCCAAACCTCATTCAACCCTTTATTCCACACATCATTGCACACACCATTGCACACATCAATCTACATATCATTCCACACATCATTCCAAACATCATTCCACACATCATTCCACACATCATTCCACACCTCATTCCACACATCATTCCAAACATCATTCTAAGCTCATTCCAAACATCATTCCACACATCATTCCACTCATCATTCCACATTTCATTGACACAACATTCCACACCTCATTCCACACATCATTCCACAAACCATTCCATACATCATTCAACACCTCATTTCACACCTCAATCCCCGCCTCAATTCACACCTCATTCCACAGCTCATTCCACACGTCATTTCACACTTCATTCTACATATCATTCCGCACATCATTTCACACATCGTTCTAAACCTCATTCCATACATCATTCCAAACATCATTCCACACCTCATTCCACACATCATTCCAAACATCATTCCAAAGCTCATTCCAAACATCATTCCACATGTCATTCCACACGTCATTCCACACATAATTCCACACATCATTCCAAACCTCATTCCACACATCATACCACACATCATTCCACGCATCATTCCATGCATCATTCCACACATCATTCCAGACTTCATTACACACATCATTCCACACATCATTCCACACATCATTCCACACATCATTCCAAACATCATTTCACACATCATTCGACACATCATTCCACACATCATTCCACACATTATTCCAAATCTCATTCCACACATCATTCCACACGTCATTTCACACATCATTCGACACATCATTCCTCACATCATTCCACACATTATTCCAAATCTCATTCCACACATCATTCCACGCATCATTCAACAATTCATTCCACCCGTCATTCTACACATCATTCTACACATCATTCCACACATCATTCCACACATCATTTCACACATCATTCCACGCATCATTCCACAACTCATTCCGCCCGTTATTCTACACATCATTCCACACATGATTCCACACACCATTCCACACATCATTCCATACTTCATTCCACACCTCATTCCACAAATCATTCCACAACACATTCCACACGTCATTCCACATGTCATTCCACACATCATTCCACACATCATTCCAAACCTCATTCCACACATCATACCACACATCATTCCACGCATCATTCCATGCCTCATTTCACACATCATTCCACACATCATTCCAGACTTCATTGCACACATCATTCCACACATCATTCCACACCTCATTCCACACCTCATTCCACACCTCATTCCTCACCTCATTCCACGCATCATTCCACACATCATTCCACACATCATTCCACATATCATTCCACACATCATTCCAAACATCATTCCAATGCTCATTCCAAAAATCATTCCACACATCATTCCACACATCATTCCACATTTCATTCCACACATCATTCCACACCTCATTCCACACATCATTCCACAAACCATTCCACACATCATTCAACACCTCATTTCACACCTCATTCCCCACCTCAATTCACACCTCAGTCCACAACTCATTCCACACGTCATTTCACACTTTATTCCACATCTCATTCCGCACATCATTTCACATATCATTCCACACATCATTGCACAGCTCATTCCACACATCATTCCACACATCATTCCACACATCATTCCACACCTCATTTCACACCTCATTCCACACCTCAATTCACACCTCATTCCTCAACTCATCCCACACAAAATTACACACATCATTCCAAACATCATTCCACACATCATTCCACACATCATTCTAAACCTCATTCCTTACATCATTCCAAACATCATTCCAAACCTCATTCTACACATCTTTCCACACATCGTTCCAACATCATTCCACACATCATTCCACACATCATTCCAAACATCATTCCACAACTCATTCCACACATTATTCCGGACATCATTCCACACCTCATTCCACACATCATTCCACACATCATTCCACACATCAATCCACACACCATTCGACATATCATTCCACACATCATTCCACACCACTTTCCACACCGCATTCCAGATATCATTCCACACATCATTCCAAACATCATTCCATACATCATTCGAAACCTCATTCCACACTGTATTCTACACAACATTCCACACATCATTCCACACATCATTCCACACATCATTCCACACCTCATTCTACACATGTTTCCACACATCATTCCAAACATCATTCCACACCTCATTCCTCAAATCATTGAACACATCATTCCACACATCATTCCACACATCATTCCACCCATCATTCCACACATCATTCCACACCTCATTCCACACATCATTCCACACATCTATCCAAACATAATTCCACACATCACTCAACACGTCATTCCATACATCATTACACATATCATTCCACAAATCATTCCACGTATCATTTAACACATCATTACACACACCATTCCACGCATCATTCCACACATCATTCCACAAATTATTCCACACATCATTCCACACTTCATTCCACTCATCATTCCAACCTCATTCCACACATCATTCCTTGCATCATTCCACAACTCATTCCATCCATCATTCTATACATCATTCCACACATCATTCCACACAATATTCCACACATCATTCCACACATCATTCCACACATCATTCCACACATCATTCCACGCATCATTCAACAACTCATTCCACCCGTAATTCTACACATCATTCCACACATCATTCCAAACATCTTTCCACATATAATTCCAAACCGCATTCCATACATCATTCCACACATCATTCCACACCTCATTCCACACATCATTCCATACATCATTCCACAACTCATTCCAAACTTCATTCCACACATGAATCCAGACATCATTCCAAACCTCATTCCACACATCATTCCACACATCATTTCACACGTCATTCCACACATCATTCCACACATCATTCCACACCTCATTCCACACATCATTCCAAACATCATTCCACACATCATTCACATCATTCCACACATCATTCCACGCATCATTCCACACATTATTCCACACATCATTTCACACATCATTCCACACACCATTCCACACATCATTCCACACATCATGCCACAAATCATTCCACACCTCATTCTACGCATCATTCGACACCTCATGCCACATCTCATTCCTCACATCATTCCACACATCATTCCACACCTCATTCCACACTTCATTCCAGATATCATTCCACACCGCATTCTAAACATTATTCCAAACATCATTCGACACATCATACCACACATCATTCCACACATTATTCCAAATCTCATTCCACACATCATTCCACACTTCTATCCAAACATCATTCCACACATCACTCAACACATTATTCCACACATCATTACACATATCATTCCACAAATCATTCCACGTATCATTTAACGCATCATTCCACAAATCATTCCACACATCATTCCACACATCATTCCACAAATTATTCCACGCATCATTCCACACTTCATTCCACTCATCATTCCAACCTCATTCCACACATCATTCCACGCATCATTCCACAACTCATTCCACCCGTCATTCTACTCATCATTCCACACATCATTCCAAACATCTTTCCACACATAATTCCAAACCGCTTTCCATATATCATTCCACACATCATTCCACACCTCATTCCACACATCATTCCATACATAATTCCACAACTAATTCCAACTTCATTCCACACATCATTTCAGACATCATTCCAAAACTCATTCAACACATCATTACAAAGCTCATTCCAAACAACATTCCACACCTCATTCCACACCTCATTCCACACATCTTTCCTCACATTGTTCCACACATCATTCCACACATCATTCCACACATCATTCCAAACATCATTGCACACCTCATTCCACACATTATTCCGGACATCATTCCACACATAATTCCAAACCGCATTCCATACATCATTCCACACATCATTCCACACATCATTCCACACACCATTCGACACATCATTCCAAACATCATTCCACACCACTTTCCACACCGCATTCCACACATCATTCCACACATCATTCCACCAATCATTCCACACCTCATTCTACTCAGCTTTCTACACTTCATTCCAAACCTCATTCCACACATCATTCCACACATTATTCCACACATCATTCCACACATCATTCCACACCTCATTCTACACATCATTCCACACGTCATTCCACACATCATTCCACACATCATTCCACACATCATTCCACACAAGATTCCACACATCATTCCACACATCATTCCACAAATCATTCCACACATCATTCAACACCTCATTTCACACCTCATTCCCCGCCTCAATTCACACCTCAGTCCACAACTCATTCCACACGTCATTTCACACTTTATTCCACATCTCATTCCGCACATCATTTCACATATCATTCCACACATCATTCCACACATCATTCCACCCATCATTCCACACATCATTCCACACCTCATTCCAAACATCATTCCACACATCATTGCACACATCATTCCACGCATCATTCCACAACACAATCCACACGTCATTCCACACATCATTCCACACCTCATTCCAATCATCATTCCAAACATCATTCCAAACCTCATTCCAGCCTTTATTCCACACATCATTGCAAACATCATTGCACACATCATTCCACACATCATCCCACACATCATTCCACAGCTCATTCTACATATCATTCCACACATCATTCCACACATCATTCCACACCCCATTCCACACGTCATTCCACACATCATTCCACACACCATTCCACACATCATTCCATACTTCATTCCACACCTCATTCCACAAATCATTCCACAACTCATTCCACAAGTCATTCCACACGTCATTCCACACGTCATTCCACACATCATTCCACAAATTATTCCACGCATCATTCCACACTTCATTCCACTCATCATTCCAACCTCATTCCACACATCATTCCACGCATCATTCCACAACTCATTCCACCCGTCATTCTACTCATCATTCCACACATCATTCCAAACATCTTTCCACACATAATTCCAAACCGCTTTCCATATATCATTCCACACATCATTCCACACCTCATTCCACACATCATTCCATACATAATTCCACAACTAATTCCAACTTCATTCCACACATCATTTCAGACATCATTCCAAAACTCATTCAACACATCATTACAAAGCTCATTCCAAACAACATTCCACACCTCATTCCACACCTCATTCCACACATCTTTCCTCACATTGTTCCACACATCATTCCACACATCATTCCACACATCATTCCAAACATCATTGCACACCTCATTTCACACATTATTCCGGACATCATTCCACACATAATTCCAAACCGCATTCCATACATCATTCCACACATCATTCCACACATCATTCCACACACCATTCGACACATCATTCCAAACATCATTCCACACCACTTTCCACACCGCATTCCACACATCATTCCACACATCATTCCACCAATCATTCCACACCTCATTCTACTCAGCTTTCTACACTTCATTCCAAACCTCATTCCACACATCATTCCACACATTATTCCACACATCATTCCACACATCATTCCACACCTCATTCTACACATCATTCCACACGTCATTCCACACATCATTCCACACATCATTCCACACATCATTCCACACAGGATTCCACACATCATTCCACACATCATTCCACAAATCATTCCACACATCATTCAACACCTCATTTCACACCTCATTCCCCGCCTCAATTCACACCTCAGTCCACAACTCATTCCACACGTCATTTCACACTTTATTCCACATCTCATTCCGCACATCATTTCACATATCATTCCACACATCATTCCACTCATCATTCCACCCATCATTCCACACATCATTCCACACCTCATTCCAAACATCATTCCACACATCATTGCACACATCATTCCACGCATCATTCCACAACACAATCCACACGTCATTCCACACATCATTCCACACCTCATTCCAATCATCATTCCAAACATCATTCCAAACCTCATTCCAGCCTTTATTCCACACATCATTGCAAACATCATTGCACACATCATTCCACACATCATCCCACACATCATTCCACAGCTCATTCTACATATCATTCCACACATCATTCCACACATCATTCCACACCCCATTCCACACGTCATTCCACACATCATTCCACACACCATTCCACACATCATTCCATACTTCATTCCACACCTCATTCCACAAATCATTCCACAACTCATTCCACAAGTCATTCCACACGTCATTCCACACGTCATTCCACACATCATTCCAGACATTATTAAACATATCGTTCCACTTGTCATTGAACACATCATTCCACAAATCATTCCACACATCATTCCACACATCATTCACATCATTCCACACATCATTCCACACATCATTCCACACATCATTCCACACACCATTCCACACATCATTCCACACCTCATTCCACACATCATTCCACACATCATGCCACAAATCATTCCACACCTCATTCCAGGAATCATACCACACCTCATGCCACATCTCATTCCTCACATCATTCCACACATCATTCCACACCTCATTCCACACTTCATTCCAGATATCATTCCACACCTCATTCTATACATTATTCCAAACATCATTCCACACATCATTCCACACCTCATTCCACACATCATTCCAAACATGATTCACATCATTCCACCCGTCATTCCACACTTCATTCCACACATTATTCCATACATAATTTCACACATCATTCGAAACACCATTCCACACATCATTCCACACCGCATTCCACACATCATTCCACACATCATGCCACAAATCATTCCACACCTCATTCCACACATCATTCCACACATCATTCCACACATCATTCCACACATCATTCCACGCATCATTCCACACCTCATGCCACATCTCATTCCTCACATCATTCCACATATCATTCCACATATCATTCCACACCTCATTCCACACTTTTTTCCAGATATCATTCCACACCTCATTCTAAACATTATTCCAAACATCATTCCACACATCATTCCACACATCATTCCACGCATCATTCCACAACACAATCCACACGTCATTCCACACAGCATTCCACACCTCATTCCAATCATCATTCCAAACATCATTCCAAACCTCATTCCAGCCTTTATTCCACACATCATTGCAAACATCTTTGCACACATCATTCCACACATCATCCCACACATCATTCCACACCTCATTCTACATATCATTCCACACATCATTCCACACATCATTCCACACCCCATTCCACACGTAATTCCACACATCATTCCACACACCATTCCACACATCATTCCATACTTCATTCCACACCTCGTTCCACAAATCATTCCACAACTCATTCCACATGTCATTCCACACGTCATTCCACACGTCATTCCACACATAATTCCGCACATCATTCCAAAACTCATTCCACATATCATACCACACATCATTACACGCAACATTCCATGCATCATTTCACACATCATTCCGCACATCATTCCAGACTGCATTACACACATCATTCCACACATCATTCCACACATCATTACACACCTCATTCCACACCTCATTCCAGACCTCATTCCACACCTCATTCCACGCGTCACTCCACACATCATTCTACACATCATTCCACATATCATTCCACACATCATTCCAAATATCATTCCAAACCTCATTCCAAACAACATTCCACACCTCATTCCAAACACCTTTCCACACATCGTTCCACACATCATTCCACACATCATTCCACACATCATTCCAAACATCATTCCACACCTCATTCCACACATCATTCCACACATCATTCCACACATCATTCCATACATCATTCGAAACCTCATTCCACACGTTATTCTACACATCATTCCACACATCATTCCACACAGTATTCCACACCTCATTCTACACATCATTCCACACATCATGCCAAACATTATTCCACACCACATTCCTCACATCATTCCACACATCATTCCACACATCATTCCACACATCATTCCACCAATCATTCCACAGCTCATTCTACTCAGCTTTCTACACTTCATTCCAAACCTGATTCCACACATCATTCCGCACGTGATACCAAACATCATTCCACACCTCATTCCAAACATCTTTCCACACATCGTTCCACACATCATTCCACACATCATTCCACACATCATTCCAAACATCATTCCACACCTCATTCCACACATCATTCCACACATCATTTCGCACATCATTCGACACATCATTCCACACATCATTCCACACATCATTCCAAACCTCATTCCACAAATTATTCCAAAAATCATTCCACACATCATTCCACACCTCATTCCACACATCATTCCAAACCTCATTCCACACATCATTCCACACATCATTTCACACTTCATTCCACACATCATTCCACACATCATTCCACGTATCATTTAAAATATCATTCATCATTCCACACATCATTCCAAAATTCATTGCACAAATAATTGCAAACCTCATTCCACACATCATTCCACATATCGTACTACGCACCATTCCACAAATAACTGCAAACCTGATTCCACACATCATTCCACATATCATTCCACACATCATTCCAAACATCATTCCAAAGCTCATTCCAAACATCATTCCACACATCATTCCACACATCATTCCACATTTAATTCCACACATCATTCCACACCTCATTCCACACATCATTCCACAAACTATTCCACACATCATTCAACACCGCATGTCACACCTCATTCCCCGCCTCAATTCACACCTCATTCCACAACTCATTCCACACGTCATTTCACACATCATTCCACATATCATTCCACACATCATTTAACATACCATTCCACACATCATTGCACAGCTCATTCCACACATCATTCCATACATCATTCCACACATCATTTCCACCTCATTTCACACCTCATTCCACACCTCAATTCACACCTCATTCCTCAACTCATCCCACACGAAATTTCACACATCATTCCACACATCATTCCACACCTCATTCCACACATCATTCCACACATCGTTCCACACATCAATCCACACATCATTCCATACATCATTCCAAACATCATTCCACAACTCATTACAAACATTATTCCGGACATCATTCAACACCTCATTCCACACATCTTTCCACACATCATTCCACACATCATTCCACAAATCATTCCACACACCATTCGACACGTCATTCCGCACATCATTCCACACCACTTTCCACACCGCATTCCACACATCATTCCACACATCATTCCAAACATCATTCCACACATCATTCCATACCTCATTCTACACATCATTCCACACATCATTCCAAACATCATTCATCACCTCAATCCTCACATCATTCCACACATCATTCCACACATCAATCCACCCATCATTCCACACCTCATTCTACTCAGCTTTCTACACATCATTCCAAATCTCATTCCACACATCATTCCACACATCATTCCAAACATCATTCCACACATCATTCCACACATCATTTCACACATCATTCCACACATCATTCCACACATCATTATTCACATAATTCTAAACATCATTCCACACATCATCCACAATTCATTCCACACAGCATTCCACGCATCATTCCAAGCATAATTCCACACATCCTTCCACACATCCTTCCAAACTTCATTCCACACATCATTCCACACATCATTCCACACAACATTCCACAAATAATTCCACACATCATTCCACACCTCATTATAAACATCATTCCACACATCATTCCACACATCATTCCACTCATCATTGCACACGTCATTCCACACATCATTCCACATATCATTCCAAACCTCATTCCACGCATCATTCCATACATCATTCCAAACATCATTCCACAAATCATTCCACACATCATTCCACACAACATTTCAAACATCATTCCAAACCTCATTCCACACATCATTAAACACATCATTCCACCACATCATTCCATACATCATTCCAAACATCATTCCACAAATCATTCCACACATCATTCCACACAACATTTCACACATCATTCCAAACCTCATTCCACACATCATTAAACACATCATTCCCCCACATCATTCCGCACATCATTCCACACATCATTCCACACATCATTCCACAACTCATTCCACCCGTCCTTCCACACATCTTTCCAAACATCATTCCACAAATCATTCCAAACCTCATTCCACACATCATTCCACACATCATTCCACGCATAATTCCACAACTCATTCCACCCGTCATTACACACATCATTCCACCCATCATTCCATACCTCATTCTACATATCATTCCACACTTCATTCCAAACATCGTTCCACATTTCATTCCACACATCATTCCACAAATCATCCCACACATCATGCCACACCTTGTTCTAAACATCATTCCAAACATCATTCCACACATCATTCCACTGATCATTCCACACATCATTCCACACATCATTCAACATATCATTACAAACCTCATTCCACACATCCTTCCACACATCATTCCACACATCATTCCACACATCATTCCACACCTCATTCCATAAATTATTCCACACATCATTCCACAGCTCATTGTAAAAATCATTCCACACATCATTACATACATCATTCCGCTCATCATTCCACACATCATTGCACAATTCCTTCTCACATCAATCCACACATCATTCCACACATCATACCACGCATCATTCCACACATCATTCCACACATAATTCAACACCTAATTCAACACATCATTCCACACATCATTCCAGACTTCATTCCACGTATCATTCCACACCTCATTCCACACATCATTCTACACATCAATCCACACATCATTCCACACATCATTCCACACATCATACCACGCATCATTCCACACATCATTCCACACATAATTCAACACCTGATTCAACACATCATTCCACACATCATTCCAGACTTCATTCCACGTATCATTCCACACCTCATTCCACACATCATTCTACACATCAATCCACACATCATTCCACACATCATTCCAGACATCATTTCACACCTGAATCCACACATCAATACACACATCATTCCACACATCATTCCACACATCATTTCAAACCTCATTCCACATTTAATTCCACACATCATTCCACACCTCATTCCACACATCATTCCACAAACTATTCCACACATCATTCATCACCGCATGTCACACCTCATTCCCCGCCTCAATTCACACCTCATTCCACAACTCATTCCACACGTCATTTCACACATCATTCCACATATCATTCCACACATCATTTAACATACCATTCCACACATCATTGCACAGCTCATTCCACACATCATTCCATACATCATTCCACACATCATTTCCACCTCATTTCACACCTCATTCCACACCTCAATTCACACCTCATTCCTCAACTCATCCCACACGAAATTTCACACATCATTCCACACATCATTCCACACCTCATTCCACACATCATTCCACACATCGTTCCACACATCAATCCACACATCATTCCATACATCATTCCAAACATCATTCCACAACTCATTACAAACATTATTCCGGACATCATTCAACACCTCATTCCACACATCTTTCCACACATCATTCCACACATCATTCCACAAATCATTCCACACACCATTCGACACGTCATTCCACACATCATTCCACACCACTTTCCACACCGCATTCCACACATCATTCCACACATCATTCCAAACATCATTCATCACCTCAATCCTCACATCATTCCACACATCATTCCACACATCAATCCACCCATCATTCCACACCTCATTCTACTCAGCTTTCTACACATCATTCCAAATCTCATTCCACACATCATTCCACACATCATTCCAAACATCATTCCACACATCATTCCACACATCATTTCACACATCATTCCACACATCATTCCACACATCATTATTCACATAATTCTAAACATCATTCCACACATCATCCACAATTCATTCCACACAGCATTCCACGCATCATTCCAAGCATAATTCCACACATCCTTCCACACATCCTTCCAAACTTCATTCCACACATCATTCCACACATCATTCCACACAACATTCCACAAATAATTCCACACATCATTCCACACCTCATTATAAACATCATTCCACACATCATTCCACACATCATTCCACTCATCATTGCACACGTCATTCCACACATCATTCCACATATCATTCCAAACCTCATTCCACGCATCATTCCATACATCATTCCAAACATCATTCCACAAATCATTCCACACATCATTCCACACAACATTTCAAACATCATTCCAAACCTCATTCCACACATCATTAAACACATCATTCCACCACATCATTCCATACATCATTCCAAACATCATTCCACAAATCATTCCACACATCATTCCACACAACATTTCACACATCATTCCAAACCTCATTCCACACATCATTAAACACATCATTCCCCCACATCATTCCGCACATCATTCCACACATCATTCCACACATCATTCCACAACTCATTCCACCCGTCCTTCCACACATCTTTCCAAACATCATTCCACAAATCATTCCAAACCTCATTCCACACATCATTCCACACATCATTCCACGCATAATTCCACAACTCATTCCACCCGTCATTACACACATCATTCCACCCATCATTCCATACCTCATTCTACATATCATTCCACACTTCATTCCAAACATCGTTCCACATTTCATTCCACACATCATTCCACAAATCATCCCACACATCATGCCACACCTTGTTCTAAACATCATTCCAAACATCATTCCACACATCATTCCACTGATCATTCCACACATCATTCCACACATCATTCAACATATCATTACAAACCTCATTCCACACATCCTTCCACACATCATTCCACACATCATTCCACACATCATTCCACACCTCATTCCATAAATTATTCCACACATCATTCCACAGCTCATTGTAAAAATCATTCCACACATCATTACATACATCATTCCGCTCATCATTCCACACATCATTGCACAATTCCTTCTCACATCAATCCACACATCATTCCACACATCATACCACGCATCATTCCACACATCATTCCACACATAATTCAACACCTAATTCAACACATCATTCCACACATCATTCCAGACTTCATTCCACGTATCATTCCACACCTCATTCCACACATCATTCTACACATCAATCCACACATCATTCCACACATCATTCCACACATCATACCACGCATCATTCCACACATCATTCCACACATAATTCAACACCTGATTCAACACATCATTCCACACATCATTCCAGACTTCATTCCACGTATCATTCCACACCTCATTCCACACATCATTCTACACATCAATCCACACATCATTCCACACATCATTCCAGACATCATTTCACACCTGAATCCACACATCAATACACACATCATTCCACACATCATTCCACACATCATTTCAAACCTCATTCCACACATCATTGCACATGTGATTCCAAACATCATTCCACGCATCATTCCTAGCATCATTCCACACATCATTCCACACATCATTCCAAACCTCATTCCACAAATCATTCCACACATCATCCTACACATCATTCAACATATCACCACAAACCTCATTCCACACATCCTTCCACACTTCATTCCACACATCATTCCACAAATCATTCCACACCTCATTCCACAAATAATTCCACACATCATCCCACACCTCATTATAAACATCATTCCACACATCATTCCACACATCATTCCACTCATCATTCCACACATCATTGCACAATTCATTCTCACTTCAATCCACACTTCATTCCACGCATCATTCTTGGCATCATTCCACACATCATTCCACACATCATTCCACACTTCAATCCACACATCATTCCACACATCATTCCACACATCATTCCACAACTCATTCCATACGTCATTCCACACGTCATTCCACACGTCATTCCACACATAATTCCAAACCTCATTCCACAGATCATTCCAAACATCATTCCACATATCATTCCAAACCTCATTCCACGCATCATTCCATACATCATTCCGAACATCATTCCACAAATCATTCCACACATCATTCCACACATCATTTCACACATCATTCCAATTCTCATTCCACACTTCATTAAACACATCATTCCACCAGATCCTTCCGGACATCATTCCTCACATCATTCCACAACTCATTCCACCCGTCGTTCCACACATCATTCCTCACATCTTTCCAAACATCATTCCAATACTCATTCCACACATAATTCCACACATCATTCCACGCATCATTCCACAATTCATTCCATCCGTCATTCCACACATCATTCCACCCATCTTTCCATACCTCATTCTATACATCACTCCACACTTCAGTCCAAACATCATTCCACATTTAATTCCACACATCATTCCACAAATCATCCCACACATCATTCCACACCTCGTTCGAAACATCATTCCAAACATTATTCCACACATCATTCCACCGATCATTCCACACATCATTCCACACATCATTCAACATATCATTACAAACCTCATTCCACACATCCTTCCACACATCATTCCATACGTCATTTCACACATCATTCCACACCTCATTCCACAAATCATTCCACACATCATTCCACAGCTCATTCTAAACATCATTCCACACATCATTCCATACATCATTCAGCTCATTATTCAACACATAATTGCACAATTCGTTCTCACATCAATCCACACATCATTCCACACATCATTCCACGCATCATTCCACAAATCATTCCACACATAATTCCACACCTAATCTCACACATCATTCCACACATCATTCCAGGCCTCATTCCACACATCATTCCACATATCATTCCACACTTCATTTCAATCATCATTCCACACATCATTCCAAACCTCATTCAACCCTTTATTCCACACATCATTGCACACACCATTGCACACATCAATCTACATATCATTCCACACATCATTCCAAACATCATTCCACACATCATTCCACACATCATTCCACACCTCATTCCACACATCATTCCAAACATCATTCTAAGCTCATTCCAAACATCATTCCACACATCATTCCACTCATCATTCCACATTTCATTGACACAACATTCCACACCTCATTCCACACATCATTCCACAAACCATTCCATACATCATTCAACACCTCATTTCACACCTCAATCCCCGCCTCAATTCACACCTCATTCCACAGCTCATTCCACACGTCATTTCACACTTCATTCTACATATCATTCCGCACATCATTTCACACATCGTTCTAAACCTCATTCCATACATCATTCCAAACATCATTCCACACCTCATTCCACACATCATTCCAAACATCATTCCAAAGCTCATTCCAAACATCATTCCACACGTCATTCCACACGTCATTCCACACATAATTCCACACATCATTCCAAACCTCATTCCACACATCATACCACACATCATTCCACGCATCATTCCATGCATCATTCCACACATCATTCCAGACTTCATTACACACATCATTCCACACATCATTCCACACATCATTCCACACATCATTCCAAACATCATTTCACACATCATTCGACACATCATTCCACACATCATTCCACACATTATTCCAAATCTCATTCCACACATCATTCCACACGTCATTTCACACATCATTCGACACATCATTCCTCACATCATTCCACACATTATTCCAAATCTCATTCCACACATCATTCCACGCATCATTCAACAATTCATTCCACCCGTCATTCTACACATCATTCTACACATCATTCCACACATCATTCCACACATCATTTCACACATCATTCCACGCATCATTCCACAACTCATTCCGCCCGTTATTCTACACATCATTCCACACATCATTCCACACACCATTCCACACATCATTCCATACTTCATTCCACACCTCATTCCACAAATCATTCCACAACACATTCCACACGTCATTCCACATGTCATTCCACACATCATTCCACACATCATTCCAAACCTCATTCCACACATCATACCACACATCATTCCACGCATCATTCCATGCCTCATTTCACACATCATTCCACACATCATTCCAGACTTCATTGCACACATCATTCCACACATCATTCCACACCTCATTCCACACCTCATTCCACACCTCATTCCTCACCTCATTCCACGCATCATTCCACACATCATTCCACACATCATTCCACATATCATTCCACACATCATTCCAAACATCATTCCAAAGCTCATTCCAAAAATCATTCCACACATCATTCCACACATCATTCCACATTTCATTCCACACATCATTCCACACCTCATTCCACACATCATTCCACAAACCATTCCACACATCATTCAACACCTCATTTCACACCTCATTCCCCACCTCAAATCACACCTCAGTCCACAACTCATTCCACACGTCATTTCACACTTTATTCCACATCTCATTCCGCACATCATTTCACATATCATTCCACACATCATTGCACAGCTCATTCCACACATCATTCCACACATCATTCCACACATCATTCCACACCTCATTTCACACCTCATTCCACACCTCAATTCACACCTCATTCCTCAACTCATCCCACACAAAATTACACACATCATTCCAAACATCATTCCACACATCATTCCACACATCATTCTAAACCTCATTCCTTACATCATTCCAAACATCATTCCAAACCTCATTCTACACATCTTTCCACACTTCGTTCCAACATCATTCCACACATCATTCCACACATCATTCCAAACATCATTCCACAACTCATTCCACACATTATTCCGGACATCATTCCACACCTCATTCCACACATCATTCCACACATCATTCCACACATCAATCCACATACCATTCGACATATCATTCCACACATCATTCCACACCACTTTCCACACCGCATTCCAGATATCATTCCACACATCATTCCAAACATCATTCCATACATCATTCGAAACCTCATTCCACACTGTATTCTACACAACATTCCACACATCATTCCACACATCATTCCTCACATCATTCCACACCTCATTCTACACATGTTTCCACACATCATTCCAAACATCATTCCACACCTCATTCCTCAAATCATTGAACACATCATTCCACACATCATTCCACACATCATTCCACCCATCATTCCACACATCATTCCACACCTCATTCCACACATCATTCCACACATCTATCCAAACATAATTCCACACATCACTCAACACGTCATTCCATACATCATTACACATATCATTCCACAAATCATTCCACGTATCATTTAACACATCATTACACACACCATTCCACGCATCATTCCACACATCATTCCACAAATTATTCCACACATCATTCCACACTTCATTCCACTCATCATTCCAACCTCATTCCACACATCATTCCTTGCATCATTCCACAACTCATTCCATCCATCATTCTACACATCATTCCACACATCATTCCACACAATATTCCACACATCATTCCACACATCATTCCACACATCATTCCACACATCATTCCACGCATCATTCAACAACTCATTCCACCCGTAATTCTACACATCATTCCACACATCATTCCAAACATCTTTCCACATATAATTCCAAACCGCATTCCATACATCATTCCACACATCATTCCACACCTCATTCCACACATCATTCCATACATCATTCCACAACTCATTCCAAACTTCATTCCACACATGAATCCAGACATCATTCCAAACCTCATTCCACACATCATTCCACACATCATTTCACACGTCATTCCACACATCATTCCACACATCATTCCACACCTCATTCCACACATCATTCCAAACATCATTCCACACATCATTCACATCATTCCACACATCATTCCACGCATCATTCCACACATTATTCCACACATCATTTCACACATCATTCCACACACCATTCCACACATCATTCCACACATCATGCCACAAATCATTCCACACCTCATTCTACGCATCATTCGACACCTCATGCCACATCTCATTCCTCACATCATTCCACACATCATTCCACACCTCATTCCACACTTCATTCCAGATATCATTCCACACCGCATTCTAAACATTATTCCAAACATCATTCGACACATCATACCACACATCATTCCACACATTATTCCAAATCTCATTCCACACATCATTCCACACTTCTATCCAAACATCATTCCACACATCACTCAACACATTATTCCACACATCATTACACATAGCATTCCACAAATCATTCCACGTATCATTTAACGCATCATTCCACAAATCATTCCACACATCATTCCACACATCATTCCACAAATTATTCCACGCATCATTCCACACTTCATTCCACTCATCATTCCAACCTCATTCCACACATCATTCCACGCATCATTCCACAACTCATTCCACCCGTCATTCTACTCATCATTCCACACATCATTCCAAACATCTTTCCACACATAATTCCAAACCGCTTTCCATATATCATTCCACACATCATTCCACACCTCATTCCACACATCATTCCATACATAATTCCACAACTAATTCCAACTTCATTCCACACATCATTTCAGACATCATTCCAAAACTCATTCAACACATCATTACAAAGCTCATTCCAAACAACATTCCACACCTCATTCCACACCTCATTCCACACATCTTTCCTCACATTGTTCCACACATCATTCCACACATCATTCCACACATCATTCCAAACATCATTGCACACCTCATTCCACACATTATTCCGGACATCATTCCACACATAATTCCAAACCGCATTCCATACATCATTCCACACATCATTCCACACATCATTCCACACACCATTCGACACATCATTCCAAACATCATTCCACACCACTTTCCACACCGCATTCCACACATCATTCCACACATCATTCCACCAATCATTCCACACCTCATTCTACTCAGCTTTCTACACTTCATTCCAAACCTCATTCCACACATCATTCCACACATCATTCCACAAATTATTCCACGCATCATTCCACACTTCATTCCACTCATCATTCCAACCTCATTCCACACATCATTCCACGCATCATTCCACAACTCATTCCACCCGTCATTCTACTCATCATTCCACACATCATTCCAAACATCTTTCCACACATAATTCCAAACCGCTTTCCATATATCATTCCACACATCATTCCACACCTCATTCCACACATCATTCCATACATAATTCCACAACTAATTCCAACTTCATTCCACACATCATTTCAGACATCATTCCAAAACTCATTCAACACATCATTACAAAGCTCATTCCAAACAACATTCCACACCTCATTCCACACCTCATTCCACACATCTTTCCTCACATTGTTCCACACATCATTCCACACATCATTCCACACATCATTCCAAACATCATTGCACACCTCATTCCACACATTATTCCGGACATCATTCCACACATAATTCCAAACCGCATTCCATACATCATTCCACACATCATTCCACACATCATTCCACACACCATTCGACACATCATTCCAAACATCATTCCACACCACTTTCCACACCGCATTCCAGACATCATTCCACACGTCATTCCAAACATCATTCCATACATCATTCGATACCTCATTCCACACTTTATTCTGTACATCATTTCACACATCATTCCACACATCATTCCACACCTCATTCTACACATGTTTCCACGCATCATTCCAAACATCATTCCACAACTCATTCCTCAAATCATTCCACACATCATTCCACACAACATTCCACACATCATTCCACCCATCATTCCACACTTCATTCCACACCTTATTCCACACATCATTCCACACATCTATCCAAACATGATTCCACACATCACTCAACACATCATTCCACACATCATTACACATATCATTCCAAAAATCATTCCACGTATCATTGAACACATCATTCCACACATCATTCCATACATCATTCCATGCATCATTCCACAACTCATTCAATCCATCATTCTACACATCATTCCACGCATCATTCCACACAATATTCCAAACATCATTTCACACATCATTCCACACATCATTCCACGCATCATTCAACAACTCATTCCACCCGTAATTCTAAACATCATTCCACACATCATTCCACACATCATTCCACGCATCATTCCACACATCATTTCACACCTCATTCCACACATCATTCCATTCATCATTCCACAACTCTTTCCAAACTTCATTCCAAACATCATTCCATACATCATTCACATTATTCCACACATCATTCCACACATCATTCCACACATTATTCCACACATCATTTCACACATCATTCCACACACCATTCCACAAATCATTCCACACCTCATTCTACGCATCATTCCACACCTCATGCCACATCTCATTCCTCACATCATTCCACACATCATTCCACACCTCATTCCACACTTCATTCCAGATATCATTCCACACCTCATTCTAAACATTATTCCAAACATCATTCGACACATCATACCACATATCATTCCACACATTATTCCAAATCTCATTCCACACATCATTCCACACATCGATCCAAACTTCATTCCACACATCACTCAACACATTATTCCACACAACATTACACATATCATTCCACAAATCATTCCACGTATCATTTAACACATCATTCCACACATCATTCCACACATCATTCCACACATCATTCCACAAATTATTCCACGCATCATTCCACACTTCATTCCACTCATAATTCCAAACCGCATTCCATACATCATTCCACACATCATTCCACACCTCATTCCACACATCATTCCACACATAATTCCACAACAAAATCCAACTTCATTCCACACATCATTCCAGACATCATTACAAACCTCATTCCACACATCATTCCAAAGCTCATTCCAAACAAAATTCCACACCTCATTCCACACATCTTTCCACACATCGTTCCAAACATCATTCCACACATCATTCCACACATCATTCCAATCATCATTCCACACCTCATTCCACACATTATTCCGGACATCATTCCACACATAATTCCAAACCGCATTCCATACATCAATCCACACATCATTCCACACCTCATTTAACACATCAGTCCAAACATCATTCCAAAGTTCATTCCAAACAACATTCCAAAGCTCATTCCACACATCTTTCCACACATCGTTCCACACATCATTCCACACATCATTCCACACATCATTCCAAACATCATTCCACAACTCATTCCACACTTTATTCCGGACATCATTCCACACCTCATTCCACACATCATTCCACACATCATTGCACTCATCATTCCACACATCATTCGACACATCATTCCAAACATCATTCCACACCACTTTCCACACCGCATTCCACACTTCATTCCACACATCATTCCAAACATCATTCCATATATCATTCGAAACCTCATTCCACACATCATTCCAAACATCATTCCACACCACATTCCTCGCATCATTCCACACATCATTCCACACATCATTCCACACATCATTCCACCAATCATTCCACACCTCATTCTACTCAGCTTTCTACACTTCATTCCAAACCTCATTCCACACATCATTCCACACATTATTCCACACATGATTCCAATCATCATTCCAAACCTCATTCCACACTTCATTTCAAACCTCATTTCACACATTATTCCACACAACATTCCACACATCATTCCACACATCATTCCACACCTCATTCTACACATCATTCCAAACGTCATTCCACACATCATTCCACACATCATTCCACAAATAATTCCACACATCTTTCCACTCATCATTCCACAAATCATTCTACACATCATTGTACACACCATGCCAATCCTCATTCCACACATCATTCCGCACGTGATACAAAACATCTTTCAAAACATTATTCCACACATCATTTCACAAATCATTCGACACATCATTCCACACATCATTTCACACATCATTCCAACCCTCATTCCAGAAATTATTCCAAAACTCATTCCACATATCATTCCACACCTCATTCCACACAACATTCCAAACCTCATTCGAAACATCATTCCACACATCATTTTACACGTCATTCCACACATCATTCCAGACATCATTCCACACCTCATTCCACGTATCATTTAAAATATCATTCATCATTCCACATATCATTCCAAACATCATTCCACATATAATTGCAAACCTCATTCAAAACATCATTCCACATATCATTCCCCGCATCATTCCACAAATAATTGCAAACCTGATTCCACACATTATTCCACACATCATTCCACGCATCATACCACTCATCATTCCACACATCATTCCACATATCATTCCATACATCATTCCACACATCATTCCACACATCATTCTAAACCTCATTCCATACATCATTCCAAACATCATTCCAAACCTCATTCCACATATATCCAAACATCGTTCCACACATCATTCCACACATCATTCCACACATCAATCCAAACATCATTCCACACCTCATTCCACACATTATTCCGGACATCATTCCACACCTCATTCCTCAAATCATTCCACACATCATTCCACACATCATTCCACACATCATTCCACCCATCATTCCACACATCATTCCACACCTCATTCCACACATCATTCCACACATCTATCCAAACATAATTCCACACATCACTCAACACATCATTCCACACATCATTACACATATCATTCCACAAATCATTCCACGTATCATTTAATACATCATTACACACACCATTCCACGCATCATTCCACACATCATTCCACAAATTATTCCACACATCATTCCACACTTCATTCCACTCATCATTCCAACCTCATTCCACACATCATTCCTTGCATCATTCCACAACTCATTTCATCCATCATTCTACACATCATTCCACACATCATTCCACACAATATTCCACACATCATTCCACACATCATTCCACACATCATTCCACACATCATTCCACACATCATTCTACACATCATTCCACACATCATTCCAAACATCTTTCCACACATAATTCCAAACCGCATTCCATACATCATTCCACACATCATTCCACACCTCATTCCACACATCATTCCATACATCATTCCACAACTCATTCCAAACTTCATTCCACACATCAATCCAGACATCATTCCAAACCTCATTCCACACATCATTCCACACATCATTTCACACGTCATTCCACACATCATTCCACAAATCATTCCACACCTCATTCCACACATCATTCCAAACATCATTCCACACATCATTCACATCATTCCACACATCATTCCACGCATCATTCCACACATTATTCCACACATCATTTCACACATCATTCCACACACCATTCCACACATCATTCAACACCTCATTCCACACATCATTCCACACATCATGCCACAAATCATTCCACACCTCATTCTACGCATCATTCGACACCTCATGCCACATCTCATTCCTCACATCATTCCACACATCATTCCACACCTCATTCCACACTTCATTCCAGATATCATTCCACACCTCATTCTAAACATTATTCCAAACATCATTCGACACATCATACCACACATCATTCCACACATTATTCCAAATCTCATTCCACACATCATTCCACACTTCTATCCAAACATCATTCCACACATCACTCAACACATTATTCCACACATCATTACACATATCATTCCACAAATCATTCCACGTATCATTTAACACATCATTCCACACATCATTCCACACATCATTCCGCACATCATTCCACGCATCATTCCACTACTCATTCCACCCGTCATTCTACACATCATTCCACACATCATTCCACACCTCATTCCACACATCATTCCATACATAATTCCACAACTAATTCCAACTTCATTCCACACATCATTCCAGACATCATTCCAAAACTCATTCAACACATCATTACAAAGCTCATTCCAAACAACATTCCACACCTCATTCCACACATCTTTCCACACATCGTTCCACACATCATTCCACACATCATTCCACACATCATTCCAAACATCATTGCACACCTCATTCCACACGTTATTCCGGACATCATTCCACACATAATTCCAAACCGCATTCCATACATCATTCCACACATCATTCCACACATCATTCCACACATCATTCCACACACCATTCGACACATCATTCCAAACATCATTCCACACCACTTTCCACACCGCATTCCACACATCATTCCACACATCATTCCACCAATCATTCCACACATCATTCCACACCTCATTCTACACATCATTCCACACGTCATTCCACACATCATTCCACACATCATTCCACACATCATTCCACACAAGATTCCACACATCATTCCACACATCATTCCACAAACCATTCCACACATCATTCAACACCTCATTTCACACCTCATTCCCCGCCTCAATTCACACCTCAGTCCACAACTCATTCCACACGTCATTTCACACTTTATTCCACAGCTTTCTACACTTCATTCCAAAACTCATTCCACACATCATTCCACACATTATTCCACACATCATTCCACACATCATTCCACACCTCATTCTACACATCATTCCACACGTCATTCCACACATCATTCCACACATCATTCCACACATCATTCCACACAAGATTCCACACATCATTCCACACATCATTCCACAAACCATTCCACACATCATTCAACACCTCAATTCACACCTCATTCCCCGCCTCAATTCACACCTCAGTCCACAACTCATTCCACACGTCATTTCACACTTTATTCCACATCTCATTCCGCACATCATTTCACATATCATTCTACACATCATTGCACAGCTCATTCCACACATCATTCCACACATCATTCCAAACATCATTCCACATCTCATTTCACACCTCATTCCACACCTCAATTCACACCTCATTCCTCAACTCATCCCACACGAAATTTCACACATCATTCCACACATCATTCCACACATCATTCCACACATCATTCTAAACCTCATTCCTTACATCATTCCAAACATCATTCCAAACTTCATTCCACACATCTTTCCACACATCGTTCCACACATCATTCCACACATCATTCCACACATCATTCCAAACATCATTACACACCCTTTCCACACATTACTCCGGACATCATTCCACACCTCATTCCACACATCATTCCACACATCATTCCACACATCGATCCACACACCATTCGACACATCATTCCACACATCATTCCACACCTCTTTCCACACCGCATTCCAGACATCATTCCACACATCATTCCAAACATCATTCCATACATCATTCGATACCTCATTCCACACTTTATTCTGCACATCATTCCACACATCATTCCACACATCATTCCACACCTCATTCTGCACATGTTTCCACACATCATTCCAAACATCATTCCACACCTCATTCCTCAAATCACTCCACACATCATTCCACACAACATTCCACACATCATTTCACCCATCATTCCACACATTATTCCACACCTCATTCCACACATCATTCCACACATCTATCCAAACATGATTCCACACATCACTCAACACATCATTCCACACATCATTACACATATCATTCCACAAATCATTCCACGTATCATTTAACACATCATTCCACACATCATTCCACACATCATTCCATGCATCATTCCACAACTCATTCCATCCATCATTCTACACATCATTCCACGCATCATTCCACACAATATTCCAAACATCATTCCACACATCATTCCGCACATCATTCCACGCATCATTCAACAACTCATTCCACCCGTAATTCTACACATCATTCCACACATCATTCCACACATCATTCCACACATCATTCCACGCATCATTCCACAACTCATTCCACCCGTCATTCTACACATTATTCCACACATCATTCCAAACATCTTTCCACACATAATTCCAAACCGCATTCCATACATCATTCCACACATCATTCCACACCTCATTCCACACATCATTCCATTCATCATTCCACAACTCATTCCAAACTTCATTCCACACATCATTATAGACATCATTCCAAACCTCATTCCACACATCATTCCACACATCATTACACACGTCATTCCACACATCATTCCACACATCATTCCACACCTCATTCCACACATCATTCCAAACATCATTCCATACATCATACACATCATTCCACACATCATTCCACACATTATTCCATACATCATTTCACACATCATTCCACACACCATTCCACACATCATTCAACACCTCATTCCACACATCATTCCACACATCATGCCACAAATCATTCCACACCTCATTCTACGCATCATTCCACACCTCATGCCACATCTCATTCCTCACATCATTCCACACATCATTCCACACCTCATTCCACACTTCATTCCAGATATCATTCCACACCTCATTCTAAACATTATTCCAAACATCATTCGACACATCATACCACATATCATTCCACACATTATTCCAAATCTCATTCCGCACATCATTCCACACTTCGATCCAAACATCATTCCACACATCACTCAACACATTATTCCACACAACATTACACATATCATTCCACAAATCATTCCACGTATCATTTAACACATCATTCCACACATCATTCCACACATCATTCCACACATCATTCCATAAATTATTCCACGCATCATTCCACACTTCATTCCAATCATCATTCCAACCTCATTCCACACATCATTCCACGCATCATTCCACAACGCATTCCACCCGTCATTCTGCACATCATTCCACACATCATTCCAAACATCTTTCCACACATAATTCCAAACCGCATTCCATACATCATTCCACACATCATTCCACACCTCATTCCACACATCATTCCATACATAATTCCACAACTAATTCCAACTTCATTCCACACATCATTCCAGACATCATTCCAAACCTCATTCCACACATCATTCCAAAGCTCATTCCAAACAACATTCCACACCTCATTCCACACATCTTTCCACACATCGTTCCAAACATCATTCCACACATCATTCCACACGTCATTCCAAACATCATTCCACACCTCATTCCACACATTATTCCGGACATCATTCCACACATAATTCCAAACCGCATTCCATACATCATTCCACACATCATTTCACACCTCATTTAACACATCAGTCCAAACATCATTCCAAAGTTCATTCCAAACAACATTCCAAAGCTCATTCCACACATCTTTCCACACATCGTTCCACACATCATTCCACACATCATTCCACACATCATTCCAAACATCATTCCACAACTCATTCCACACTTTATTCCGGACATCATTCCACACCTCATTCCACACATCATTCCACACATCATTGCACACATCATTCCACACATCATTCGACACATCATTCCAAACATCATTCCACACCACTTTCCACACCGCATTCCACACATCATTCCACACATCATTCCAAACATCATTCCATATATCATTCGAAACCTCATTCCACATATTATTCTAAACATCATTCCACACATCATTCCACACATCATTCCACACCTCATTCTACACATCATTCCACACATCATTCCAAACATCATTCCACACCACATTCCTCGCATCATTCCACACATCATTCCACACATCATTCCACACATCATTCCACCAATCATTCCACACCTCATTCTACTCAGCTTTCTAAACTTCATTCCAAACCTCATTCCACACATCATTCCACACATTATTCCACACATGATTCCAATCATAATTCCAAACCTCATTCCACACATCATTTCAAACCTCATTTCACACATTATTCCACACAACATTCCACACATCATTCCACACATCATTCCACACCTCATTCTACACATCATTCCAAACGTCATTCCACACATCATTCCACATCATTCCACAAATAATTCCACACATCTTTCCACTCATCATTCCACAATTCATTCTACACATCATTGTACACATCATGACAAACCTCATTCCACACATCATTCCGCACGTGATACAAAACAGCATTCAAAACATTATTCCACACAGCATTTCACAAATCATTCGACACATCATTCCACACATCATTTCACACATCATTCCAACCCTCATTCCAGAAATTATTCCAAAACTCATTCCACACATCATTCCACACCTCATTCCACACAACATTCCAAACCTCATTCGAAACATCATTCCACACATCATTTTACACGTCATTCCACACATCATTCCAGACATCATTCCACACCTCATTCCACGTATCATTTAAAATATCATTTATCATTCCACATATCATTCCAAACATCATTCCACATATAATTGCAAACCTCATTCAAAACATCATTCCACATATCATTCCCCGCATCATTCCACAAATAATTGCAAACCTGATTCCACACATTATTACACACATCATTCCAGCATCATACCACTCATCATTCCACACATCATTCCACATATCATTCCACACATCATTCCACACATCATTCCACACATCATTCTAAACCTCATTCCATACATTATTCCAAACATCATTCCAAACCTCATTCCACATATATCCACACATCGTTCCACACATCATTCCACACATCATTCCACACATCAATCCAAACATCATTCCACACCTCATTCCATACATTATTCCGGACATCATTCCACACCTCATTCCACACATCATTCCTCAAATCATTCCACACATCATTCCACACATCATTCCACACATCATTCTACCCATCATTCCACACATCATTCCACACCTCATTCCACACATCATTCCACACATCTATCCAAACATAATTCCACACATCACTCAACACATCATTCCACACATCATTACACATATCATTCCACAAATCATTCCACGTATCATTTAACACATCATTACACACATCATTCCACCCATCATTCCACACATCATTCCACAAATTATTCCAAACATCATTCCACACTTCATTCCACTCATCATTCCAACCTCATTCCACACATCATTCCTTGCATCATTCCACAACTCATTCCATCCATCATTCTACACATCATTCCACACATCATTCCACACAATATTCCACACATCATTCCACACATCATTCCACACATCATTCCACACATCATTCCACGCATCATTCAACAACTCATTCCACCCGTAATTCTACACATCATTCCACACATCATTCCACACCTCATCCCACACATCATTCCATACATAATTCCACAACTAATTCCAACTTCATTCCACACATCATTCCAGACATCATTCCAAAACTCATTCAACACATCATTACAAAGCTCATTCCAAACAACATTCCACACCTCATTCTTCACATCTTTCCACACATCGTTCCACACATCATTCCACACATCATTCCACACATCATTCCAAACATCATTCCACACCTCATTCCACACATTATTCCGGACATCATTCCACACATAATTCCAAACCGCATTCCATACATCATTCCACACATCATTCCACACATCATTCCACACATCATTCCACACACCATTCGACACATCATTCCAAACATCATTCCACACCACTTTCCACACCGCATTCCACACATCATTCCACACATCATTCCAAACATCATTCCATACATCATTCGAAACCTCATTCCACACATTATTCTAAACATCATTCCACACATCATTCCACACATCATACCACACCTCATTCTACACATCATTCCACACATCATTCCAAACATCATTCCAAACCACATTCCTCACGTCATTCCACACATCATTCCACACATCATTCCACACATCATTCCACGCATCATTCCACAACTCATTCCAGCCGTCATTCTACACATTATTCCACACATCATTCCAAACATCTTTCCACACATAATTCCAAACCGCATTCCATACATCATTCCACACATCATTCCACACCTCATTCCACACATCATTCCATTCATCATTCCACAACTCATTCCAAACTTCATTCCACACATCATTATAGACATCATTCCAAACCTCATTCCACACATCATTCCACACATCATTACACACGTCATTCCACACATCATTCCACACATCATTCCACACCTCATTCCACACATCATTCCAAACATCATTCCATACATCATACACATCATTCCACACATCATTCCACACATTATTCCATACATCATTTCACACATCATTCCACACACCATTCCACACATCATTCAACACCTCATTCCACACATCATTCCACACATCATGCCACAAATCATTCCACACCTCATTCTACGCATCATTCCACACCTCATGCCACATCTCATTCCTCACATCATTCCACACATCATTCCACACCTCATTCCACACTTCATTCCAGATATCATTCCACACCTCATTCTAAACATTATTCCAAACATCATTCGACACATCATACCACATATCATTCCACACATTATTCCAAATCTCATTCCACACATCATTCCACACTTCGATCCAAACATCATTCCACACATCACTCAACACATTATTCCACACAACATTACACATATCATTCCACAAATCATTCCACGTATCATTTAACACATCATTCCACACATCATTCCACACATCATTCCACACATCATTCCATAAATTATTCCACGCATCATTCCACACTTCATTCCAATCATCATTCCAACCTCATTCCACACATCATTCCACGCATCATTCCACAACTCATTCCACCCGTCATTCTACACATCATTCCACACATCATTCCAAACATCTTTCCACACATAATTCCAAACCGCATTCCATACATCATTCCACACATCATTCCACACCTCATTCCACACATCATTCCATACATAATTCCACAACTAATTCCAACTTCATTCCACACATCATTCCAGACATCATTCCAAACCTCATTCCACACATCATTCCAAAGCTCATTCCAAACAACATTCCACACCTCATTCCACACATCTTTCCACACATCTTTCCAAACATCATTCCACACATCATTCCACACGTCATTCCAAACATCATTCCACACCTCATTCCACACATTATTCCGGACATCATTCCACACATAATTCCAAACCGCATTCCATACATCATTCCACACATCATTCCACACCTCATTTAACACATCAGTCCAAACATCATTCCAAAGTTCATTCCAAACAACATTCCAAAGCTCATTCCACACATCTTTCCACACATCGTTCCACACATCATTCCACACATCATTCCACACATCATTCCAAACATCATTCCACAACTCATTCCACACTTTATTCCGGACATCATTCCACACCTCATTCCACACATCATTCCACACATCATTGCACACATCATTCCACACATCATTCGACACATCATTCCAAACATCATTCTACACCACTTTCCACACCGCATTCCACACATCATTCCACACATCATTCCAAACATCATTCCATATATCATTCGAAACCTCATTCCACATATTATTCTAAACATCATTCCACACATCATTCCACACATCATTCCACACCTCATTCTACACATCATTCCACACATCATTCCAAACATCATTCCACACCACATTCCTCGCATCATTCCACACATCATTCCACACATCATTCCACACATCATTCCACCAATCATTCCACACCTCATTCTACTCAGCTTTCTAAACTTCATTCCAAACCTCATTCCACACATCATTCCACACATTATTCCACACATGATTCCAATCATAATTCCAAACCTCATTCCACACATCATTTCAAACCTCATTTCACACATTATTCCACACAACATTCCACACATCATTCCACACATCATTCCACACCTCATTCTACACATCATTCCAAACGTCATTCCACACATCATTCCACATCATTCCACAAATAATTCCACACATCTTTCCACTCATCATTCCACAATTCATTCTACACATCATTGTACACATCATGACAAACCTCATTCCACACATCATTCCGCACGTGATACAAAACAGCATTCAAAACATTATTCCACACAGCATTTCACAAATCATTCGACACATCATTCCACACATCATTTCACACATCATTCCAACCCTCATTCCAGAAATTATTCCAAAACTCATTCCACACATCATTCCACACCTCATTCCACACAACATTCCAAACCTCATTCGAAACATCATTCCACACATCATTTTACACGTCATTCCACACATCATTCCAGACATCATTCCACACCTCATTCCACGTATCATTTAAAATATCATTTATCATTCCACATATCATTCCAAACATCATTCCACATATAATTGCAAACCTCATTCAAAACATAATTCCACATATCATTCCCCGCATCATTCCACAAATAATTGCAAACCTGATTCCACACATTATTACACACATCATTCCAGCATCATACCACTCATCATTCCACACATCATTCCACATATCATTCCACACATCATTCCACACATCATTCCACACATCATTCTAAACCTCATTCCATACATTATTCCAAACATCATTCCAAACCTCATTCCACATATATCCACACATCGTTCCACACATCATTCCACACATCATTCCACACATCAATCCAAACATCATTCCACACCTCATTCCATACATTATTCCGGACATCATTCCACACCTCATTCCACACATCATTCCTCAAAGCATTCCACACATCATTCCACACATCATTCCACACATCATTCTACCCATCATTCCACACATCATTCCACACCTCATTCCACACATCATTCCACACATCTATCCAAACATAATTCCACACATCACTCAACACATCATTCCACACATCATTACACATATCATTCCACAAATCATTCCACGTATCATTTAACACATCATTACACACATCATTCCACCTATCATTCCACACATCATTCCACAAATTATTCCAAACATCATTCCACACTTCATTCCACTCATCATTCCAACCTCATTCCACACATCATTCCTTGCATCATTCCACAACTCATTCCATCCATCATTCTACACATCATTCCACACATCATTCCACACAATATTCCACACATCATTCCACACATCATTCCACACATCATTCCACACATCATTCCACGCATCATTCAACAACTCATTCCACCCGTAATTCTACACATCATTCCACACATCATTCCACACCTCATCCCACACATCATTCCATACATAATTCCACAACTAATTCCAACTTCATTCCACACATCATTCCAGACATCATTCCAAAACTCATTCAACACATCATTACAAAGCTCATTCCAAACAACATTCCACACCTCATTCTTCACATCTTTCCACACATCGTTCCACACATCATTCCACACATCATTCCACACATCATTCCAAACATCATTCCACACCTCATTCCACACATTATTCCGGACATCATTCCACACATAATTCCAAACCGCATTCCATACATCATTCCACACATCATTCCACACATCATTCCACACATCATTCCACACACCATTCGACACATCATTCCAAACATCATTCCACACCACTTTCCACACCGCATTCCACACATCATTCCACACATCATTCCAAACATCATTCCATACATCATTCGAAACCTCATTCCACACATTATTCTAAACATCATTCCACACATCATTCCACACATCATACCACACCTCATTCTACACATCATTCCACACATCATTCCAAACATCATTCCAAACCACATTCCTCACGTCATTCCACACATCATTCCACAAATCATTCCACACATCATTCCACCAATCATTCCACACCTCATTCTACTCAGCTTTCTACACTTCATTCCAAACCTCATTCCACACATCATTCCACACATTATTCCACACATCATTCCACACATCATTCCACACCTCATTCTACACATCATTCCACACGTCATTCCACACATCATTCCACACATCATTCCACACATCATTCCACACAAGATTCCACACATCATTCCACACATCATTCCACAAACCATTCCACACATCATTCAACACCTCATTTCACACCTCATTCCCCGCCTCAATTCACACCTCAGTCCACAACTCATTCCACACGTCATTTCACACTTTATTCCACATCTCATTCCGCACATTATTTCACATATCATTCCACACATCATTGCACAGCTCATTCCACACATCATTCCACACATCATTCCAAACATCATTCCACATCTCATTTCACACCTCATTCCGCACCTCAATTCACACCTCATTCCTCAACTCATCCCACACGAAATTTCACACATCATTCCACACATCATTCCACACATCATTCTGAACCTCATTCCTTACATCATTCCAAACATCATTCCAAACCTCATTCCACACATCTTTCCACACATCGTTCCACACATCATAACACACATCATTCCACACATCATTCCAAACATCATTCCACACCTCATTCCACACATCATTCCACACATCATTCCACACATCAATACACACACCATTCGACACATCATTCCACACATCATTCCACACCACTTTCCACACCGCATTCCAGACATCATTCCACACATCATTCCAAACATCATTCCATACATCATTCGAAATCTCATTCCACACTTTATTCTACACATCATTCCACACATCATTCCACACATCATTCCACACCTCATTCTACACATGTTTCCACACAGCATTCCAAACATCATTCCACACATCATTCCTCAAATCATTCCACACATCATTCCACACAACATTCCACACATGAATCCACCCATCATTCCACACATCATTCCACACCTCATTCCACACATCATTCCACACATCTATCCAAACATGATTCCAAACATCACTCAACACATCATTCCACACATCATTACACATATCATTCCACAAATCATTCCACGTATCATTTAACACATCATTCCACACATCATTCCACACATCATTCCACACATCAATCCACAAATTATTCCACACATCATTCCACACTTCATTCCACTCATCATTCCAACCTCATTCCACACATCATTCCATGCATCATTCCACAACTCATTCCATCCATCATTCTACACATCATTCCACGCATCATTCCACACAATATTCCACACATCATTCCACACATCATTCCACACATCATTCCACGCATCATTCAACAACTCATTCCACCCGTAATTCTACACATCATTCCACACATCATTCCATACATCATTCCACACATCATTCCACGCATCATTCCACAACTCATTCCACCCGTCATTCTACACATTATTCCACACATCATTCCAAACATCTTTCCACACATAATTCCAAACCGCATTCCATACATCATTCCACACATCATTCCACACCTCATTCCACACATCATTCCATTCATCATTCCACAACTCATTCCAAACTTCATTCCACACATCATTCCAGACATCATTCCAAACCTCATTCCACACATCATTCCACACATCATTACACACGTCATTCCACACATCATTCCACAGATCATTCGACACCTCATTCCACACATCATTCCAAACATCATTCCACACATCATTCACATTATTCCACACATAATTCCACGCATCATTCCACACATTATTCCACACATCATTTCACACATCATTCCACACACCATTCCACACATCATTCAACACCTCATTCCACACATCATTCCACACATCATGCCACAAATCATTCCACACCTCATTCTACGCATCATTCGACACCTCATGCCACATCTCATTCCTCACATCATTCCACACATCATTCCACACCTCATTCCACACTTCATTCCAGATATCATTCCACACCTCATTCTAAACATTATTCCAAACATCATTCGACACATCATACCACACATCATACCACACATTATTCCAAATCTCATTCCACACATCATTCCACACTTCTATCCAAACTGCATTCCACACATCACTCAACACATTATTCCACACGTCATTACACATATCATTCCACAAATCATTCCACGTATCATTTAACACATCATTCCACACATCATTCCACAAATTATTCCACGCATCATTCCACACTTCATTCCACTCATCATTCCAACCTCATTCCACACATCATTCCACGCATCATTCCACAACTCATTCCACCCGTCATTCTACACATCATTCCACACATCATTCCAAACATCTTTCCACACATAATTCGAAACCGCATTCCATACATCATTCCACACATCATTCCACACCTCATTCCACTCATCTTTCCATACATAATTCCACAACTAATTCCAACTTCATTCCACACATCATTCCACACAAGATTCCACACATCATTCCACAAACCATTCCACACATCATTCAACACCTCATTTCACACCTCATTCCCCGCCTCAATTCACACCTCAGTCCACAACTCATTCCACACGTCATTTCACACTTTATTCCACATCTCATTCCGCACATTATTTCACATATCATTCCACACATCATTGCACAGCTCATTCCACACATCATTCCACACATCATTCCAAACATCATTCCACATCTCATTTCACACCTCATTCCACACCTCAATTCACACCTCATTCCTCAACTCATCCCACACGAAATTTCACACATCATTCCACACATCATTCCACAGATCATTCCACACATCATTCTAAACCTCATTCCTTGCATCATTCCAAACATCATTCCAAAACTCATTCCACACATCTTTCCACACATCGTTCCACATATCATAACACACATCATTCCACACATCATTCCAAACATCATTCCACACCTCATTCCACACATTACTCCGGACATCATTCCACACCTCATTCCACACATCATTCCACACATCATTCCACACATCAATACACACACCATTCGACACATCATTCCACACATCATTCCACACCACTTTCCACACCGCATTCCAGACATCATTCCACACATCATTCCAAACATCATTCCATACATCATTCGAAATCTCATTCCACACTTTATTCTACACATCATTCCACACATCATTCCACACATCATTCCACACCTCATTCTACACATGTTTCCACACATCATTCCAAACATCATTCCACACCTCATTCCTCAAATCATTCCACACATCATTCCACACAACATTCCACACATGATTCCACCCATCATTCCACACCTCATTCCACACCTCATTCCACACATCATTCCACACATCTATCCAAACATGATTCCAAACATCACTCAACACATCATTCCACACATCATTACACATATCATTCCACAAATCATTCCACGTATCATTTAACACATCATTCCACACTTCATTCCACACATCATTCCACACATCAATCCACAAATTATTCCACACATCATTCCACACTTCATTCCACTCATCATTCCAACCTCATTCCACACATCATTCCATGCATCATTCCACAACTCATTCCATCCATCATTCTACACATCATTCCACGCATCATTCCACACAATATTCCACACATCATTCCACACATCATTCCACACATCATTCCACGCATCATTCAACAACTCATTCCACCCGTAATTCTACACATCAACCCACACATCATTCCATACATCATTCCACACATCATTCCACGCATCATTCCACAACTCATTCCACCCGTCATTCTACACATTATTCCACACATCATTCCAAACATTTTTCCACACATAATTTCAAACCGCATTCCATACATCATTCCACACATCATTCCACACCTCATTCCACACATCATTCCATTCATCATTCCACAACTCATTCCAAACTTCATTCCACACATCATTCCAGACATCATTCTAAACCTCATTCCACACATCATTCCACACATCATTCCACAGATCATTCGACACATCATTCCACACATCATTCCAAACATCATTCCACACATCATTCACATTATTCCACACATCATTCCACGCATCATTCCACACATTATTCCACACATCATTTCACACATCATTCCTCACATCATGCCACAAATCATTCCACACCTCATTCTACGCATCATTCCACACCTCATGCCACATCTCATTCCTCACATCATTCCACACATCATTCCACACCTCATTCCACACTTCATTCCAGATATCATTCCACACCTCATTCTAAACATTATTCCAAACATCATTCGACACATCATACCACATATCATTCCACACATTATTCCAAATCTCATTCCACACATCATTCCACACTTCGATCCAAACATCATTCCACACAGCATTCAACACATTATTCAACACATCATTACACATATCATTCCTCAAATCATTCCACGTATCATTTAACACATCATTCCACACATCATTCCACACAATATTCCACACATCATTCCACACATCATTCCACACATCATTCCACACATCATTCCACGCATCATTCAACAACTCATTCCACCCGTAATTCTACACATCATTCCACACATCATTCCACACCTCATCCCACACATCATTCCATACATAATTCCACAACTAATTCCAACTTCATTCCACACATCATTCCAGACATCATTCCAAAACTCATTCAACACATCATTACAAAGCTCATTCCAAACAACATTCCACACCTCATTCTTCACATCTTTCCACACATCGTTCCACACATCATTCCACACATCATTCCACACATCATTCCAAACATCATTCCACACCTCATTCCACACATTATTCCGGACATCATTCCACACATAATTCCAAACCGCATTCCATACATCATTCCACACATCATTCCACACATCATTCCACACATCATTCCACACACCATTCGACACATCATTCCAAACATCATTCCACACCACTTTCCACACCGCATTCCACACATCATTCCACACATCATTCCAAACATCATTCCATACATCATTCGAAACCTCATTCCACACATTATTCTAAACATCATTCCACACATCATTCCACACATCATACCACACCTCATTCTACACATCATTCCACACATCATTCCAAACATCATTCCAAACCACATTCCTCACGTCATTCCACACATCATTCCACAAATCATTCCACACATCATTCCACCAATCATTCCACACCTCATTCTACTCAGCTTTCTACACTTCATTCCAAACCTCATTCCACACATCATTCCACACATTATTCCACACATCATTCCACACATCATTCCACACCTCATTCTACACATCATTCCACACGTCATTCCACACATCATTCCACACATCATTCCACACATCATTCCACACAAGATTCCACACATCATTCCACACATCATTCCACAAACCATTCCACACATCATTCAACACCTCATTTCACACCTCATTCCGCACCTCAATTCACACCTCATTCCTCAACTCATCCCACACGAAATTTCACACTTCATTCCACACATCATTCCACACATCATTCTGAACCTCATTCCTTACATCATTCCAAACATCATTCCAAACCTCATTCCACACATCTTTCCACACATCGTTCCACACATCATAACACACATCATTCCACACATCATTCCAAACATCATTCCACACCTCATTCCACACATCATTCCACACATCATTCCACACATCAATACACACACCATTCGACACATCATTCCACACATCATTCCACACCACTTTCCACACCGCATTCCAGACATCATTCCACACATCATTCCAAACATCATTCCATACATCATTCGAAATCTCATTCCACACTTTATTCTACACATCATTCCACACATCATTCCACACATCATTCCACACCTCATTCTACACATGTTTCCACACAGCATTCCAAACATCATTCCACACATCATTCCTCAAATCATTCCACACATCATTCCACACAACATTCCACACATGAATCCACCCATCATTCCACACATCATTCCACACCTCATTCCACACATCATTCCACACATCTATCCAAACATGATTCCAAACATCACTCAACACATCATTCCACACATCATTACACATATCATTCCACAAATCATTCCACGTATCATTTAACACATCATTCCACACATCATTCCACACATCATTCCACACATCAATCCACAAATTATTCCACACATCATTCCACACTTCATTCCACTCATCATTCCAACCTCATTCCACACATCATTCCATGCATCATTCCACAACTCATTCCATCCATCATTCTACACATCATTCCACGCATCATTCCACACAATATTCCACACATCATTCCACACATCATTCCACACATCATTCCACGCATCATTCAACAACTCATTCCACCCGTAATTCTACACATCATTCCACACATCATTCCATACATCATTCCACACATCATTCCACGCATCATTCCACAACTCATTCCACCCGTCATTCTACACATTATTCCACACATCATTCCAAACATCTTTCCACACATAATTCCAAACCGCATTCCATACATCATTCCACACATCATTCCACACCTCATTCCACACATCATTCCATTCATCATTCCACAACTCATTCCAAACTTCATTCCACACATCATTCCAGACATCATTCCAAACCTCATTCCACACATCATTCCACACATCATTACACACGTCATTCCACACATCATTCCACAGATCATTCGAAACCTCATTCCACACATCATTCCAAACATCATTCCACACATCATTCACATTATTCCACACATAATTCCACGCATCATTCCACACATTATTCCACACATCATTTCACACATCATTCCACACACCATTCCACACATCATTCAACACCTCATTCCACACATCATTCCACACATCATGCCACAAATCATTCCACACCTCATTCTACGCATCATTCGACACCTCATGCCACATCTCATTCCTCACATCATTCCACACATCATTCCACACCTCATTCCACACTTCATTCCAGATATCATTCCACACCTCATTCTAAACATTATTCCAAACATCATTCGACACATCATACCACACATCATACCACACATTATTCCAAATCTCATTCCACACATCATTCCACACTTCTATCCAAACTGCATTCCACACATCACTCAACACATTATTCCACACGTCATTACACATATCATTCCACAAATCATTCCACGTATCATTTAACACATCATTCCACACATCATTCCACAAATTATTCCACGCATCATTCCACACTTCATTCCACTCATCATTCCAACCTCATTCCACACATCATTCCACGCATCATTCCACAACTCATTCCACCCGTCATTCTACACATCATTCCACACATCATTCCAAACATCTTTCCACACATAATTCGAAACCGCATTCCATACATCATTCCACACATCATTCCACACCTCATTCCACTCATCTTTCCATACATAATTCCACAACTAATTCCAACTTCATTCCACACATCATTCCACACAAGATTCCACACATCATTCCACAAACCATTCCACACATCATTCAACACCTCATTTCACACCTCATTCCCCGCCTCAATTCACACCTCAGTCCACAACTCATTCCACACGTCATTTCACACTTTATTCCACATCTCATTCCGCACATTATTTCACATATCATTCCACACATCATTGCACAGCTCATTCCACACATCATTCCACACATCATTCCAAACATCATTCCACATCTCATTTCACACCTCATTCCACACCTCAATTCACACCTCATTCCTCAACTCATCCCACACGAAATTTCACACATCATTCCACACATCATTCCACAGATCATTCCACACATCATTCTAAACCTCATTCCTTGCATCATTCCAAACATCATTCCAAAACTCATTCCACACATCTTTCCACACATCGTTCCACATATCATAACACACATCATTCCACACATCATTCCAAACATCATTCCACACCTCATTCCACACATTACTCCGGACATCATTCCACACCTCATTCCACACATCATTCCACACATCATTCCACACATCAATACACACACCATTCGACACATCATTCCACACATCATTCCACACCACTTTCCACACCGCATTCCAGACATCATTCCACACATCATTCCAAACATCATTCCATACATCATTCGAAATCTCATTCCACACTTTATTCTACACATCATTCCACACATCATTCCACACATCATTCCACACATCATTCCACACATCAATCCACAAATTATTCCACACATCATTCCACACTTCATTCCACTCATCATTCCAACCTCATTCCACACATCATTCCATGCATCATTCCACAACTCATTCCATCCATCATTCTACACATCATTCCACGCATCATTCCACACAATATTCCACACATCATTCCACACATCATTCCACACATCATTCCACGCATCATTCAACAACTCATTCCACCCGTAATTCTACACATCATTCCACACATCATTCCATACATCATTCCACACATCATTCCACGCATCATTCCACAACTCATTCCACCCGTCATTCTACACATTATTCCACACATCATTCCAAACATCTTTCCACACATAATTCCAAACCGCATTCCATACATCATTCCACACATCATTCCACACCTCATTCCACACATCATTCCATTCATCATTCCACAACTCATTCCAAACTTCATTCCACACATCATTCCAGACATCATTCCAAACCTCATTCCACACATCATTCCACACATCATTACACACGTCATTCCACACATCATTCCACAGATCATTCGACACCTCATTCCACACATCATTCCAAACATCATTCCACACATCATTCACATTATTCCACACATAATTCCACGCATCATTCCACACATTATTCCACACATCATTTCACACATCATTCCACACACCATTCCACACATCATTCAACACCTCATTCCACACATCATTCCACACATCATGCCACAAATCATTCCACACCTCATTCTACGCATCATTCGACACCTCATGCCACATCTCATTCCTCACATCATTCCACACATCATTCCACACCTCATTCCACACTTCATTCCAGATATCATTCCACACCTCATTCTAAACATTATTCCAAACATCATTCGACACATCATACCACACATCATACCACACATTATTCCAAATCTCATTCCACACATCATTCCACACTTCTATCCAAACTGCATTCCACACATCACTCAACACATTATTCCACACGTCATTACACATATCATTCCACAAATCATTCCACGTATCATTTAACACATCATTCCACACATCATTCCACAAATTATTCCACGCATCATTCCACACTTCATTCCACTCATCATTCCAACCTCATTCCACACATCATTCCACGCATCATTCCACAACTCATTCCACCCGTCATTCTACACATCATTCCACACATCATTCCAAACATCTTTCCACACATAATTCGAAACCGCATTCCATACATCATTCCACACATCATTCCACACCTCATTCCACTCATCTTTCCATACATAATTCCACAACTAATTCCAACTTCATTCCACACATCATTCCACACAAGATTCCACACATCATTCCACAAACCATTCCACACATCATTCAACACCTCATTTCACACCTCATTCCCCGCCTCAATTCACACCTCAGTCCACAACTCATTCCACACGTCATTTCACACTTTATTCCACATCTCATTCCGCACATTATTTCACATATCATTCCACACATCATTGCACAGCTCATTCCACACATCATTCCACACATCATTCCAAACATCATTCCACATCTCATTTCACACCTCATTCCACACCTCAATTCACACCTCATTCCTCAACTCATCCCACACGAAATTTCACACATCATTCCACACATCATTCCACAGATCATTCCACACATCATTCTAAACCTCATTCCTTGCATCATTCCAAACATCATTCCAAAACTCATTCCACACATCTTTCCACACATCGTTCCACATATCATAACACACATCATTCCACACATCATTCCAAACATCATTCCACACCTCATTCCACACATTACTCCGGACATCATTCCACACCTCATTCCACACATCATTCCACACATCATTCCACACATCAATACACACACCATTCGACACATCATTCCACACATCATTCCACACCACTTTCCACACCGCATTCCAGACATCATTCCACACATCATTCCAAACATCATTCCATACATCATTCGAAATCTCATTCCACACTTTATTCTACACATCATTCCACACATCATTCCACACATCATTCCACACCTCATTCTACACATGTTTCCACACATCATTCCAAACATCATTCCACACCTCATTCCTCAAATCATTCCACACATCATTCCACACAACATTCCACACATGATTCCACCCATCATTCCACACCTCATTCCACACCTCATTCCACACATCATTCCACACATCTATCCAAACATGATTCCAAACATCACTCAACACATCATTCCACACATCATTACACATATCATTCCACAAATCATTCCACGTATCATTTAACACATCATTTCACACTTCATTCCACACATCATTCCACACATCAATCCACAAATTATTCCACACATCATTCCACACTTCATTCCACTCATCATTCCAACCTCATTCCACACATCATTCCATGCATCATTCCACAACTCATTCCATCCATCATTCTACACATCATTCCACGCATCATTCCACACAATATTCCACACATCATTCCACACATCATTCCACACATCATTCCACGCATCATTCAACAACTCATTCCACCCGTAATTCTACACATCAACCCACACATCATTCCATACATCATTCCACACATCATTCCACGCATCATTCCACAACTCATTCCACCCGTCATTCTACACATTATTCCACACATCATTCCAAACATTTTTCCACACATAATTTCAAACCGCATTCCATACATCATTCCACACATCATTCCACACCTCATTCCACACATCATTCCATTCATCATTCCACAACTCATTCCAAACTTCATTCCACACATCATTCCAGACACCATTCTAAACCTCATTCCACACATCATTCCACACATCATTCCACAGATCATTCGACACATCATTCCACACATCATTCCAAACATCATTCCACACATCATTCACATTATTCCACACATCATTCCACGCATCATTCCACACATTATTCCACACATCATTTCACACATCATTCCTCACATCATGCCACAAATCATTCCACACCTCATTCTACGCATCATTCCACACCTCATGCCACATCTCATTCCTCACATCATTCCACACATCATTCCACACCTCATTCCACACTTCATTCCAGATATCATTCCACACCTCATTCTAAACATTATTCCAAACATCATTCGACACATCATACCACATATCATTCCACACATTATTCCAAATCTCATTCCACACATCATTCCACACTTCGATCCAAACATCATTCCACACAGCATTCAACACATTATTCAACACATCATTACACATATCATTCCTCAAATCATTCCACGTATCATTTAACACATCATTCCACACATCATTCCACACAATATTCCACACATCATTCCACACATCATTCCACACATCATTCCACACATCATTCCACGCATCATTCAACAACTCATTCCACCCGTAATTCTACACATCATTCCACACATCATTCCACACCTCATCCCACACATCATTCCATACATAATTCCACAACTAATTCCAACTTCATTCCACACATCATTCCAGACATCATTCCAAAACTCATTCAACACATCATTACAAAGCTCATTCCAAACAACATTCCACACCTCATTCTTCACATCTTTCCACACATCGTTCCACACATCATTCCACACATCATTCCACACATCATTCCAAACATCATTCCACACCTCATTCCACACATTATTCCGGACATCATTCCACACATAATTCCAAACCGCATTCCATACATCATTCCACACATCATTCCACACATCATTCCACACATCATTCCACACACCATTCGACACATCATTCCAAACATCATTCCACACCACTTTCCACACCGCATTCCACACATCATTCCACACATCATTCCAAACATCATTCCATACATCATTCGAAACCTCATTCCACACATTATTCTAAACATCATTCCACACATCATTCCACACATCATACCACACCTCATTCTACACATCATTCCACACATCATTCCAAACATCATTCCAAACCACATTCCTCACGTCATTCCACACATCATTCCACAAATCATTCCACACATCATTCCACCAATCATTCCACACCTCATTCTACTCAGCTTTCTACACTTCATTCCAAACCTCATTCCACACATCATTCCACACATTATTCCACACATCATTCCACACATCATTCCACACCTCATTCTACACATCATTCCACACGTCATTCCACACATCATTCCACACATCATTCCACACATCATTCCACACAAGATTCCACACATCATTCCACACATCATTCCACAAACCATTCCACACATCATTCAACACCTCATTTCACACCTCATTCCCCGCCTCAATTCACACCTCAGTCCACAACTCATTCCACACGTCATTTCACACTTTATTCCACATCTCATTCCGCACATTATTTCACATATCATTCCACACATCATTGCACAGCTCATTCCACACATCATTCCACACATCATTCCAAACATCATTCCACATCTCATTTCACACCTCATTCCGCACCTCAATTCACACCTCATTCCTCAACTCATCCCACACGAAATTTCACACATCATTCCACACATCATTCCACACATCATTCTGAACCTCATTCCTTACATCATTCCAAACATCATTCCAAACCTCATTCCACACATCTTTCCACACATCGTTCCACACATCATAACACACATCATTCCACACATCATTCCAAACATCATTCCACACCTCATTCCACACATCATTCCACACATCATTCCACACATCAATACACACACCATTCGACACATCATTCCACACATCATTCCACACCACTTTCCACACCGCATTCCAGACATCATTCCACACATCATTCCAAACATCATTCCATACATCATTCGAAATCTCATTCCACACTTTATTCTACACATCATTCCACACATCATTCCACACATCATTCCACACCTCATTCTACACATGTTTCCACACAGCATTCCAAACATCATTCCACACATCATTCCTCAAATCATTCCACACATCATTCCACACAACATTCCACACATGAATCCACCCATCATTCCACACATCATTCCACACCTCATTCCACACATCATTCCACACATCTATCCAAACATGATTCCAAACATCACTCAACACATCATTCCACACATCATTACACATATCATTCCACAAATCATTCCACGTATCATTTAACACATCATTCCACACATCATTCCACACATCATTCCACACATCAATCCACAAATTATTCCACACATCATTCCACACTTCATTCCACTCATCATTCCAACCTCATTCCACACATCATTCCATGCATCATTCCACAACTCATTCCATCCATCATTCTACACATCATTCCACGCATCATTCCACACAATATTCCACACATCATTCCACACATCATTCCACACATCATTCCACGCATCATTCAACAACTCATTCCACCCGTAATTCTACACATCATTCCACACATCATTCCATACATCATTCCACACATCATTCCACGCATCATTCCACAACTCATTCCACCCGTCATTCTACACATTATTCCACACATCATTCCAAACATCTTTCCACACATAATTCCAAACCGCATTCCATACATCATTCCACACATCATTCCACACCTCATTCCACACATCATTCCATTCATCATTCCACAACTCATTCCAAACTTCATTCCACACATCATTCCAGACATCATTCCAAACCTCATTCCACACATCATTCCACACATCATTACACACGTCATTCCACACATCATTCCACAGATCATTCGACACCTCATTCCACACATCATTCCAAACATCATTCCACACATCATTCACATTATTCCACACATAATTCCACGCATCATTCCACACATTATTCCACACATCATTTCACACATCATTCCACACACCATTCCACACATCATTCAACACCTCATTCCACACATCATTCCACACATCATGCCACAAATCATTCCACACCTCATTCTACGCATCATTCGACACCTCATGCCACATCTCATTCCTCACATCATTCCACACATCATTCCACACCTCATTCCACACTTCATTCCAGATATCATTCCACACCTCATTCTAAACATTATTCCAAACATCATTCGACACATCATACCACACATCATACCACACATTATTCCAAATCTCATTCCACACATCATTCCACACTTCTATCCAAACTGCATTCCACACATCACTCAACACATTATTCCACACGTCATTACACATATCATTCCACAAATCATTCCACGTATCATTTAACACATCATTCCACACATCATTCCACAAATTATTCCACGCATCATTCCACACTTCATTCCACTCATCATTCCAACCTCATTCCACACATCATTCCACGCATCATTCCACAACTCATTCCACCCGTCATTCTACACATCATTCCACACATCATTCCAAACATCTTTCCACACATAATTCGAAACCGCATTCCATACATCATTCCACACATCATTCCACACCTCATTCCACTCATCTTTCCATACATAATTCCACAACTAATTCCAACTTCATTCCACACATCATTCCACACAAGATTCCACACATCATTCCACAAACCATTCCACACATCATTCAACACCTCATTTCACACCTCATTCCCCGCCTCAATTCACACCTCAGTCCACAACTCATTCCACACGTCATTTCACACTTTATTCCACATCTCATTCCGCACATTATTTCACATATCATTCCACACATCATTGCACAGCTCATTCCACACATCATTCCACACATCATTCCAAACATCATTCCACATCTCATTTCACACCTCATTCCACACCTCAATTCACACCTCATTCCTCAACTCATCCCACACGAAATTTCACACATCATTCCACACATCATTCCACAGATCATTCCACACATCATTCTAAACCTCATTCCTTGCATCATTCCAAACATCATTCCAAAACTCATTCCACACATCTTTCCACACATCGTTCCACATATCATAACACACATCATTCCACACATCATTCCAAACATCATTCCACACCTCATTCCACACATTACTCCGGACATCATTCCACACCTCATTCCACACATCATTCCACACATCATTCCACACATCAATACACACACCATTCGACACATCATTCCACACATCATTCCACACCACTTTCCACACCGCATTCCAGACATCATTCCACACATCATTCCAAACATCATTCCATACATCATTCGAAATCTCATTCCACACTTTATTCTACACATCATTCCACACATCATTCCACACATCATTCCACACATCATTCCACACATCAATCCACAAATTATTCCACACATCATTCCACACTTCATTCCACTCATCATTCCAACCTCATTCCACACATCATTCCATGCATCATTCCACAACTCATTCCATCCATCATTCTACACATCATTCCACGCATCATTCCACACAATATTCCACACATCATTCCACACATCATTCCACACATCATTCCACGCATCATTCAACAACTCATTCCACCCGTAATTCTACACATCATTCCACACATCATTCCATACATCATTCCACACATCATTCCACGCATCATTCCACAACTCATTCCACCCGTCATTCTACACATTATTCCACACATCATTCCAAACATCTTTCCACACATAATTCCAAACCGCATTCCATACATCATTCCACACATCATTCCACACCTCATTCCACACATCATTCCATTCATCATTCCACAACTCATTCCAAACTTCATTCCACACATCATTCCAGACATCATTCCAAACCTCATTCCACACATCATTCCACACATCATTACACACGTCATTCCACACATCATTCCACAGATCATTCGACACCTCATTCCACACATCATTCCAAACATCATTCCACACATCATTCACATTATTCCACACATAATTCCACGCATCATTCCACACATTATTCCACACATCATTTCACACATCATTCCACACACCATTCCACACATCATTCAACACCTCATTCCACACATCATTCCACACATCATGCCACAAATCATTCCACACCTCATTCTACGCATCATTCGACACCTCATGCCACATCTCATTCCTCACATCATTCCACACATCATTCCACACCTCATTCCACACTTCATTCCAGATATCATTCCACACCTCATTCTAAACATTATTCCAAACATCATTCGACACATCATACCACACATCATACCACACATTATTCCAAATCTCATTCCACACATCATTCCACACTTCTATCCAAACTGCATTCCACACATCACTCAACACATTATTCCACACGTCATTACACATATCATTCCACAAATCATTCCACGTATCATTTAACACATCATTCCACACATCATTCCACAAATTATTCCACGCATCATTCCACACTTCATTCCACTCATCATTCCAACCTCATTCCACACATCATTCCACGCATCATTCCACAACTCATTCCACCCGTCATTCTACACATCATTCCACACATCATTCCAAACATCTTTCCACACATAATTCGAAACCGCATTCCATACATCATTCCACACATCATTCCACACCTCATTCCACTCATCTTTCCATACATAATTCCACAACTAATTCCAACTTCATTCCACACATCATTCCACACAAGATTCCACACATCATTCCACAAACCATTCCACACATCATTCAACACCTCATTTCACACCTCATTCCCCGCCTCAATTCACACCTCAGTCCACAACTCATTCCACACGTCATTTCACACTTTATTCCACATCTCATTCCGCACATTATTTCACATATCATTCCACACATCATTGCACAGCTCATTCCACACATCATTCCACACATCATTCCAAACATCATTCCACATCTCATTTCACACCTCATTCCACACCTCAATTCACACCTCATTCCTCAACTCATCCCACACGAAATTTCACACATCATTCCACACATCATTCCACAGATCATTCCACACATCATTCTAAACCTCATTCCTTGCATCATTCCAAACATCATTCCAAAACTCATTCCACACATCTTTCCACACATCGTTCCACATATCATAACACACATCATTCCACACATCATTCCAAACATCATTCCACACCTCATTCCACACATTACTCCGGACATCATTCCACACCTCATTCCACACATCATTCCACACATCATTCCACACATCAATACACACACCATTCGACACATCATTCCACACATCATTCCACACCACTTTCCACACCGCATTCCAGACATCATTCCACACATCATTCCAAACATCATTCCATACATCATTCGAAATCTCATTCCACACTTTATTCTACACATCATTCCACACATCATTCCACACATCATTCCACACCTCATTCTACACATGTTTCCACACATCATTCCAAACATCATTCCACACCTCATTCCTCAAATCATTCCACACATCATTCCACACAACATTCCACACATGATTCCACCCATCATTCCACACCTCATTCCACACCTCATTCCACACATCATTCCACACATCTATCCAAACATGATTCCAAACATCACTCAACACATCATTCCACACATCATTACACATATCATTCCACAAATCATTCCACGTATCATTTAACACATCATTCCACACTTCATTCCACACATCATTCCACACATCAATCCACAAATTATTCCACACATCATTCCACACTTCATTCCACTCATCATTCCAACCTCATTCCACACATCATTCCATGCATCATTCCACAACTCATTCCATCCATCATTCTACACATCATTCCACGCATCATTCCACACAATATTCCACACATCATTCCACACATCATTCCACACATCATTCCACGCATCATTCAACAACTCATTCCACCCGTAATTCTACACATCAACCCACACATCATTCCATACATCATTCCACACATCATTCCACGCATCATTCCACAACTCATTCCACCCGTCATTCTACACATTATTCCACACATCATTCCAAACATTTTTCCACACATAATTTCAAACCGCATTCCATACATCATTCCACACATCATTCCACACCTCATTCCACACATCATTCCATTCATCATTCCACAACTCATTCCAAACTTCATTCCACACATCATTCCAGACATCATTCTAAACCTCATTCCACACATCATTCCACACATCATTCCACAGATCATTCGACACATCATTCCACACATCATTCCAAACATCATTCCACACATCATTCACATTATTCCACACATCATTCCACGCATCATTCCACACATTATTCCACACATCATTTCACACATCATTCCTCACATCATGCCACAAATCATTCCACACCTCATTCTACGCATCATTCCACACCTCATGCCACATCTCATTCCTCACATCATTCCACACATCATTCCACACCTCATTCCACACTTCATTCCAGATATCATTCCACACCTCATTCTAAACATTATTCCAAACATCATTCGACACATCATACCACATATCATTCCACACATTATTCCAAATCTCATTCCACACATCATTCCACACTTCGATCCAAACATCATTCCACACAGCATTTAACACATTATTCAACACATCATTACACATATCATTCCTCAAATCATTCCACGTATCATTTAACACATCATTCCACACATCATTCCACACATCATTCCAAACATCATTCCACAAATTATTTCACGCATCATTCCACACTTCATTCCACTCATCATTCCAACCTCATTCCACACATCATTCCACGCATCATTCCACAACTCATTCCACCCGTCATTCTACACATCATTCCACACATCATTCCAAACATCTTTCCACACATAATTCCAAACCGCATTCCATACATCATTCCACACATCATTCCACACCTCATTCCACACATCATTCCATACATAATTCCACAACTAATTCCAACTTCATTCCACACATCATTCCAGACATCATTCCAAACCTCATTCCACACATCATTCCAAAGCTCATTCCAAACAACATTCCACACCTCATTCCACACATCTTTCCACACATCGTTCCAAACATCATTCCACACATCATTCCAAACATCATTCCACACCTCATTCCACACATTATTCCGGACATCATTCCACACAAAATTCCAAACCGCATTCCATACATCATTTCACACATCATTCCACACCTCATTTAACACACCATTCCAAACATCATTCCAAAGTTCATTCCAAACAACATTCCAAAGCTCATTCCACACATCTTTCCACACATCGTTCCACACATCATTCCACACATCATTCCACACATCATTCCATGCATCATTCCACAACTCATTCCATCCATCATTCTACACATCATTCCACGCATCATTCCACACAATATTCCACACATCATTCCACACATCATTCCACACATCATTCCACGCATCATTCAACAACTCATTCCACCCGTAATTCTACACATCATTCCACACATCATTCCATACATCATTCCACACATCATTCCACGCATCATTCCACAACTCATTCCACCCGTCATTCTACACATTATTCCACACATCATTCCAAACATCTTTCCACACATAATTCCAAACCGCATTCCATACATCATTCCACACATCATTCCACACCTCATTCCACACATCATTCCATTCATCATTCCACAACTCATTCCAAACTTCATTCCACACATCATTCCAGACATCATTCCAAACATCATTCCACACATCATTCCACACATCATTACACACGTCATTCCACACATCATTCCACAGATCATTCGACACATCATTCCACACATCATTCCAAACGTCATTCCACACATCATTCCACGCATCATTCCACACATTATTCCACACATCATTTCACACATCATTCCTCACATCATGCCACAAATCATTCCACACCTCATTCTACGCATCATTCCACACTTCATTCCTGATATCATTCCACACCTCATTCTAAACATTATTCCAAACATCATTCGACACATCATACCACATATCATTCCACACATTATTCCAAATCTCATTCCACACATCATTCCACACTTCGATCCAAACATCATTCCACACATCATTCAACACATTATTCCACACATCATTACACATATCATTCCACAAATCATTCCACGTATCATTTAACACATCATTCCACACATCATTCCACACATCATTCCACACATCATTCCACAAATTATTCCACGCATCATTCCACACTTCATTCCACTCATCATTCCAACCTCATTCCACACATCATTCCACGCATCATTCCACAACTCATTCCACCCGTCATTCTACACATCATTCCACACATCATTCCAAACATCTTTCCATACATAATTCCAAACCGCATTCCATACATCATTCCACACATCATTCCACACCTCATTCCACACATCATTCCATACATAATTCCACAACTAATTCCAACTTCATTCCACACATCATTCCAGACATCATGTCAGACCTCATTCCACACATCATTCCAAAGCTCATTCCAAACAACATTCCACACCTCATTCCACACATCTTTCCACACATCGTTCCAAACATCATTCCACACATCATTCCACACATCATTCCAAACATCATTCCACACCTCATTCCACACATTATTCCGGACATCATTCCACACATAATTCCAAACCGCATTCCATACATCATTTCACACATCATTCCACACCTCATTTAACACATCATTCCAAACATCATTCCAAAGTTCATTCCAAACAACATTCCAAAGCTCATTCCACACATCTTTCCACACATTGTTCCACACATCATTCCACACATCATTCCACACATCATTCCAAACATCATTCCACAACTCATTCCACACATTATTCCGGACTTCATTCCACACCTCATTCCACACATCATTCCAAACATCATTCCACACGTCATTCTACACATCATTCCACACATCATTCCAAACATCATTCCACACCACATTCCTCACATCATTCCACACATCATTCCACACATCATTCCACACATCATTCCACCAATCATTCCACACCACATTCTACTCAGCTTTCTACACTTCATTCCAAACCTCATTCCACACATCATTCCACACATTATTCCACACATGATTCCAATCATCATTCCAAACCTCATTCCACACATCATTTCAAACCTCATTTCACACATTATTCCACAAAACATTCCACACATCATTCCACACAACATTCCACACCTCATTCTACACACCATTCCAAACGTCATTCCACACATCATTCCACACATCATTCCACACCTCATTCCACACAAGATTCCACACATCATTCCACACATCATTCCACAAATAATTCCACACATCGTTCCACTCATCATTCCACAAATCATTCTACACATCATTGTACACATCATGCCAAACCTCATTCCACACATCATTCCGCACGTGATACAAAACATCATTCAAAACATCATTCCACACATCATTTCACAAATCATTCGACACATCATTCCGCACATCATTTCACACATCATTCCAACCCTCATTCCAGAACTTATTCCAAAACTCATTCCACACATCATTCCACACCTCATTCCACACATCATTCCAAACCTCATTACAAACATCATTCCACACATCATTTCTCACGTCATTCCACACATCATTCCAGACATCATTCCACACCTCATTCCACGTATCATTTAAAATATCATTCAACATTCCACATATCATTCCAAACATCATTCCACAAATAATTGCAAACCTCATTCAAAACATCATTCCACATATCATTCTCCGCATCATTCCACAAATAATTGCAAACCTGATTCCACACATTATTCCACACATCATTGCACGCATCATACCACTCAACATTCCACACATCATTCCACATATCATTCCACACATCATTCCACACATCATTCCACACATCATTCTAAACCTCATTACATACATCATTCCAAATAACATTCCAAACCTCATTCCACATATATCCACACATCGTTCCACACATCATTCCACACATCATTCCACACATCAATCCAAACATCATTCCACACCTCATTCCACACATTATTCCGGGCATCATTCCACACCTCATTCCACACATCATTCCTCAAATCATTCCACACATCATTCCACACATCATTCCACACATCATTCCACCCATCATTCCACACATCATTCCACACCTCATTCCACACATCATTCCACACATCATTCCACACACCATTCGACACATTATTCCACACATCATTGCACACCACTTTCCACACCGCATTCCACACATCATTCCACACATCATTCTAAACATCATTCCATACATCATTCGAAACCTCATTCCACACTTTATTCTACACATCATTCCACACATCATTCCACACCTCATTCCACACCTCATTCTACACATCATTCCACACATCATTCCAAACATCATTCCACACCTCATTCCTCACATCATTCCACACATCATTCCACACATCATTCCACACATCATTCCACCCATCATTCCACACCTCATTCTACTCAGCTTTCTGCACATCATTCCAAACCTCATTCTACACATCATTCCACACATCATTCCAAACATCATTTCACACATCATTCCACACATCATTTCGACATCATTCGACACATCATTCTACACATCATTCCACACATTATTCCAAATCTCATTCCACACATCATTCCACATCTATCCAAACATCATTCCACACATTACTCAACACATCATTACACACATCATTACAGATATAATTCCACAAATCATTCCACGTATCATTTAACACATCATTCCACACATCATTCCACACATCATTCCACACATCATTCCACAAATTATTCCACGCATCATTCCACACTTCATTGCACTCATCATTCCAACCTCATTCCACACATCATTCCATACATCATTCCACAACTCATTCAAACTTCATTCCACACATCATTCCAGACATCATTCCAAACCTCATTCCACACATCATTCCAAAGCTCATTCCAAACAACATTCCACACCTCATTCCACACATCCTTCCACACATCGTTCCACACATCATTCCACACATCATTCCACACATCATTCCAAACATCATTCCACACCTCATTCCACACATTATTCCGGACATCATTCCACACATAATTCCAAACCGCATTCTATACATCATTCCGCACATCATTCCACACCTCATTCCACACATCATTCCAAAAAACATCATTCCACAGCTCATTCCAAACAATATTCCACACCTCATTCTACACATCATTCCACACATCATTCCAAACATCATTCCACAACTCATTCCACACATTATGCCGGACATCATTCCACACCTCATTCCACACATCATTCCACACATCATTCCACACATCATTCCACACATCATTCCACACACCATTCGACACATCATTCCAAACTTCATTCCACACCACTTTCCACACCGCATTCCACACATCATTCCACACATCATTCCAAAGATCATTCCATACATCATTCGAAACCTCATTCCACACATTATTCTACACATCATTCCACACTTCATTCCACACATTATTCCACACCTCATTCTACACATCATTCCATACATCATTCCAAACATCATTCCACACCACATTCCTCACATCATTCCACACATCATTCCACAAATCATTCCACACATCATTCCACCAATCATTCCACACCTCATTCTACTCAGCTTTCTACACTTCATTCCAAACCTCATTCCACACATCATTCCACACATTATTCCACACATGATTCCAATCATCATTCCAAACCTCATTCCACACCTCATTTCAAACCTCATTTCACACATTATTCCACACAACATTCCACACATCATTCCACACATCATTCCACACCTCATTCTACACATCATTCCACACGTCATTCCACACATCATTCCAAACATCATTCCACACCTCATTCCACACAAGATTCCAAACATCATTCCACACATCATTCCACAAATAATTCCACACATCTTTCAACTCATCATTCCACAAATCATTCTACACATCACTGTACACATCATGCCAAACCTCATTCCACACATCATTCCGCACGTGATACAAAACATCATTCCACACATCATTCCACACATCATTCCACCCATCATTCCACACCTCATTCCACACATCATTCCAAACCTCATTCCAAACATCATCCACACATCATTTCACACGTTATTCCACACATCATTCCACACATCATTCCACACCTCATTCCACGGATCATTTTAAATATCATTCATCATTCCACACATCATTCCAAACATCATTCCACAAATAATTGCAAACCTCATTCAACACATCATTCCACATATCATTCCCCGCATCATTCCACAAATAATTGCAAAGCTGATTCCACACATCATGCCACACATCATTCCACGCATCATACCACTCATCATTCCACACATCATTCCACATTTCATTCCACACATCATTCCACACCTCATTCCACTCATCATTCCACAAACCATTCCACACATCATTCAACACCTCATGTCACACCTTATTCCCCGCCTCAATTCACACCTCATTCCACAACTCATTCCACACGTCATTTCACACATCATTCCACAGATCATTCCACACATCATTTCACATATCATTCCACACATAATTGCACAGCGTTTTCCACACATCATTCCACACATCATTCCACACATCATTCCACACATCATTCCACACATCATTCTAAACCTCATAACATTCACCATTCCAAACTTCATTCCACACCTCATTCCACACATCTTTCCATATATCGTTCCACACATCATTCCACACGTCATTCCACACATCATTCCAAACATCATTCCACACCTCATTCCACACATTATTCCGGACATCATTCAACACCACTTTCCACACCGCATTCCACACATCATTCCACACATCTTTCCAAACATCATTCCGTACATCATTCGAAATATCATTCCACACATTATTCTACACATCATTCCACACATCATTCCACACATCATTCCACAAATAATTCCAAACATCATTCCACACCTCGTTCCTCACATCATTCCACACATCATTCCAACCCTCATTCCACACAACATTCCACACATCATTCCAAATCTCATTCCACACATCATTCCACACATCTATCCAAACATCATTCCACGCATCACTCAACACATCATTCCACACATCATTACACATATCATTCCACAAGTCATTCCACGCATCATTTAACACATCATTCCACACATCATACCACATATCATTCCACACATCATTCCACAAATTATTCCACACATCAATCCACACTTCATTCCACTCATCATTCCAACCTCATTCAACACATCATTCCACGCATAATTCCACAACTCATTCCATCCATCATTCTACACATAATTTCACACATCATTCCAAACCTCATTCCACACATTATTCCTCATATCATTCCACACTACGTTCCACATATCATTCCACACATCATACCACGCATCATTCCACAACTCATTCCACCCGTCATTCTACACATCATTCCACACATCATTCCACACATCTTTCCACACATCATTCCACGCATCATTCCACAACTCATTCCACCCGTCATTCTACACATCATTCCACACATCATTCCAAACATCTTTCCACACATAATTCCAAACCGCATTCCATACATCATTCCACACATCATTCCATACCTCATTCCACACATCATTCCAGACATCATTCCAAAACTCATTCCACACATCATTCCACACATCATTCCACACGTCATTCCACACATCATTCCAGACATCACTCCACATATCATTCAACATATCATTTAACACAACATTCCACAAATCATTCCAGACCTCATTCCACACCTCATTCCACGCATCATTCCACACATCATTCCACACATCATTCCACATATCATTCCACACATCATTCCAAATATCATTCCAAAGCTCATTCCAAACAACATTCCACACCTCATTCCACACATCTTTCCACACATCGTTCTTCACATCATTCCACACATCATTCCACACATCATTCCAAACATCATTCCACACCTCATTCCACACATTATTCCGGACATCATTCCACACCTCATTCCACACATCATTCCACACATCATTCCACACATCATTCCACACATCATTCCACACACCATTCGACACATCATTCCAAACATCATTCCACACCACTTTCCACACCGCATTCCACACATCATTCCACACATCATTCCAAACATCATTCCATACATCATTCGAAACCTCATTCCACACATTATTCTACACATCATTCCACACATCATTCCACACCTCATTCTACACATCATTCCACACATCATTCCAAACATCATTCCACACCACATTCCTCACATCATTCCACACATCATTCCACACATCATTCCACACATCATTCCACCAAACATTCCACACCTCATTCTACTCAGCTTTCAACACTTCATTCCAAACCTCATTCCACACATCATTCCATACATTATTCCACACATGATATCAATCATCATTCCAAACCTCATTCCACACAACATTTCAAACCTCATTCCACACATTATTCCACACAACATTCCACACATCATTCCACACATCATTCCACACCTCATTCTACACGACATTCTACACGTCATTCCACACATCATTCCACACTTCATTCCACACCTCATTCCACACAAGATTCCACACATCACTCCACACATCATTCCACGAATAATTCCACACATTTTTCCACTCATCATTCCACAAATCATTGTACTCATCATTGTACACATCATGCCAAACCTCATTCCACACATCATTGCGCACGTGATACCAAACATCATTCCACACATCATTCCACACGTCATTTCACACACCATTCGACACATCATTCCACACATCATTCCACACATCATTCCAAACCTCTTTCCACAAATTATTCCAAAACTCATTCCACACATCATTCTACACCTCATTCCACACATCATTCCAAACCTCATTCAACACATCATTCCACACATCATTTCACACATCATTCCACACATCATTCCACACATCATTCCACACATCATTCCACGTATCACTTAAAATATCATTCATCATTCCACATATCTTTCCAAACATCAATCCACAAATAATTGCAAACCTCATTCCACACATCATTCCACATATCATTCCACGCATCATTCCACAAATAATTGCAAAACTGATTCCACACATCATTCCACACATCATTCCACGCATCATACCACTCATCATTCCACACATCATTCCACATATCATTCCACACATCATTCCAAACATCATTCCAAAGCTCATTCCAAACATCATTCCACACATCATTCCACACATCATTCCACTTTTCATTCCACACATCATTCCACACCTCATTCCACACATCATTCCACAAACTATTCCACACAACATTCAACACCTCATGTCAAACCTCATTCCCCGCCTCAATTCACACCTCATTCCACAACTCATTTCACACGTCATTTCACACATCATTCCACATATCATTCCACACATCAATTCACATATCATTCCACACATCATTGCACAGCTCATTCCACACATCATTCCACACATCATTCCAAACATCATTCCACATCTCATTTCACACCTCATTCCACACCTCAATTCACACCTCATTCCTCAACTCATCCCACACGAAATTTCACACATCTTTCCACACATCATTCCACACATCATTCCACACATCATTCTAAACCTCATTCCTTACATCATTCCAAACATCATTCCAAACCTCATTCCACACATCTTTCCACACATCGTTCCACACATCATTCCACAAATCATTCCACACACCATTCGACACATCATTCCACTCATCATTCCACACCGCATTCCACACATCATTCCACACATCATTCCAAACATCATTCCATACATCATTCGAAACCTCATTCCACACATTATTCTACATATCATTCCACACATCATTCCACACATCATTCCACACATCATTCTACACATCATTCCACACATCATTTCAAACATCATTCCACACCTCATTCCTCACATCATTCCACACATCATTCCACACATCATTCCACACATCATTCCTCCCATCATTCCATACCTCATTCTACTCAGCTTTCTACAATCATTTCAAACCTCATTCCAAACATCATTCCACACATCATTCCAAACATCATTGCACGCGTCATTCCATGAATCATTTCACACATCATTCCACACATCATTCCAGACTTCATTACACACATCATTCCACACATCATTCCACACCTCATTCCACACCTCATTCCAGACCTCATTCCACACCTCATTCCAAGCATCATTCCACACATCATTCCACACATCATTCCAAATATCATTCCAAACCTCATTCCAAACAACATTCCAAACATCATTCCACTCTCATTCCACACATTATTCAGGACATCATTCCACACCTCATTCCACACAACATTCCACACATCATTCCACACATCATTCCACACATCATTCCGCACACCATTCGACACATCATTCCAAAAATCATTCCACACCACTTTCCACACCGCATTCCAAACAACATTCCACACAACATTCCAAACATAATTCCATACATCATTCGAAACCTCATTCCACACATTAATCGACACATCATTCCACACTTCATTCCACACATCATTCCACACCTCATTCTACACATCATTCCACACATCATTCCAAACATCATTCCACACCACATTCCTCACATCATTCCACACATCATTCCAAACATCATTCCACACATCATTCCACACATCATTCCACACCTCATTCTACTCAGCTTTCTAAACTTCATTTCAAACCTCATTCTACACATCATTCCACACATTATTCCACACATGATTCCAATCATCATTCCAAACCTCATTCCACACATCATTTCACACATCATTCGACACATCATTCCACACATCATTGCACACATCATTCCAAATCTCATTCCACAAATTATTCCAAAACTCATTTCACACACCATTCCACACATCACTCCACACATCATTCCACACACCATTCGACACATCATTCCAAACATAATTCCACACCACTTTCCACACCGCATTCCACACATCATTCCACACATCATTCCAAACATCATTCCTTACAACATGCGAAACCTCATGCCACACATTATTCTACACATCATTCCGCACCTCATTCTACACATCATACCACTCATCATTCCACACAGCATTCCATATATCATTCCACACATCATTCCAAACATCATTCCATACCACATTCCTCACATCATTCCACACATCATTCCACACATCATTCCACCAATCATTCCACACCTCATTCTACTCAGCTTTCTACACTTCATTCCAAACCTCATTCCACACATCATTCCACACATTATTCCACACATGATTCCAATCATCATTCCAAACCTCATTCCACACATCATTTCAAACCTCATTCCACACTTTATTCCACACAACATTCCACATATCATTCCACACATCATTCCACACCTCATTCTACACGTCTTTCCACACGTTATTCCACACATCATTCCACACTTGATTCCACACCTCATTCCACACAAGATTCCACACCTCATTCCACACAACTTTCCACTCATCATTCCACAAATCATTCTACACATCGTTGTACACATCATGCCAAACCTCATTCCACACATCATTCCGCACGTGATACCAAACATCATTCCACACATCATTCCAAACATCATTCCACACATCATTCGACACATTATTCCACACATCATTCCACACATCATTTCACACGTCATTCCACACATCATTCCACACATCATTCCACACATCATTCCACGTATCATTTAAAATATCATTCATCATTCCACACATCATTCCAAACATCATTCCACAAATAATTGCAAACCTCATTCCACACATCCTTCCACATATCATTCCACGTCTCATTCCACAAATAATTGCAAACATCATTCCAAAGCTCATTCCAAACATCATTCCACACATCATTCCACATATCATTCCACACATCATTCCACACCTCATTCCACACATCATTCCACAAACTATTCCACACATCATTCAACACCTCATGTCACACCTCATTCCCCGCCTCAATTCACACCTCATTCCACAACTCATTCCACACGTCATTTCACACATCATTCCACATATCATTCCACACATCATTCCACACATCATTCCATACATCATTCGAAATCTCATTCCACACATTATTCTACACATCATTCCAAACCTCATTCCACACATCATTCCACAAATCATTCCAAACAGCATTAAACGCATCATTCTATGCATCATTTCACACATCATTCCACACGTCATTCCAGACTTCATTACACACATCATTCCACACATCATTCCACACCTCATTCCAGACATTATTCTACACATCATTCCACACATCATTCCAAACATCATTCCACACCACATTCCTCACATCATTCCTCACATCATTCCACACATCATTCCACACATCATTCCACCAGTCATTCCACACCTCATTCTACTCAGCTTTCTACACTTCATTTCAAACCTCATTCCACACCTCAGTCCACACATTATTCCATACATCATTTCACACATCATTCCACACACCATTCCACACATCATTCCACACGTCATTCCACACATCATTCCACACTTCATGCCACAAATCATTCCATACAACATTCCACACATCATTCCACACATCATTCCTCACATCATTCCACACATCATTCCACGCATCATTCCACACCTCATGCCACATCTCATTCCTCACATCATTCCACATATCATTCCACATATCATTCCACACCTCATTCCACACTTCATTCCAGATATCATTCCACACCTGATTCTAAACATTATTCCAAACATCATTCCACACATCATTCCACACTTCATTCCAAGCATCATTCCACAACACAATCCACCCGTCATTCCATACATCATTCCACACCTCATTCCAATCATCATTCCACACATCATTCCAAACCTCATTCCACCCTTTATTCCACACATCATTGCACACTTCATTGCACACATCATTCCACACATCATCCCACACATCATTCCACACCTCATTCTACATATCATTCCACACATCATTCCACACCTCATTCCACAGCTCATTCCAGACCTCATTCCACACCTCATTCCACGCATCATTCCATACATCATTCCACACATCATTACACATATCACTCCACAAGTCATTCCACGTATCATTTAACACATCATTCCACACATCATTCCACACATCATCCACAAATTATTCCACACATCATTCCACACATCATTCCACATATCATTCCACACATCATTCCAAATATCATTCCAAACCTCATTCCAAACAACATTCCACACCTCATTACACACACCTTTCCACACATGGTTCCACACATCATTCCACACATCATTCCACACATCATTCCACACATCATTCCAAACATCATTCCACACCTCATTCCACACATTATTCCGGACCTCATTCCACACCTCATTCCACACCTCATTCCACACAACATTCGACACATCATTCCAAACATCATTCCACACCACTTTCCACAGCACTTTCCATACCGCATTCCACACATCATTCCACACATCATTCCAAACATCATTCCATACATCATTCGAAACCTCATTCCACACATTATTCTGCACATCATTCCACACATCATTCCACACATCATTCCATACCTCATTCTACACATCATTCCACTCATCATTCCACACAACATTCGACACATCATTCCAAACATCATTCCACACCACTTTCCACACCACTTTCCACACCGCATTCCACACATCATTCCACACATCATTCCAAACATCATTCCATACATCATTCGAAACCTCATTCCACACATTATTCTACACATCATTCCACACATCATTCCACACATCATTCCACACCTCATTCTACACATCATTCCACTCATCATTCCAAATATCATTCCACACCACATTCCTCACATCATTCCACACATCATTCCATACATCATTCCACACATCATTCCACCAATCATTCCACACCTCATTCTACTCAGCTTTCTACACTTCATTCCAAACAACATTCCACAAATTATTCCAAAACTCATTCCACACATGATTCCAATCATCATTCCAAACCTCATTCCACACATAATTTCAAACCTCATTCCACACATTATTCCACACAACATTCCACACATCATTCCACAAATCATTCCACACCTCATTCCACACATCATTCCACACCTCATTCTGCACATCATTCCACTCATCATTCCAAATATCATTCCACACCACATTCCTCACATCATTCCACACGTCATTCCACACATCATTCCACACATCAGTCCACACCTAATTCTACGCAAGATTCCACACATCATTCCACACATCATTCCAGAAATAATTCCACACATCTTTCCACACATCATTCCACGCATCATACCACTCATCATTCCACACATCATTCCACATATCATTTCACACATCATTCCAAACATCATTCCAAAGCTCATTGCTAACATCATACCACACCTCATTCCACACATCATTCCACAAACCATTCCACACATCATTCAACACCTCATGTCACACCTCATTCCCCGCCTCAATTCATGCCTCATTCCACAACTCATTCCACACGTCATTTCTCACATCATTCCACATATCATTCCACACATCATTTCACATATCATTCCACACATCATTGCACAGCTCATTCCACACATCATTCCACACATCATTCCACACATCATTCCACACCTCATTTCACACCTCATACCACACCTCAATTCACAGCTCATTCCTCAACTCATCCTACACGAAATTTCACACATCATTCCACACAACATTCCACACATCATTCCACACATCATTCTAAATCTCATTGCATTCATCATTCCAAACAACATTCCACACCTCATTCCACACATCTTTCCACACATCTTTCCACACACCGTTCCACACATCCTTCCACACGTCATTCCAAACATCATTCCAAACATCATTCCACACCTCATTCCACACATTCTTCCGGACATCATTCGAAACCTCATTCCACACATTATTCTCAACATCATTCCACACATCATTCCACACATCATTCCAAACATCATTCCACACCTCGTTCCTCACATCATTCCACACATCATTTCACACATCATTCCACACATCATTCCACACATCATTCCACACATTATTCCAAACCTCCTTCCACACATCATTCCACACATCTATCAAAACATCATTCCACACATCACTCAACACATCATTCCAAACGTCATTACACATAACATTCCACAAGTCATTCCACGCATCATTTAACACATCATTCCACACATCATTCCACACATCATTCCACACATCATTCCACACCGCATTCCACACATCATTCCACACATCATTCCAAACATCATTCCATACATCATTCGAAACCTCATTCCACACATTATTCTACACATCATTCCACACATCATTCCACAAACCATTCCACACATCATTCTACACATCATTCCACACATCATTCCAAACATCATTCCACACCTCATTCCTCACATCATTCCACAAATCATTCCAAACATCATTACACGCATCATTCTATGCATCATTTCACACATCATTCCACACATCATTCCAGACTTCATTACACACATCATTCCACACATCATTCCACACCTCATTCCACACCTCATTCCAGACCTCATTCCACACCTCATTCCACGCATCATTCCACACATCATTCCAAACATCATTCCAAATATCATTCCAAAGCTCATTCCAAACAACATTCCACTCCTCATTCCACACATCTTTCCATACATCGTACCACACATCATTCCACACATCATTCCATACATCATTCCAAACATCATTCCACACCTCCTTACACATTATTCCGGACATCATTCCACACATCATTCCACACATCATTCCAAACATCATTCCATACATCATTCGAAACCTCATTCCAGACATTATTCTACACATCATTCCACACATCATTCCACACATCATTCCAAAAATCATTCCACATCACATTCCACACATCGTTCCACACATCATTCCACACATCATTCCAAACATCATTCCACCAATCATTCCACACCTCATTCTGCTCAGCTTTCTACACTTCATTTCAAACCTCATTCACCACCTCATTCCACACCTCATTCCACACATCATTTCACACATCATTCCACACACCATTCCACACATCATTCCACACCTCATTCCACACATCATTCCACACATCATGCCACAAAACATTCAACACCTCATTCCAAACATCATTCCACACATCATTCCTCACATCATTCCACACATCATTCCAAACATCATTCCACACCTCATTCCACACATCATTCCAAACCTCATTCCACACATCATTCCACACATCATTTCACACGTCATTCCACACATCATTCCACACATCATTCCACACATCATTCCACGTATCATTTAAAATATCATTCATCATTCCACACATCATTCCAACCTTCATTACACAAATAATTGCAAACCTCATTCCACACATCATTCCACATATCATACTACGCATCATTCCACAAATAACTGCAAACCTGATTCCACACATCATTCCACACATCATTCCACGCACCATACCACTCATCATTCCAAACATCATTCCTCACATCATTCCACATATCATTCCACATATCATTCCACACCTCATTCCACACTTCATTCCAGATATCATTCCACACCTGATTCTAAACATTTTCCCAAACATCATTCCACACATAATTCCACACATCATTCCACGCATCATTCCACAACACAATCCAACCGTCATTCCACACATCATTCCACACCTCATTCCAATCATCATTCCACATATCATTCCAAACCTCATTCCACCCTTTATTCCACACATCATTGCACACTTCATTGCACACATCATTCCACACATCATCCCACATATCATTCCACACCTCATTCTACATATCATTCCACACATCATTCCACACCTCATTCCACACCTCATTCCAGACCTCATTCCACACCTCATTCCACGCATCATTCCACACATCATTCCACACATCATTACACATATCACTCCACATGTCATTCCACGTATCATTTAACACATCATTCCACACATCATTCCACACATCATTCCACACATCATTCCACAAATTATTCCACACATCATTCCACACATCATTCCACATATCATTCCACACATCATTCCAAATATCATTCCAAACCTCATTCCAAACAACATTCCAAACCTCATTCCACACATCTTTCCACACATCGTTCCACACATCATTCCACACATCATTCCACACATCATTCCAAACATCATTCCACACCTCATTCCACACATTATTCCGGACATCATACCACACCTCATTCCACACATCATTCCACACTACATTCGACACATCATTCCAAACATCATTCCACACCACTTTCCACACCGCTTTCCACACCGCATTCCACACATAATTCCACACATCATTCCAAACATCATTCCATACATCATTCGAAACCTCATTCCACACATTATTCTACACATCATTCCACACATCATTCCACACATCATTTCACACCTCATTCTGCACATCATTCCACTCATCATTCCAAATATCATTCCACACCACATTCCTCACATCATTCCACACATCATTCCACACATCATTCCACACATCATTCCACACAACATTCGACACATCATTCCAAACATCATTCCACACCACTTTCCACACCACGTTCCACACCTCATTCTACTCAGCTTTCTACACTTCATTCCATACATCATTCCACATATCATTCCACACATTATTCCACACATGATTCCAATCATCATTCCAAACCTCATTCCACACATCATTTCAAACCTCATTACACACATTAATCCACACAACATTCCACACATCATTCCACACATCATTCCACACCTCATTCTACACATCATTCCACACGTCATTCCACACATCCTTCCACACATCATTCCACACCTCATTCTACGCAAGATTCCACACATCATTCCACACATCATTCCACAAATAATTCCACACATCTTTCCACTCATCATTCCACAAATCATTCTGCACATCATTGTACACATCATGCCAAACCTCATTCCACAAAAAATTCCAAAACTCATTCCACACATCATTCCTCACCTCATTCCACACATCATTCCAAACCTCCTCCCAAACATCATTCCACACATCATTTCACACGTCATTCCCCGCATCATTCCACACATAATTGCAAACCTGATTCCACACATCATTCCACACATCATTCCACGCATCATACCACTCATCATTCCACACATCATTCCACATACCATTTCACACATCAATCCAAACATCATTCCAAAGCTCATTCCAAACATCATTCCACACATCATTCCACACATCATTCCACATTTCATTCCACACATCATTCCACACGTCATTCCACACATCATTCCACAAACCATTCCACACATCATTCAACACCTCATGTCACACCTCATTCCCCGCCTCAATTCATACCTCATTCCACAACTCATTCCACACGTCATTTCTCACATCATTCCACATATCATTCCACACATCATTTCACATATCATTCCACACATCATTGCACAGCTCATTCCACACATCATTCCACACATTATTCCACACATCATGCCACACCTCAATTCACAGCTCATTCCTCAACTTATCCAACACGAAATTTCACACATCATTCCACACATCATTCCATACATCATTCCACACATCATTCTAAACGTTATTGCATTCATCATTCAAAACATCATTCCACACCTCATTCCACATATCTTTCCACACATATTTCCACACATCTTTCCACACATCATTCCACACGTCATTCCACACATCATTCCAAAAATCATTCCACACCTCATTCCACACATTATTCCGGACATCATTCAACACCTCATTCCACACATCATTCCACACATCATTCCACACATCATTCCACAAATCATTCCACACACCATTCGACATATCATTCCACACATCATTCCACACCACTTTCCACACCGCATTCCACACATCATTCCACACACATTTCCAAACAACATTCCATACATCATTCGAAACCTCATTCCACACATTATTCTACACATCATTCCACACATCATTCCACACATCATTCCAAACATCATTCCACACCTCGTTCCTCACATCATTCCACACATCATTCCACACATCATTCCACACATCATTCCACCCATTATTCCACACCTCATTTTGCTCAGCTTTCTACACATCATTCCAAACCTCTTTCCACACAACATTCCACACTTCATTCCAAACATCATTCCACACATCATTCTAAACCTCTTTGCATTCATCATTCCAAACATCATTACACACCTCATTCACACATCTTTCCACACATCTTTCCACACATCTTTCCACACATCATTCCACACGTCATTCCACACATCATTCCAAACATCATTCCACACCTGATTCCACACGTTATTCCGGACATCATTCAACACCTCATTCCACACATCATTCCACACATCATTCCACACATCATTCCACAAATCATTCCACACACCATTCGACATATCATTCCACACATCATTCCACACCACTTTTCACACCGCATTCCACACATCATTCCACACAAATTTCCAAACATCATTTCATACATCATTCGAAACCTCATTCCACACATTATTCTACACATCATTCCATACATCATTCCACACATCATTCCAAACATCATTCCACACCTCGTTCATCGCATCATTCCACCCATTATTCCACACCTCATTCTGCTCAGCTTTCTACACATCATTCCAAACCTCATTCCACACAACATTCCACACATCATTCCAAACATCATTCCACACCACTTTCCACACCACTTTCCACACCGCATTCCACACATCATTCCACACATCATTCCAAACATCATTCCATACATCATTGGAAACCTCATTCCACACATTATTCTGCACATCATTCCACACATCATTCCACACATCATTCCACACCTCATTCTACACATCATTCCACTCATCATTCCACACAACATTCGACACATCATTCCAAACATCATTCCACACCACTTTCCACACCACTTTCCACACCGCATTCCACACATCATTCCACACATCATTCCAAACATCATTCCATACATCATTCGAAACCTCATTCCACACATTATTCTACACAGCATTCCACACATCATTCCAAATATCATTCCACACCACATTCCTCACATCATTCCACACATCATTCCACACATCATAACACACATCATTCCACCAATCATTCCACACCTCATTCTACTCAGCTTTCTAAACTTCATTCCAAACATCATTCCACACATCATTCCACACATTATTCCACACATGATTCCAATCATCATTCCAAACCTCATTCCACACACCATTTCAAACCTCATTCCACACATTATTCCACACAACATTCCACACATCATTCCACACATCATTCCACACATCATTCTACACATCATTCCACACGTCATTCCACATATCATTCCACACATCAGTCCACACCTAATTCTACGCAAGATTCCACACATCATTCCACACATCATTCCAAAAATAATTCCACACATCTTTCCACTCATCATTCCAAAAATCATTCTACACATCATTGTACACATCATGCCAAACCTCATTCCACAAATTATTCCAAAACTCATTCCACACATCATTCCTCACCTCATTCCACACATCATTCCAAACCTCATCCCAAACATCATTCCACACATCATTTCACACGTCATTCCCCGCATCATTCCACAAATAATTGCAAACCTGATTCCACACATCATTCCACACATCATTCCACGCATCATACCACTCATCATTCCACACATCATTCCACATATCATTTCACACATCATTCCAAACATCATTCCAAAGCTCATTCCTAACATCATACCAAACCTCATTCCACACATCATTCCACAAACCATTCCACACATCATTCAACAGCTCATGTCACACCTCATTCCCCGCCTCAATTCATACCTCATTGCACAACTCATTCCACACGTCATTTCTCACATCATTCCACATATCATTCCACACATCATTTCACATATCATTCCACACATCATTGCACAGCTCATTCCACACATCATTCCAAACATCATTCCACACATCATTCCACACCTCATTTCACACCTCATACCTTACCTCAATTCACAGCTCATTCCTCAACTCATCCTACACGAAATTTCACACATCATTCCACACATTATTCCGGACATCATACCACACCTCATTCCACACATCATTCCACACAACATTCGACACATCATTCCAAACATCATTCCACACCACTTTCCACACCGCTTTCAACACCGCATTCCACACATCATTCCACACATCATTCCAAACATCATTCCATACATCATTCGAAACCTCATTCCACAAATTATTCTACACATCATTCCACACATCATTCCACACATCATTTCACACCTCATTCTGCACATCATTCCACTCATCATTCCAAATATCATTCCACACCACATTCCTCACATCATTCCACACATCATTCCACACATCATTCCACACCTCATTCCACACAACATTCGACACATCATTCCAAACATCATTCCACACCACTTTCCACACCGCGTTCCACACCTCATTCTACTCAGCTTTCTACACTTCATTCCAAACTTCATTCCACACAACATTCCACACATTATTCCACACATGATTCCAATCATCATTCCAAACCTCATTCCACACGTCATTTCTCACATCATTCCACATATCATTCCACACATCATTTCACATATCATTCCACACATCATTGCACAGCTCATTCCACACATCATTCCACACGTCATTCTACACATCATACCACACCTCAATTCACAGCTCATTCCTCAACTCATCCCAAACGAAATTTCACACATCATTCCACACATCATTCCACCCATTATTCCACACCTCATTCTGCTCAGCTTTCTACACATCATTCCAAACCTCATTCCACACAACATTCCACACATCATTCCAAACATCATTCCACACATCATTCTAAACCTCATTGCATTCATCATTCCAAACATCATTCCTAACCTCATTCCACACATCATTCCACATTTCATTCCACACATCATTCCACACCTCATTCCACACATCATTCCACAAACCATTCCACACATCATTCAACACCTCATGTCACTCCTCATTCCCCGCCTAAATTCATACCTCATTCCACAACTCATTCCACACGTCATTTCTCACATCATTCCACATATCATTCCACACATCATTTCACATATCATTCCACACATCATTGCAAAGCTCATTCCACACATCATTCCACACATCATTCCACACATCATACCACACCTCAATTCACAGCTCATTCCTCAACTCATCCCACACGAAATTTCACACATCATTCCACACATCATTCCATACATCATTCCACACATCATTCTAAACCTCATTGCATTCATCATTCCAAACATCATTCCACACCTCATTCCACACATCTTTCCACACATCTTTCCACACATCTTTCCACACATCATTCCACACGTCATTCCACACATCATTCCAAATATCATTCCACACCTCATTCCACACATCATTCCATACATCATTCAACACCTCATTCCACACATCATTCCACACATCATTCCACACATCATTCCACAAATCATTCCACACTCCATTCGACATGTCATTCCACACATCATTCCACACCACTTTCCACACCGCATTCCACACATCATTCCACACAAATTTCCAAACAACATTCCATACATCATTCGAAACCTCATTCCACACATTATTCTACACATCATTCCACACATCATTCCACACATCATTCCAAACATCATTCCACACCTCGTTCCTCACATCATTCCACACATCATTCCACACATCATTCCAAACATTATTCCACACCTCATTCTGCTCAGCTTTCTATACATCATTCCAAACCTCATTCCACACAACATTCCACACATCATTCCAAACATCATTCCACACCACTTTCCACACCACTTTCCACACCGCATTCCACACATCATTCCTCACATCATTCCAAACATCATTCCATACATCATTGGAAACCTCATTCCACACATTATTCTGCACATCATTCCACACATCATTCCACACATCATTCCACACCTCATTCTGCACATCATTCCACTCATCATTCCACACAACATACGACACATCATTCCAAACATCATTCCACACCACTTTCCACACCACTTTCCACACCGCATTCCACACATCATTCCACACATAATTCCAAACATCATTCCATACATCATTCGAAACCTCATCCCACACATTATTCTACACATCATTCCACACATCATTCCACACATCATTCCACACCTCATTCTACACATCATTCCACTCATCATTCCAAATATCATTCCACACCACATTCCTCACATCATTCCACACATCATTCCACACATCATTCCACACATCATTCCACCAATCATTCCACACCTCATTCTACTCAGCTTTCTACACTTCATTCCAAACATCATTCCACACATCATTCCACACATTATTCTACACATGATTCCAATCATCATTACAAACCTCATTCCACACATCATTTCAAACCTCATTCCACACATTATTCCACACAACATTCCACACATCATTCCACACATCTTTCCACACCTCATTCTACACATCATTCCACACGTCATTCCACACATCATTCCACACATCAGTCCACACCTAATTCTACGCAAGATTCCACACATCATTCCACACATCATTCCAAAAATAATTCCACACATCTTTCCACTCATCATTTCACAAATCATTCTACACATCATTGTACACATCATGCCAAACCTCATTCCACAAATTATTCCAAAACTCATTCCACACATCATTCCTCACCTCATTCCACACATCATTCCAAACCTCATCACAAACATCATTCCACACATCATTTCACACGTCATTCCCCGCAACATTCCACAAATAATTGCAAACCTGATTCCACACATCATTCCACACATCATTCCACGCATCATACCACTCATCATTCCACACATCATTCCACATATCATTTCACACATCATTCCAAACATCATTCCAAAGCTCATTGCTAACATCATACCACACCTCATTCCACACATCATTCCACAAACCATTCCACACATTATTCAACACCTCATGTCACACCTCATTCCCCGCCTCAATTCATACCTCATTCCACAACTCATTCCACACGTCATTTCTCACATCATTCCACATATCATTTCACTCATCATTTCACATATCATTCCACACATCATTGCACAGCTCATTCCACACATCATTCCACACATTATTCCACACATCATTCCACACCTCATTTCACACATCGTACCATACCTCAATTCACAGCTCATTCCTCAACTCATCCTACACGAAATTTCACACATCATTCCACACATCAGTCCACACATCATTCCACACATCATTCTAAATCTCATTGCATTCATCATTCCAAACAACATTCCACACCTCATTCCACACATCTTTCCACACATCTTTCCACACACCGTTCCACACATCATACCACACGTCATTCCACACATCATTCCAAACATCATTCAACACCTCATTCCACACATTATTTCGGACATCATTCAACACCTCATTCCACACATCATTCCACACATCATTCCACACATCATTCCACAAATCATTCCACACAACATTCGACATATCATTCCACACATCATTCCACACCACTTTCCACACCGCATTCCACACATCATTCCACACATCATTCCAAACATCATTCCATACATCATTCGAAACCTCATTCCATACATTATTCTACACATCATTCCACACATCATTCCACACATCATTCCAAACATCATTCCACACCTCGTTCCTCACATCATTCCACACATCATTTCACAAATCATTCCACACATCATTCCACACATCATTCCACACATTATTCCAAACCTCCTTCCACACATCATTCCACTCATCTATCCAAACATCATTCCACACCTCACTCAACACATCATTCCAAACATCATTACACATATCATTCCACAAGTCATTCCACGCATCATTTAACACATCATTCCACACATCATACTACACATCATTCCACACATCATTCAACAAATCATTCCACACTTCATTCGACACATCATTCCACACATCATTCCACACCGCATTCCACACATCATTCCACACATCATTCCAAACATCATTCCATACATCATTCGAAACCTCATTCCACACATTATTCTGCACATCATTCCACACATCATTCCACACACCATTCCACACATCATTCTACGCATCATTCCACACATCATTCCAAACATCATTCCACACCTCATTCCTCACATCATTCCACACATCATTCCACCCATCATTCCAAAAATCATTCCAAACATCATTTCACGCATTATTCTATGCATCATTTCACACATCATTCCACACATCATTCCAGACTTCATTACACACATCATTCCACACATCATTCCACACCTCATTCCACACCTCATTCCAGACCTCATTCCACACCTCATTCCACGCATCATTCCAAACATCATTCCAAATATCATTCCAAAGCTCATTCCAAACAACATTCCACTCCTCATTCCACACATCTTTCCACACATCGTGCCACACATCATTCCACACATCATTCCACACATCATTCCAAACATCATTCCACACCTCATTCCACACATTATTCCGGTCATCATTCCACACCTCATTCCACACATCATTCCACACATCATTCCAAACATCATTCCATACATCATTCGAAACCTCATTCCAGACATTATTCTACACATCATTCCACACATCATTCCACACATCATTCCACAACTCATTCTACACATCATTCCACACATCATTCCAAACATCATTCCACAGCACATTCCACACATCGTTCCACACATCATTCCACACATCATTCCACACATCATTCCACCAATCATTCCACACCTCATTCTGCTCAGCTTTCTACACTTCATTTCAAACCTCATTCCACACCTCATTCCACACATTATTCCACACATCATTTCACACATCATTCCACACACCATTCCACACATCATTCCACACCGCATTCCACACATCATTCCACACATCATGCCACAAATCATTCAACACCTCATTCCACACATCATTCCACACATCATTCCTCACATCATTCCACACATCATTCCACGCATCATTCCAAATCCCATGCCACATCTCATTCCTCACATCATTCCACATATCATTCCACATATCATTCCACACTTCATTCCAGATATCATTCCACACCTGATTCTAAACATTTTTCCAAACATCATTCCACACATGATTCCACACATCATTCCACGCATCATTCCACAACACAATCCACCCGTCATTCCACACATCATTCCACACCTCATTCCAATCATCATTCCACATATTATTCCAAACCTCATTCCACCCTTTATTCCACACATCATTGCACACTTCATTGCACACATCATTCCACACATCATCCCACACATCATTCCACACCTCATTCTACATATCATTCCACACATCATTCCACCCATCATTCCACAAATCATTTCAAACATCATTACACGCATCATTCTATGCAACATTTCACACATCATTCCACAAATCATTCCAGACTTCATTACACACATCATTCCACACATCATTCCACACCTCATTCCACACCTCATTCCAGACCTCATTCCACACCTCATTCCACGCATCATTCCACACATCATTCCAAACATCATTCCAAATATCATTCCAAAGCTCATTCCAAACAACATTCCACTCCTCATTCCACACATCTTTCCACACATCGTTCCACACATCATTCCACACATCATTCCACACATCATTCCAAACATCATTCCACACCTCAGTCCACACATTATTCCGGACATCATTCCACACCTCATTCCACACATCATTCCACACATCATTCCACACATTATTCCACACATCATTCCACACATCATTCCACGCATCATTCCACAACTCATTCCAACCGTCATTCTACACATCATTCCACAGATCATTCCAAACATCTTTCCACACATAATTCCGCACGTGATACCAAACATCATTCCACACACATCATTCCACACATCATGTCACACATCATTCGACACATCATTCCACACATCCTTCCACACATCATTCCACACCTCATTCTACTCAGCTTTCTACACATCATTCCAAACCTCATTCCACACATCATTCCACACATCATTCCAAACATCATTCCACACAACATTCCACACATCATATCACACATCATTTAACACATCATTCCACAAATTATTCCACACATCATTCCACAAATTATTCCACACATCATTCCACACATCATTCCGCACATCATTCCACAAGTTATTCCACACATCATTCCACACTTCATTCCACTCATCATTCCCACCTCATTCCACACATCATTCCACACATCATTCCACACCTCATTCCAAACCTCATTCCACACATTATTCCACACGTTTTTCCACACATCATTCCACAAATTATTCCACGCATCATTAAACAACTAATTTCACCCGTCATTCTACACATCATTCCACACATTATTCCACACATCATTCCACACATCATTCCACGCATCATTCCACAACTCATTCCAACCGTCATTCTACACATCATTCCACAGATCATTCCAAACATCTTTCCACACATAATTCCAAACCGTATTCCACATATCATTCCACACATCATTCCACACCTCATTCCACACAGCATTCCAGACATCATTCCACACATCATTCCAAGCTTCATTTCACACCTCATTGCAGACCTCAATTCACACCTCATTCCACAACTCATTCCACACGAAATTTCACACATCATTCCAAGCAGCATTCCAAACCTCATTCCACACAGCATTTCAAACATCATTCCACACCTCATTCCACACATCTTTCCACACATCTTTCCACACATTATTCCACACCTCATTCCACACATCATTCCGCACCTCATTTCACACATCATTCCGCACATCATTCCGCACCTCATTCCACGCATGGTTCCACACATCATTCCACACTTCCTCCCACTCAACATTCCACACTTCATTCCACGTAACATTCCGCACGTCATTCCAAACATCAATCCACACATCATTTAACACATCATTCCACTCGTCATTCCACACATCATTTCACACATCATTCCACACATTATTCCACACACGATTCCAATCATCATTCCAAACCTCATTCCACACATCATTTCAAACCTCATTACACACATTAATCCACACAACATTCCACACATCATTCCACACATCATTCCACACCACATTCTAAACATCATTCCACACGTCATTCCACACATCATTCCACAAATCATTCCACACCTCATTCTGCGCAAGATTCCACACATCATTCCACACATCATTCCACAAATAATTCCTAACATCTTTCCACTCATCATTCCACAAATCATTCTACACATCATTGTACACATCTTGCCAAACCTCATTCCACGAACAATTCCAAAACTCCTTCCACACATCATTCCTCACCTCATTCCACACATCATTCCAAACCTCATCCCAAACATCATTCCACACATCATTTCACACGTCATTCCCCGCATCATTCCACGAATAATTGCAAACCTGATTCCACACATCATTCCACACATCATTCCACGCATCATACCGCTCATCATTCCACACATCATTCCACATACCATTTCACCCATCAATCCAAATATCATTCCAAAGCTCATTCCAAACATCATTCCACACATCATTCCACTCATCATTCCACATTTCATTCCACACATCATTCCACACCTCATTCCACACATCATTCCACAAACCATTCCACACATCATTCAATACCTCATGTCACACCTCATTCCCCGCCTCAATTCATACCTCATTCCACAACTCATTCCACACGTCATTTCTCACATCATTCCATATATCATTCCACACATCATTTCACATATCATTCCACACATCATTGCACAGCTCATTCCACACATCATTCCACACATCGTTCCACACATCATACCACACCTCAATTCACAGCTCATTCCTCAACTCATCCCACACGAAATTTCACACATCATTCCACACATCATTCCACACATCATTCCACACATCATTCCACCCATTATTCCACACCTCATTCTGCTCAGCTTTCTACACATCATTCCAAACCTCATTCCACACAACATTCCACACATCATTCCAAACATCATTCCACACATCATTCTAAACCTCATTGCATTCATCATTCCAAACATCATTCCACACCTCATTCCACACATCGTTCCACACATCTTTCCACACATCTTTCCACACATCATTCCACACGTCATTCCACACATCATTCCAAACATCATTCCACACCTCATTCCACACATTATTCCGGACATCATTCAACACCTCATTCCACACATCATTCCACACATCATTCCACACATCATTCCACAAATCATTCCACACACCATTCGACATATCATTCCACACATCATTCCACGCCACTTTCCACACCGCATTCCACACATCATTCCACACAAATTCCAAACATCATTCCATACATCATTCGAAACCTCATTCCACACATTATTCTACACATCATTCCACACATCATTCCACACATCATTCCACCCATTATTCGAAACCTCATTCTGCTCAGCTTTCGACACATCATTCCAAACCTCATTCCACACAACATTCCACACATCATTCCAAACATAATTCCACACATCATTCCACTAATCATTTCAGACATCATTCGACACATCATTCCACACATCATTCCACACATCATTCCACACATCATTCCACGCATCATTCAACAACTCATTCCACCCGTCATTCTACACATCATTCCACACATCATTCCACACATCATTCCACACATCATTCCACGCATCATTCCACAACTCATTCCACCCTTCATTCTACACATCATTCCACACATCATTCCAAACATCTTTCCACACATAATTCCAAACCGCATTCCATACATCATTCCACACATCATTCCACACCTCATTCCACACATCATTACATACATCATTCCACAACTCATTCCAACTTCATTCCACACATCATTCCAGACATCATTCCAAACCTCATTCCACACATCATTCCACACATCATTCCACACGTCATTCCACAAATCATTCCAGACATCATTCCACTTATCATTCCACATATCATTTAACACATCATTCCACAAATCATTCCACACATCATTCCACATCATTCCAAACATCATTCCACACCTCATTCCACACATCATTCCAAACATCATTCACATCATTCCACACATCATTCCACGCATCATTCCACACATTATTCCACACATTATTCCACACATCATTCCACACATCATTCCACACGTCATTCAACACATCATTCCATACTTAATTCCACACATCATTCCAGACATCATTCCACACCTCATTCCACACAAGATTCCAAACATCATTCCACACATCATTCCACACATTATTCCACACATGATTCCAATCATCATTCCAAACCTCATTCCGAACATCATTTCAAACCTCATTACACACATAATTCCACACAACATTCCACACATCATTCCACACATCATTCCACACGTCATTCAACACATCATTCCATACTTAATTCCACACATCATTCCAGACATCATTCCACACATCATTCCACACAAGATTCAACACATCATTTCACACATCATTCCACAAATAATTCCACACATTTTCCACTCATCATTCCACTATTAATTCTACACATCATTGTACAGTTCATGCCAAACCTCATTCCACACATCATTCCGCACGTGATACCAAACATCATTCGACACCTCATTTCACACATCATTCCACACCTCATTCCACACAAGATTCCAAACATCATTCCACACATCATTCCACACATTATTCCACACATGATTCCAATCATCATTCCAAACCTCATTCCACAAATCATTTCAAACCTCATTACACACATAATTCCACACAACATTCCACACATCATTCCACACATCATTCCACACGTCATTCTACACATCATTCCATACTTAATTCCACACATCATTCCAGACATCATTCCACACCTCATTCCACACAAGATTCCACACATCATTTCACACATCATTCCACAAATAATTCCACACATCTTTCCACTCATCATTCCAAAATTCATTCTACACATCATTGTACAGATCATGCCAAACCTCATTCCACACATCATTCCGCACGTGATACCAAACATCATTCCACACATCATTCCACACATCATTTCACACATCATTCGACACATCATTCCACACATCCTTCCACACATCATTCCACACCTCATTCTACTCAGCTTTCTACACATCATTCCAATCCTCATTCCACACATCATTCCACACATCATTCCAAACATCATTCCACACATCATTCCACACATCATATCATACATCATTCCACACATTATTCCAAATCTCATTCCACACATCATTCCGCACAACTATCCAAACATCATTCCACACATCACTCAACACATCATTCCACACATCATTACACATATCATTCCACAAATCATTCCACACATCATTCCACAAATTATTCCACACATCATTCCACACATCATTCCGCACATCATTCCACACGTTATTCCACACATCATTCCACACTTCATTCCACTCATCATTCCCACCTCATTCCACACATAATTCCACACATCATTCCACACCTCATTCCATACCTCATTCCACACATTATTCCACACATAATTCCACACATCATTCCACAGATTATTCCACGCATCATTAAACAACTCATTTCACCCGTCATTCTACACATCATTCCACACATTATTCCACACATCATTCCACACATCATTCCACGCATCATTCAACAACTCATTCCAACCGTCATTCTACACATCATTCCACAGATCATTCCAAACATCTTTCCACACATAATTCCAAACCGCATACCACATATCATTCCACACATCATTCTACACCTCATTCCACACATCATTCCTGACATCATTCCACACATCATTCCAAGCTTCATTTCACACCTCATTGCAGACCTCAATTCACACCTCATTCCACAACTCATTCCAAACGAAATTTCACACATCCTTCCATGCAGCATTCCAAACCTCATTCCACACAGCATTTCAAACATCATTCCACACCTCATTCCACACAACTTTCCACACATCTTTCCACACATCTTTCCACACATCATTCCACACATCATTCCACACATTATTCCACACCTCATTCCACACATCATTCCGAACCTAATTCCACACATCATTCCGCACATCATTCCACACCTCTTTCCACGCATCATTCCACACATCATTCCACACTTCATCACACTCAACATTCTACACTTCATTCCACGTAACATTCCGCACGTCATTCCAAACATAAATCCACACATCATTTAACACATCATTCCACTCGTCATTCCACACATCATTTCACACATCATTCCACATTTCATTTCAAACCTCATTCCACACATCATTCCACACATCATTCCACGCGTCATTCCACTCATCATTCCACACATCATTCCACACCTCATTCCACACAAAATTCCAAACATCATTCCACACATCATTCCACACATTATTCCACACCAGATTCCAATCAGCATTCCAAAGTTAATTCCACACATCATTTCAAACCTCATTCCACACATAATTCCACACAACATTCCACTCATCATTCCACAAATCATTCTACACATCCTCGTACACATCATGCCAAACCTCATTCCACACATCATTCCGCAGGTGATACCAAACATCTTTCCACACATAATTTCACACATCATTCCACAAATAATTCCACACATCTTTCCACTCATCATTACACAATTCATTCTACACATCATTGTACATATCATGCCAAACCTCATTCCATACATCATTCCGCACGTGATACCAAACATCATTCCACACATCATTCCACACATCATTTCACACATCATTCGACACATCATTCCACACATCATTCCACACATCATTCCACACCTCATTCTACTCAGCTTTCTACACATCATTCCATACTTAATTCCACACATCATTCCAGACATCATTCGACACCTCATTCCACACAAGATTCCACACATCATTCCACACATCATTCCACAAATAATTCCACACATCTTTCCACTCATCATTCCACAATTAATTCTACACATCATTGTACAGATCATGCCAAACCTCATTCCACACATCATTCCGCACGTGATACCAAACATCATTCCACACATCATTCCACACATCATTTCACACATCATTCGACACCTCATTCCACACATCATTCCAAACATCATTCACATCATTCCACACATCATTCCACGCATCATTCCACACATTATTCCACACATTATTCCACACATCATTCCACACATCATTCCACACGTCATTCCACACATCATTCCACACATCATTCCACACCTCATTCCACACAAGATTCCAAACATCATTCCACACATCATTCCACACATTATTCCACACATGTTTCTAATCATCATTCCAAACCTCATTCCACAAATCATTTCAAACCTCATTACACACATAATTCCACACAACATTCCACACATCATTCCACACTTCATTCCACTCATCATTCCCACCTCATTCCACACATCATACCACACATCATTCCACACCTCATTCCAAACCTCATTCCACACATTATTCCACACATCATTTCACACATCATTCCACAAATAATTCCACACACCTTTCCACTCATCATTCCACAAATCATTCTACACATCCTCGTACACATCATGCCAAACCTCATTCCACACATCATTCCGCAGGTGATGCCAAACATCTTTCCACACATAATTTCACACATCATTCCACAAATAATTCCACACATCTTTCCACTCATCATTCCACAATTCATTCTACACATCATTGTACATATCATGCCAAACCTCATTCCACACATCATTCCGCACGTGATACCAAACATCATTCCATCACATCATTCCACACATCATTTCACAAATCATTCGACACATCATTCCACACATCATTCCACACATCATTCCACACCTCATTCTACTCAGCTTTCTACACATCATTCCAAACCTCATTCCACACATCATGCCACACATCATTCCAAACATCATTCCACACATCATTCCACACATCATATCACACATCATTCGACACATCATTCCACACATCATTCCACACATTATTCCAAATCTCATTCCACACATCATTCCGCACATCTATCCAAACATCATTCCACACATCACTCAACACATCATTCCACACATCATTACACATATCATTCCACAAATCATACCACACATCATTCCACAAATTATTCCACAAATTATTCCACACATCATTCCACACATCATTCCGCACATCATTCCAGACATCATTCCAAACCTCATTCCACACATCATTCCACACATCATTCCACACGTCATTCCACACATCCTTCCAGACATCATTCCACATATCACTCCACATATCATTTAACACATCATTCCACAAATCATTCCACACATCATTCCACACATCATTCCACACATCATTCCACACCTTATTCCACACATCATTTCACACATCATTCCACATACCATTCCACACATCATTCCACACCTCATTCCAAGCATCATTCCACACATCATGCCACAAATCATTCCACTCCTCATTCCACGCATCATTCCACACCTTATGCCACATCTCATTCCTCACATCATTCCACACATCATTCCACACCTCATTCCACGCTTCATTCCAGATATAATTCCACACTTCATTCTGTACATTATTCCAAACATCATTCCACACATCATTCCACACATCATTCCACGCATCATTCCACACATCATTCCACACCTTATTACACACATCATTCCAAACATCATTCACATCATTCCACCCGTCATTCCACGCATCATTCCACAAATAATTGCAAACCTGATTTCACAAATCATTCCACGCATCATTCCACGCAGCATTCCACACATCATTCCACACAACATTCCACACATCATTCCACACATCATTCCACACATTATTCCGCACATCATTCCACACCTCATTCCACACATCTTTCCACACATCATTCCACACGTCATTCCACACATCGTTCCATACATCATTCCACAACTGATTCCAAACTTCATTCCACACATCATTCCAGACATCATTCCAAACCTCATTCCACACATCATTCCACACACCATTCCACACGTCATTCCACACATCATTCCAGACATCATTCCACATATCATTCCACATATCATTTAACACATCATTCCACAAATCATTCCACACATCATTCCACACATCATTCCACACATCATTCCACACCTCATTCCACACATCATTCCAAACATCATTCACATCATTCCACACATCATTCCACGCATCATTCCACACATTATTCCACACATCATTTCACACATCATTCCACACACCATTCCACACATCATTCCACACCTCATTCCACACATCATTCCAGACATCATGCCACAAATCATTCCACACCTCATTCCACACATCATTCCACACATCATTCCACACTTCATTCCATATATCATTCCACACCTCATTCTAAACATTATTCTACACACCATTCCACACATAATTCCACACATCATTCCACACCTCATCCTGCACAGCATTCCACACATCATTCCAAACATCATTCCACACCACATTCCTCACATCATTCCACACATCATTCCATACATCATTCCACACATCATTGCACCAATCATTCCACACCTAATTCTGCTCAGCTTTCTACACTTCATTCCAAACCTCATTCCACACTTCATTCCACACATTATTCCACACATGATTCCAATCATCATTCCAAACCTCATTCCACACATCATTTCAAACCTCATTCCACACATTATTCCACACAACATTCCACACATCATTCCACACATCATTCCACAGCTCATTATACACATCATTCCACACGTCATTCCGTCATCATTCCACAAATAATTGCAAACCTGATTCCACACATCATTCCACACCTTATTACACACATCATACCAAACATCATTCACATCATTCCACCCGTCATTCCACGCATCATTCCACAAATAATTGCAAACCTGATTTCACAAATCATTCCACGCATCATACCACTCATCATTCCACACATCATTCACCATATCATTCCACACATAATTCCAAACATCATTCCAAAGCTCATTCCAAACATCATTCCACACATCATTCCACACATCATTCCACATTTCATTCCACACATCATACCACACCTCATTCCATACATCATTCCACAAACTATTTCACACATCATTCAACACCTCATGTCACACCTCATTCCCCGCCTCAGTTCACACCGCATTTCACACATCATTCCAGATATCAATCCACACATCATTTCACATATCATTCCACACATCATTGACAGCTCATTCCACACATCATTCCACACTTCATTCCACACCTCATTCCACACAAGATTCCACACATCATTCCACACATCATTCCACAAATAATTGCAAACCTGATTCCACACATCATTCCACACATCATTCCACGCATCATACCACTCATCATTCCACACATCATTCCACATATCATTCCACACATAATTCCAAACATCATTCCAAAGCTCATTCCAAACATCATTCCACACATCATTCCACACATCATTCCACATTTCATTCCACACATCATTCCACACCTCATTCCATACATCATTCCACAACTCTTTCCACACGTCATTTCACACATCATTCCAGATATCATTCCACACATCATTTCACATATCATTCCACACATCATTGACAGCTCATTCCACACATCATTCCACACTTCATTCCACACACCATTCCACACCTCATTCCACACATCATTCCACACCTCATTCTACACCTCATTCCACACGTCATTCCACACATCATTCCACACTTCATTCCACACCTCATTCCACACAAGATTCCACACTTCATTCCACACATCATTCCACAAATAATTGCATACCTGTTTCCACACATCATTCCACACATCATTCCACGCATCATACCACTCATCATTCCACACATCATTCCACATATCATTCCACACATAATTCCAAACATCATTCCAAAGCTCATTCCAAACATCATTCCACACATCATTTCACATTTCATTCCACACATCATTCCACACCTCATTCCATACATCATTCCACAAACTATTCCACACATCATTCAACACCTCATGTCACACCTCATTCCCCGCCTCAGTTCACACCTCATTCCACAACTCATTCCACTCCTCATTCCACACATCTTTCCACACATCGTTCCACACATCATTCCACACATCATTCCACACATCATTCTAAACCTCATTCCATACATCGTTCCAAACATCATACCACACCTCATTCAACACATCTTTCCACACATCGTTCCACACATCAATCCACACATCATTCCACACATCATTCCAAACATCATTCCACACCTCATTCCGAACATTATTCCGGACATCATTCAACACCTCATTCCACACATCATTTAACACATCATTCTACAAATCATTCCACACACCATTCGACACATCATTCCACACGTCATTCCACACCGCACTCCACACATCATTCCACACGTCATTCCAAACATCATTCCACACATCATTCCACACATCAGTCCACACTTCATTTCACACCTCATTGCACACCTCAATTCACACCTCATTCCACAACTGATTCCACATGAAATTTCACACATCATTCCATACAGCATTCCAAACCTCATTCCACACTGGATTTCAAACATCATTCACACCTCATTCCACACATCATTCCGAACATCATTCCACACCTCATTCCACACATCATTTCACACATCATTCGACACATCATTCCACACATCATTCCACACATCATTCCACACCTCATTCTACTCAGCTTTCTACACATCATTCCAAACCTCATTCCACACATAATTCCAAACATAATTCCACAACTCATTCCACACATCATATCACACATCATTCGACACATCATTCCACACATTATTCCACACATTATTCCAAATCTCATACCACACATCATTCCGCTCATATTTCTAAACATCATTCCACAAATCATTCCACACATTATTCCACAAGTTATTCCACAAATTATTACACACATCATTCCACACATCATTCCGCACATCATTCTACAAATTATTCCACACATCATTCCACACATCATTCCCCACATCATTCCACGCATCATTCCACAACTCATTCCAACCGTCATTCTACACATCATTCCACAGATCATTCCAAACATCTTTGCACACATAATTCCAAACCGCATTTCACATATCATTCCACACATCATTCCACACCTCATTCAATACATCATTCCAGACATCATTCCACACATCATTCCAAGCTTCATTTCACACCTCATTGCACACCTCAATTCACACCTCATTTCACAACTCATTCCACACGAAATTTAACACATCATTCCATTCAGCATTCCAAATCACATTCCACACAGCATTTCAAACATCATTCCACACCTCATTCCACACATCTTTCCACACATCTTTCCACACATCTTTCCACACATCATTCCACACATCAGTCCACACATTATTCCACACCTCATTCCACACATCATTCCGCACCTCATTCCACACATCATTCCGCACATCATTCCACACCTCATCCCACATATCATTCCACACATCATTCCACACTTCATCCCACACAACATTCCACACTTCATTCCACGTAACATTCTACACGTCATTACAAACATCATTCCACACATCATTTAACACATCATTCCACTCGTCATTCCACACATCATTTCACACATCATTCCACATTTCATTTCAAACCTCATTCCACACATCATTCCACACATCATTCCACACCTCATTCCACACATCATTCCACACATCATTCCACACCTCATTCCACACAAGATTCCAAACATCATTCCACACATCATTCCAACATTATTCCACACCTGATTCCAATCAGCATTCCAAACCTCATTACACACATCATTTCAAACCTCATTCCACACATAATTCCACACAACATTCCACACATCATTCCACACATCATTCCACACCTCATTCAACATATCATTCCACATGTCATTCCACACATCATTCCAGACATCATTCCAAACCTCATTCCACACAAGATTCCACACATCATTCCACACCTCATTCCACAAATAATTCCACACAGTTTCCACTCATCATTCCACAAACCATTCTACACATCCTTGTACACATCATGCCAAACGTCATTCCACACATCATTCCGTAGGTGATACCAAACATCTTTCCACACATCATTCTACACATCATTCCAAACCTCATACTACACATCATTCCAAACATCATTCCACAAATTATTCCAAAATTCATTCCACACATCTTTCCACACCTCATTCCATACATCATTCCAAACCTCATTCCACACAACATTCCACACGTCGTTCCACACATCATTCTACGTATCATTTAAAATATCATTCATCATTCCACACATCATTCCAAACATCATTCCACAAATCATTGCAAACCTCATTCTGCACATCATTCCACATATCATTCCATGCATCATTCCACAAATAATTGCAAACGTGATTCCACACATCATTCCCCGCATCATTCCATGCGTCATTCCACACATCATTCCACACAACATTCCACACATCATAGAAACATAGAAACATAGAAACATAGAAAATAGGTGCAGAAGTAGGCCATTCGGCCCTTCTAGCCTGCACCGCCATTCAATGAGTTCATGGCTGAACATGCAACTTCAGTACCCCATTCCTGCTTTCTCACCATACCCCATGATTCCCCTAGTAGTAAGGACTTCATCTAACTCCTTTTTGAATATATTTAGTGAATTGGCCTCAACAACTTTCTGTGGTAGAGAATTCCACAGGTTCACCACTCTCTGGGTGAAGAAATTCCTCCACATCACGGTCCTAAATGGCTTCCCCTTATCCTTAGACTGTGTCCCCTGGTTCTGGACTTCCCCAACATTGGGAACATTCTTCCTGCATCTAACCTGTCTAACCCCGTCAGAATTGTAAACGTTTCTATGAGGTCCCCTCTCATTCTTCTGAACTCCAGTGAATACAAGCCCAGTTGATCCAGTCTTTCTTCAGAAGTCAGTCCCGCCATCCCGGGAATCAGTCTGGTGAACCTTCGCTGCACTCCCTCAATAGCAAGAATGTCCTTCCTCAGGTTAGGAGACCAAAACTGTACACAATACTCCAGGTGTGGCCTCACCAAGGCCCTGTACAATTGTAGCAACACCTCCCTGCCCTTGTACTCAAATCCCCTCGCTATGAAGGCCAACATGCCATTTGCTTTCTTAACAGCCTGCTGTACCTGCATGCCAACCTTCAATGACGAATGTACCATGACACCCAGGTCTCTTTGCACCTCCCCTTTTCCTAATCTGTCACCATTCAGATAATAGTCTGTCTCTCTGTTTTTACCACCAAAGTGGATAACCTCACATTTATCCACATTATACTTCATCTGCCATGCATTTGCCCACTCACCAAACCTATCCAAGTCGCTCTGCAGCCTCATAGAATCCTCCTTGCAGCTCACACTGCCAACCAACTTAGTGTCATCCGCAAATTTGGAGATACTACATTTAATCTCCTCGTCTAAATCATTAATGTACAGTGTAAACAGCTGGGGCCCCAGTTCAGAACCTTGCGGTACCCCACTGGTAACTGCCTGCCATTCTGAAAAGTCCACACATCATTCCACACATCATTCCGCACATCATTCCACACCTCATTCCACACATCATTCCACACATCATTCCACACATCATTCCACACATAATTCCATACATCATTCCACAACTCATTCCAAACTTCATTCCACACATCATTCCAGACATCATTCCAAACCTCATTCCACACATCATTCCACACATCATTCCTCACGTCATTCTACACATAATTCCAGACATCATTCCACATATCATTCCGCATATCATTCATTTAACACATCATTCCACAAATCATTCCACACATCAATCCACACATCATTCCACACATTATTCCACACCTGATTCCAATCAGCATTCCAAACCTCATTCCACACATCATTTCAAACCTCATTCCACACATAATTCCACACAACATTCCACACATCATTCCACACATCATTCCACACCTCATTCAACATATCATTCCACATGTCATTCCACACATCATTCCAGACATCATTCCACACCTCATTCCACACAAGATTCCACACATCATTCCACACCTCATTCCACAAATAATTCCACACATTTTCCACTCATCATTCCACAAACCATTCTACACATCCTTGTACACATCATGCCAAACCTCATTCCACACATCATTCCGTAGGTGATACCAAACATCTTTCCACACATCATTCTACACATCATTCCAAACCTCATTCTACACATCATTCCAAACATCATTCCACAAATTATTCCAAAATTCATTCCACACATCTTTCCACACCTCATTCCAGACATCATTCCAAACCTCATTCCACACAACATTCCACACGTCGTTCCACACATCATTCTACGTATCATTTAAAATATCATTCATCATTCCACACATCATTCCAAACATCATTCCACAAATCATTGCAAACCTCATTCTACACATCATTCCACATATCATTCCATGCATCATTCCACAAATAATTGCAAACGTGATTCCACACATCATTCCCCGCATCATTCCATGCGTCATTCCACACATCATTCCACACAACATTCCACACATCATAGAAACATAGAAACATAGAAAATAGGTGCAGGAGTAGGCCATTCGGCCCTTCTAGCCTGCACCGCCATTCAATGAGTTCATGGCTGAACATGCAACTTCAGTACCCCATTCCTGCTTTCTCACCATACCCCATGATTCCCCTAGTAGTAAGGACTTCATCCAACTGCTTTTTGAATATATTTAGTGAATTGGCCTCAACAACTTTCTGTGGTAGAGAATTCCACAGGTTCACCACTCTCTGGGTGAAGAAATTCCTCCACATCACGGTCCTAAATGGCTTCCCCCTTATCCTTAGACTGTGTCCCCTGGTTCTGGACTTCCCCAACATTGGGAATATTCTTCCTGCATCTAACCTGTCTAACCCCGTCAGAATTGTAAACGTTTCTATGAGGTCCCCTCTCATTCTTCTGAACTCCAGTGAATACAAGCCCAGTTGATCCAGTCTTTCTTCAGAAGTCAGTCCCGCCATCCCGGGAATCAGTCTGGTGAACCTTCGCTGCACTCCCTCAATAGCAAGAATGTCCTTCCTCAGGTTAGGAGACCAAAACTGTACACAATACTCCAGGTGTGGCCTCACCAAGGCCCTGTACAATTGTAGCAACACCTCCCTGCCCTTGTACTCAAATCCCCTCGCTATGAAGGCTAACATGCCATTTGCTTTCTTAACCGCCTGCTGTACCTGCATGCCAACCTTCAATGACGAATGTACCATGACACCCAGGTCTCTTTGCACCTCCCCTTTTCCTAATCTGTCACCATTCAGATAATAGTCTGTCTCTCTGTTTTTACCACCAAAGTGGATAACCTCACATTTATCCACATTATACTTCATCTGCCATGCATTTGCCCACTCACCAAACCTATCCAAGTCGCTCTGCAGCCTCATAGAATCCTCCTTGCAGCTCACACTGCCAACCAACTTAGTGTCATCCGCAAATTTGGAGATACTACATTTAATCTCCTCGTCTAAATCATTAATGTACAGTGTAAACAGCTGGGGCCCCAGTTCAGAACCTTGCGGTACCCCACTGGTAACTGCCTGCCATTCTGAAAAGTCCACACGTCATTCCACACATCATTCCGCACATCATTCCACACCTCATTCCACACATCATTCCACACATCATTCCACACATCATTCCACACATAATTCCATACATCATTCCACAACTCATTCCAAACTTCATTCCACACATCATTCCAGACATCATTCCAAACCTCATTCCACACATCATTCCACAAATCATTCCTCACGTCATTCTACACATAATTCCAGACATCATTCCACATATCATTCCGCATATCATTCATTTAACACATCATTCCACAAATCATTCCACACCTCATTCCACACATCATTCCACACATCATTCCACACCTTATTCCACACATCATTCCACACATCATGCCACAAATCATTCCACACCTCATTCCACACATCATTCCACACATCATTCCACTCATCATTCCACACATTATTCCACGCATCATTTCACACATCATTCCACATACCATTCCACACATCATTCCACACCTCATTCCACACATCATTCCACACATCATGCCACAAATCATTTCACACCTCATTCCACGCATTATTCCACACCTCATGCCACATCTCATTCCTCACATCATTCCACACATCATTCCACACCTCATTCCACGCTTCATTCCAGATATCATTCCACCACTCATTCTATACATTATTCCAAACATCATTCCACACAACATTCCACACATCATTCCACGCATCATTCCACACATCATTCCACACCTTATTCCACACATCATTCCAAACATCATTCACATCATTCCACCCGTCATTCCACGCATCATTCCACGCATCATTCCACACATCATTCCACACAATATTCCACACATCATTCCACACATCATTCCACACATCATTCCGCACATCATTCCACACCTCATTCCACACATCTTTCCACACATCATTCCACACATCATTCCACACATCATTCCATATATCATTCCACAAATCATTCCAAACTACATTCCACACATCATTCCAGACATCATTCCAAACCTCATTCCACACATAATTCCACACATCATTCCACACGTCATTCCACACGTCATTCCACACATCATTCCAGACATCATTCCTCATATCATTCCACATATCATTTAACACATCATTCCACAAATCATTCCACACATTATTCCACACATCATTCCACACATCAATCCACACCTCATTCCACACATCATTCCAAACATCATTCATATCATTCCACACATCATTCCACGCATCATTCCACACGTTATTCCACACGTCATTTCACACATCATTCCACACACCATTCCACACATCATTCCACACCTCATTCCACACATCATTCCACACATCATGCCACAAATCATTCCACACCTCATTCCACACATCATTCCACACATCATTCCACACATCATTCCACACATAATTCCACACTTCATTCCACACCTCATGCCACATCTCATTCCTCACATCATTCCACATATCATTCCAAATATCATTCCACAACTCATTCCACACTTCATTCCAGATATCATTCCACACCTCATTCTAAACATTATTCTACACATCGTTCCACACATAATTCCACACATCATTCCACACCTCATTCTACACATCATTCCACAAATCATTCCAAACATCATTCCACACCACATTCCTCACATCATTCCACACATCATTCCATACATCATTCTACACATCATTCCACCAATCATTCCACACCTCATTCTACTCAGCTTTCTACACTTCATTCCAAACCTCATTCCACACTTCATTCCACACATTATTCCACACATGATTCCAATCATCATTCCAAACCACATTCCACACATCATTTCAAACCTCATTCCACACATTATTCCACACAACATTCCACACATCATTCCACACATCATTCCACACCTCATTCTACACATCATTCCACACGTCATTCCAAATAACATTCCACACTTCATTCCACACCTCATTCCACACAAGATTCCACACATCATTCCACACATCATTCCACAAATAATTGCGAACCTGATTCCACACATCATTCCACACATCATTCCATGCATCATACCTCTCATCATTCCACACATCATTCCACATATCATTCCACACATAATTCCAAACATCATTCCAAAGCTCATTCAAAACATCATTCCACATATCATTCCACACATCATTTCACATTTCATTCCACACATCATTCCACACCTCATTCCATACATCATTCCACAAACTATTCCACACATCATTCAACACCTCATGTCACACATCATTCCCCGCCTCAGTTCAAACCTCATTCCACAACTCATTCCACACGGCATTTCACACATCATTCCAGATGGCATTCCACACATCATTTCACATATCATTCCACACATCATTGACAGCTCATTCCACACATCATTCCACATTTCATTCCACAACTCATTCCACACGTCATTTCACACATCATTCCAGATATCATTCCACACATCATTTCACATATCATTCCACACATCATTGACAGCTCATTCCACACATCATTCCACACTTCATTCCACACACCATTCCACACCTCATTCCACACATCATTCTACACCTCATTCTACACATCATTCCACACGTCATTCCACACATCATTCCACACTTCATTCCACACCTCATTCCACACAAGGTTCCATACATCATTCCACACATTATTCCACAAATAATTGCAAACCTGATTCCACACATCATTCCACACATCATTCCACGCATCATACCACTCATCATTCCACATATCATTCCACATATCATTCCACACATAATTCCAAACATCATTCCAAAGCTCATTCCACACATCATTCCACACTTCATTCCACAACTCATTCCACACGTCATTTCACACATCATTCCAGATATCATTCCAAACATCATTTCACATATCATTCCACACATCATTGACAGCTCATTCCACACATCATTACACACTTCATTACACACACCATTCCTCACCTCATTCCACACATCATTCCAAACCTCATTCTACACATCATTCCACACGTCATTCCACACATCATTCCACACCTCATTCCATATATCATTCCACAAACTATTCCACACATCATTCAACACCTCATGTCACACCTCTTTCCCCGCCTCAGTTCACACCTCATTCCACAACTCATTGCACTCCTCATTCCACACATCTTTCCACACATCGTTCCACACATCATTCCACATATCATTCCACACATCATTCTAAACCTCATTCCATACATCATTCCAAACATCATTCCACACCTCATTCCACACATCATTCCAAACATCATTCCACACCTCATTCTGTACATTATTCCGGACATCATTCAACACCTCATTCCACACATCATTTAACACATCATTCCACAAATTATTCCACACACCATTCGACACATCATTCCACACGTTATTCCACACCGCATTCCACACATCATTCCACACATCATTCCAAACAACATTCCATACATCATTCGAAACCTCATTCCAGACATCATTCTACACATCATTCCACAGATCATTCCACACATCATTCCAAACATCATTCCACACCTCATTCTACTCAGCTTTCTACACATCATTCCAAACCTCATTCCACACATCATTCCACACATCATTCCAAACATCATTCCACACATCATTCCACACATCATTTCACACATCATTCGACACATCATTCCAGACATCATTCCACACATTATTCCAAATCTCATTCCACACATCATTCCACACATCTATCCAAACATCATTCCACACATCACACAACACATCATTCCACACATCATTACACATATCATTACACAAATCATTCCACGTATCATTTTACACATCATTCCAATATCATTCCACACATCATTCCACACATCATTCCACACGTCATTCCACACATCATTCCAGACCTCATTCCACACATCATTCCACACATCATTCCACACATCATGCCACACATCATTCCACGCATCATTCAACAACTCATTTCACCCGTCATTCTACACATCATTCCACACATCTTTCCACACATCATTCCACACATCATTCCACGCATCATTCCACTACTCATTCCACCCTTCATTCTACACTTCATTTCACACATCATTTCAAACATCTTTCCACACATAATTCCAAACCGCATTCCACATATCATTCCACACATCATTCCAAACCTCATTTCAAACATCATACCACACATCTTTCCACGCATCATTCCATGCATCATTTCACACATCATTCCACACATCATTCCACACATCATTCCACACATCATTCTCACATCATTCCACACCTCATTCCATACATCTTTCCACAACTCATTCCAAACGTCATTTCACACATCATTCCAGACATCATTCCAAACCTCATTCCAAACATCATTCCACACATCATTCCACACATCATTCCACGCATCATTCCACAACACAATCCAACCGTCATTCCACACATCATTCCACAACTCATTCCAATCATCATTCCACACATCATTCCAAACCTCATTTCACACGTTATTCCACACATCATTGAACACATCATTCCACACATCATTCCACACATAATCCCACACATCATTCCACACCTCATTCTACATATCATTCCACACTTCATTACACACATCATTCCACAAATCATTCCACAATTCATTCCACACGTCATTCCACACGTCATTCCACACATAATTACACACATCATTCCAAACCTCATTCCACACATCATACCACACATCATTCCACGCATCATTCCATGCATCATTCCACACATCATTCCACACATCATACCACACATCATTCCACGCATCATTCCATGCATCATTCCACACATCATTCCACACATTATTTCACACATCATTCCACACACCATTCCACACATCATTCCGCACATCATTCCACACATCATTCACACATCATTCCACACCTCATTCCATACATCATTCCACAACTCATTCCAAACGTCATTCCACACATCATTCCAGACATCATTCCAAACCTCATTCCAAACATCATTCCACACATCATTCCACACCTCATTCCACACATCATTCCAAACATCATTCACATCATTCCACACATCATTCCACGCATCATTCCACAACTCATTCCAATCGTCATTCCACAGAATATTCCACACATATTCCACACAACATTTCACAAATCACTCCACACGGAATTCTACACATCATTCCACATCTCATTCCATGCATCATTCCACACATCTTTCCACAAATCATTCCACACATCATTCCACACATCATTCCACCCACCATTACACACTCTTTCTACACATGATTCCAAACATCATTCCAAACATTATTCCAAACATCATTTCACACAACATTCCAAACCTCATTCCACACATTAATCAGCACATCATTCCACACCTTATTCCACACCTCATTCCAGACATCATTCCACATATCATTCCACACCTTATTCGACACATCATTCCAGACATCATTCCACACCTCATTCTAAACATCATTCCACACATCATCCCACGCATCCTTCCACAACACAATCCACCCGTCATTCCACACATCATTCCACACGTCATTCCATTCAGCATTCCACAAATCATTCCAAACCTCATTCCACACATTATTCCACACATCATTCCACACATCATTCCACACATCATTCTTCACATCATTCTACACATCGTTCCACACATCATCCACAATTCATTCCACACAGCATTCCACGCATCATTCCAAGCATCATTCCACACATCATTCCACACATCATTCCAAACCTCATTCCACAAATCATTCCACACATCATCCTACACATCATTCAACATATCATGGCAAACCTCATTCCACACATCCTTCCGCACATCCTTCCACACTTCATTCCACACATCATTCCACACATCATTCCACACCCCATTCCACAAATAATTCCTCACAACATTCCAAACCTCATTCCACAGATCATTCCACACATCATTCCACATATCATTCAAAACCTCATTCCACGCATCATTCCATACATAATTCCAAACATCATTCCACAAATCATTCCACACATCATTCCACGCAACATTTCACACATCATTCCAAACCTCATTCCACACATCATTAAACACATCATTCTACCACATCATTCCGCACAGCATTCCACACATCATTTCACAACTCATTCCACCCGTCATTCCACACATCATTCCTCACATCTTTCCAAACATCATTCCACAAATCATTCCAAACCTATTTCCACACATCATTCCACACATCATTCCACGCATAATTCCACAACTCATTCCACCCGTCATTCCACACATCATTCCATAACTCATTCTACACATCATTCCACACTTCATTCCAAACATCATTCCACATTTCATTCCACACATCATTCCACAAATTATCCCACACATCATTCCACACCTCGTTCTAGAGATAATTCCAAACATCATTCCACACAGCATTCCACTGATCATTCCACACATCATTCCACGCATCATTCAACATATCATTACAAACCTCATTCTACACATCCTTCCACACATCGTTCCACACATCATTCCACACATCATTCCACATCTCATTCCACAAATTATTCCAAACATCAGTCCACAGCTCATTCTAAACATCATTCCACACGTCATTCCATACATCATTCCGCTCATCATCCCACACATCATTGCACAATTCGTTCTCACATCAATCCAAACCTCATTCCACACATCATTCTACACATCAAACTACACATCAATCCACACATCATTCCACACATCATTCCACACATCATTCCACACCTGAATCCACACATCAATCCACACATCATTCCACACATCATTCCACACATCATTTCACACCTCATTCCACACATCTTTGCACAATTGATTCCACACATCATTCCACGCATCATTCCAAGCATCATTCCACACATCATTCCACACATCATTCCAAACCTCATTCTACAAATCATTCCACACATCATCCTACACATCATTCAACATATCACGACAAACCTCATTCCACACATCCTTCCACACTTCATTCCACACATCATTCCACAAATCATTCCACACCTCATTCCACAAATAATTTCACACATCATTCCACACCTCATTATAAACTTCATTCCACACATCATTCCACACATCATTCCACACGTCAATCCACACATCATTCCACACATCATTCCACACATCATTCCACACATCATTCCACACGTCATTCCACACGTCATTCCACACATCATTCCACACATCATTGCAAGCCTCATTCCACAGATCATTCCAAACTTCATTCCACATATCATTCCAAACCTCATTTCACGCATCATTCCATACATCATTCCAAACATCATTCCACAAATCATTCCACACATCATTCCACACACCATTTCACACATCATTCCAAACCTCATTCCACACATCATTAAACACATCATTCCACCACATCATTCCGCACATCATTCAACACATCATTAGCAACTCATTCCACCCGTCATTCCACACATCATTCCTCACATCTTTCCAAACATCATTCCAAACCTCATTCCACACATCCTTCCACACATCATTCCACGCATCATTCTACAACTCATTCAACCCGTCATTCCACACATCATTCCACCCATCTTTCCAGACCTCATTCTACACATCACTCCACACTTCATTCCAAACATCATTCCACATTTCATTCCACACATCATTCCACAAATCATCCAAAACATCATTCCACACCTCGTTCTAAACATCATTCCAAACATCATTCCACACATCATTCCACTGATCATTCCACACATCATTCCACACATCATTCAACATATCATTACAAACCCTTTCCACACATCCTTCCAGACATCATTCCGCTCGTCATTCCACACATCATCGCACAATTCGTCTCACATCAATCCACACATAATTCCACACATCACTCCACGCATCATTCCACACATCATTCCACGCATAATTCCACACCTAATTCCACACATCATTCCACACCTGAATCCACACATCAATCCACACATCATTCCACACATAATTCCACACATCATATAACACCTCATTCCACACATCATTCTACATATTATTCCACACATCATTTCACACCTCATTCCACACATCCTTCCGCACATCATTCCACTCATCATACCACACGTCATTCCACACTTCATTCCACTCATCATTCCACACATCATTCCACACATCATTCTCACCTCATTCCACAAATAATTTCACACATCATTCCACACCTCATTATAAACATCATTCCACACATCATTCCACACATCATTCCACACTTCAATCCACACATCATTCCACACATCATTCCACACAACATTCCACACATCATTCCACACGTCATTCCACACGTCATTCCACACATCATTCCACACATCATTCCAAGCCTCATTCCACAGATCATTCCAAACAGCATTCCACATATCATTCAAAACCTCATTCCACGCATCATTCCATACATCATTCCAAACATCATTTTACAAATCATTCCACACATCATTCCACACATCATTCCACGCAACATTTCACACATCATTCCAAACCTCATTCCACACATCATTAAACACATCATTCTACCACATCATTCCGCACAGCATTCCACACATCATTTCACAACTCATTCCACCCGTCATTCCACACATCATTCCTCACATCTTTCCAAACATCATTCCACAAATCATTCCAAACCTATTTCCACACATCATTCCACACATCATTCCACGCATAATTCCACAACTCATTCCACCCGTCATTCCACACATCATTCCATAACTCATTCTACACATCATTCCACACTTCATTCCAAACATCATTCCACATTTCATTCCACACATCATTCCACAAATTATCCCACACATCATTCCACACCTCGTTCTAGAGATAATTCCAAACATCATTCCACACAGCATTCCACTGATCATTCCACACATCATTCCACGCATCATTCAACATATCATTACAAACCTCATTCTACACATCCTTCCACACATCGTTCCACACATCATTCCACACATCATTCCACATCTCATTCCACAAATTATTCCAAACATCAGTCCACAGCTCATTCTAAACATCATTCCACACGTCATTCCATACATCATTCCGCTCATCATCCCACACATCATTGCACAATTCGTTCTCACATCAATCCACACCTCATTCCACACATCATTCTACACATCAAACTACACATCAATCCACACATCATTCCACACATCATTCCACACATCATTCCACACCTGAATCCACACATCAATCCACACATCATTCCACACATCATTCCACACATCATTTCACACCTCATTCCACACATCTTTGCACAATTGATTCCACACATCATTCCACGCATCATTCCAAGCATCATTCCACACATCATTCCACACATCATTCCAAACCTCATTCTACAAATCATTCCACACATCATCCTACACATCATTCAACATATCACGACAAACCTCATTCCACACATCCTTCCACACTTCATTCCACACATCATTCCACAAATCATTCCACACCTCATTCCACAAATAATTTCACACATCATTCCACACCTCATTATAAACTTCATTCCACACATCATTCCACACATCATTCCACACGTCAATCCACACATCATTCCACACATCATTCCACACATCATTCCACACATCATTCCACACGTTATTCCACACGTCATTCCAAACATCATTCCACACATCATTGCAAGCCTCATTCCACAGATCATTCCAAACTTCATTCCACATATCATTCCAAACCTCATTTCACGCATCATTCCATACATCATTCCAAACATCATTCCACAAATCATTCCACACATCATTCCACACACCATTTCACACATCATTCCAAACCTCATTCCACACATCATTAAACACATCATTCCACCACATCATTCCGCACATCATTCAACACATCATTAGCAACTCATTCCACCCGTCATTCCACACATCATTCCTCACATCTTTCCAAACATCATTCCAAACCTCATTCCACACATCCTTCCACACATCATTCCACGCATCATTCCACAACTCATTCAACCCGTCATTCCACACATCATTCCACCCATCTTTCCAGACCTCATTCTACACATCACTCCACACTTCATTCCAAACATCATTCCACATTTCATTCCACACATCATTCCACAAATCATCCAAAACATCATTCCACACCTCGTTCTAAACATCATTCCAAACATCATTCCACACATCATTCCACTGATCATTCCACACATCATTCCACACATCATTCAACATATCATTACAAACCCTTTCCACACATCCTTCCAGACATCATTCCGCTCGTCATTCCACACATCATCGCACAATTCGTCTCACATCAATCCACACATAATTCCACACATCACTCCACGCATCATTCCACACATCATTCCACGCATAATTCCACACCTAATTCCACACATCATTCCACACCTGAATCCACACATCAATCCACACATCATTCCACACATAATTCCACACATCATATAACACCTCATTCCACACATCATTCTACATATTATTCCACACATCATTTCACACCTCATTCCACACATCCTTCCGCACATCATTCCACTCATCATACCACACGTCATTCCACACTTCATTCCACTCATCATTCCACACATCATTCCACACATCATTCTCACCTCATTCCACAAATAATTTCACACATCATTCCACACCTCATTATAAACATCATTCCACACATCATTCCACACATCATTCCACACTTCAATCCACACATCATTCCACACATCATTCCACACATCATTCCACACATCATTCCACACGTCATTCCACACGTCATTCCACACATCATTCCACACATCATTCCAAGCCTCATTCCACAGATCATTCCAAACAGCATTCCACATATCATTCAAAACCTCATTCCACGCATCATTCCATACATCATTCCAAACATCATTTTACAAATCATTCCACACATCATTCCACACACCATTTCACACATCATTCCAAACCTCATTCCACACATCATTAAACACATCATTCCACCACATCATTCCGCAAACCATTCCACACATCATTCCACACCTCATTCCACACATCATTCCACACATCATTCCACACATCATTCCACACATCATTCCACACATCATTCCACACATCATTCCACACATCATTCCACAACTCATTATACAAATCATTCCACACATAATTCCACAATCATTCCTCACATCATTCCACACCTCATTTTAAACATCATTCCACACATCATTCCACACATCATTCCACACATCATTCCACACCATTCCACACTTCATTCCAGACCTCATTCCACAAATCATTACACACATCATTCCGCACCTCATTCTAAACATCATACCACACTTCATTCCACATATCATTCAACTCATAATTCCACACATCATTCCACAATTCATTCTTCATATTATTCCACGCATCATTCCACGCATCATTCCACACGTCATTCCACACATCATTCCAAACCTGATTCCACAAATCATTCCACACATCATCCAACACATCATTCAACATATCATTACAAACCTCATTCGACACATCCTTCCACACATCCTTCCACACATCATTCCGCACATCATTCAACATATCATTCCAAACATAATTCCACACATTATTCCACACCTCATTCCACAAATCATTACACACATTATTCCACACCTCATTCTAAACATCAGTCCACACGTCATTCCACACATCATTCCACACATCATTCCACACCTCATTCCACAAATTATTCCACACATCATTCCACACCTCATTCTAAACATCATTCCACACGTCATTCCACACATCATTCCACTCATCATTCCACACATCATTGCACAATTCGTTCTCACATCAATCCACACATCATTCCATACATCATTCCACGCATCATTCCAAACCTCTTTCCACACCTCATTACACACATCATTCCACGCATCTTTCCACTCATCATCCCACACATCATTCAAAATATCATTACACACCTCATTCCACACATCCTTCCGCTCATCATTCCACACATCATTCGACACATCATTCCACACCTCAATCCAAAAATCATTCCATACATCATTCCACACCTCATTCTAAACATCATTCCACACATCATTACAAACATCGTTCCACTCTTCATTCCACACATCATTGCACAATTCGTTCTCACATCAATCCACAAATTATTCTACACATCGTTCCACGCATCATTCCACACATAATTCCACACATCATTCCACATCATTCCACACATCATTCCACACATCATTTCACACGTCATTCCATGCATCATTCAAAACATCAAGCCACACATCATTCCATAACTCATTATACAAATCATTCCACACCTCATTCCACAAATCATTCCTCACATCATTCCACACCTCATTCTAAACATCATTCCACACATCATTCCACACATCATTCCACACATCATTCCACATCATTCCACACATCATTCCACACTTCATTCCATAAGTCATGACACACATCATTACACAACTCATTCTAAACATCATACCACACATCATTCCACACATCATTCAACTCATAATTTCACGCATCATTCCACAATTCATTCCACATATCATTCCACGCATCATTCCACACAACATTCCACACATCATTCCACACATCATTGCAAACCTCATTCCACAAATCATTCCACACATCATCCCACACATCATTCAACATATCATTACAAACCTCATTCCACACATCCTTCCACACATCATTCCACACATCATTCCACACCTCATTCCACACATCATTCCACACATCATTCCACACCTCATTCCACAAATCATTCCACACATCATTCAACACCTCATTCTAAACATCATTCCACACGTCATTCCACACATCATTCCACTCATCATTCCACACCTGAATCCACACATCAATCCACACATCATTCCACTCATCATTCCACACATCATTCCACACATCATACCACATATCATTTCACACCTGAATCCACACATCAATCCACACATCATTCCACAGATCATTGCAAAAATCATTCCACACATCATTCAACACATCATTCCACACATCATTCCACACATCATTCCACCCACCATTCCGCACCTCATTCTACACATCATTCCACACATCATTCCACACATCATTCCAAACATCATTCCACACCTCATTCCACACATCATTCCACTCATCATTCCACACATCATTGCACAATTCGTTCTCACATCAATCCACTCATCATTGCACATATCATTCCGCGCATCATTCCACACATCATTCCACAAATCATTCCACACATCATTGCACACATCATTCCAAACCTCATTCCACACATCATTCCAAACATCATTCCACACCTCATTTTACACATCATTCCACAAACCTTTCCACACATCATTCCACACCTCATTCCACACATCATTCCACACATTATTCCACACATCATTCCACACCTCATTCTACACATCATTCCAAAAACCATTCCACAAATCATTCCACACCTCATTCCACACATCATTCCACACATCATTCCACGCATCATTCCACACATCAAGCCACACATCATTCCACATCTCATTCCACAAATCATTCCACACCTCATTCCACAACTCATTCCTCACATAATTCCACACCTCATTCTAAACATCATTCCACGCATCATTCCACGCATCATTCCACACGTCATTCCACACATCATTCCACCATCATTCCACACATCATTCCACACATCATTCCACACATCATTCCACACATCAAGCCACACCTCATTCCACAATCTCAATCCACAAATCATTCCACACATTATTCCACACATCATTCCACACATCATTCCACACATCATTCCACACATCATTCTACACATCAGTCCACACATCATTCCACAAATCATTCCGCACATCATTCCACATTTCATTCCACACCTGAATCCACACATCTATCCACACATCATTCCACACATCATTCCACACATCATTCCACACCTCATTCCACACATCATTCCACTAATCATTGCACACATCATTGCACAATTCATTCTCACATCAATCCACTCATCATTGCAGACATCATTCCGCGCATCATTCCACACATCATTCCACACATCATTCCACACATCATTCCACACATCATTCCAAACCTCATTCCACACATCATTCCACACATCATTCCACACCTCATTCTACACATCATTCCACATACCATTCCACACATCATTCCACACCTCATTCCACACATCATTCCACACATCATTCCACACATCATTCCACACATCATTCCACACATCATTCCACGCATCATTCCACACATCAAGCCACACATCATTCCACATCTCATTCCACAAATCATTCCTCACCTCATTCCACAACTCATTCCTCACATAATTCCACACCTCATTCTAAACATCATTCCACACATCATTCCACTCATCATTCCACACAGCATTCCACACATCATTCCACTCACCATTCCACACATCATTGCACAATTCGTTCTCACATCAATCCACACATCATTCCACGCATCATTCCACGCATCATTCCACACAACATTCCACACATAAGTCCACACTAAATTCCACACATCATTCCACACATCATTCCAAACGTTATTCCACACAACATTCCACACATTATTCCAAACCATTTTCCACACATCGTTCCACACATCATTCCACACACCATTCCACACATCATCCCACACATCATTCCACACATCATTCCACATATCATTCCACACCTGACTCCACACATCAATCCACACATAATTCCACATATCATTCCACACATCATTTCAAACCTCATTCCACACATCATTGCACAAATCTTTCCACACATCATTCCACATGTCATTCCACCCAGCATTCCACACCTATTCTAGACATCATTCCACACATCATTCCAAACATCATTCCACATAACATTCCACACATCATTCCACACATCATTCCAAACACCATTCCGATTATCATTCCACACATCATTCCACACATCATTCAACACATCATTCTACACATCATTCCATACATCATTCCACATATTATTCCACACATCATTTCACACCTTATTCAACACATTTTTCTCCACATCATTCTACACATCATTCCACACAGCATTCCACACATCATTCCACTCATCATTCCACACAGCATTCCGATTATCATTCCACACATCATTCCACACATCATAATACACATCATTACACACATCATTCCACACATCATTCACCACATCATTCTGCACATCATTCTACACATCATTCCACACATCATTCCACACATCATTCCACACATCATTCCACACATCCTTCCACACATAATTCCACTCATCATATCACACATCATTCCACACCTCGTTCTAAACATCATTCTAAACATCATACCACCCATCATTCCACACATAATTATCTCATAATTCCACACATCATTACATAATTCATTCGACACAAAATTCCACGCATCATTCCATGCATCATTCCACACATCATTCAACATATCATTACAAACCTCATTCCACACATCATCCCACCCATCATTCCACACATCATTAACTTATAATTCCACATTTCATTCCATAATTCATTCGACACATCATTCCACGCATCATTCCACACATCCTTCCACACATCATCCACACATCATTCCACGCATTATTCCACACCTCATTCCACAAATCATTCCAAACATCATTCCACACCTCATTCTAACATCATTCCACACATCTTTCCACACACCATTCCACTCATCATTCCACAACATTCCACACATCATTCCAAACCTTATTCTACACATCATTCCACACATCATTCCACACCTCATTCTACACATCATTCCACAAACCATTCCACACATCATTCCACACCTCATTCCACACATCATTCCACACATCATTCCACACATCATTCCACACATCATTACACTCATCATTCCACACATCATTCCACACATCATTCCACAACTCATTATACAAATCATTCCAAACCTCATTACACAAATCATTCCTCACATCATTCCACACCTCATTCTAAACATCATTCCACACATCATTCCACACGCCATTCCACACATCATTCGACACCATTCCACATATCATTCCACAAATCATTACACACATCATTCCGCACCTCATTCTAAACATCATACCACACATCATTCCACATATCATTCAACTCATAATTCCACGCATCATTCCACAATTCATTCCTCATATTATTCCACGCATCATTCCACAAATCATTCCACACATCATCCAACACATCATTCAACATACCATTACAAACCTCATTCCACACATCCTTCCACACATTCTTCCACACATCATTCCGCACATAATTCAACATATCATTCTAAACATCATTCCACACATCATTCCACACCTCATTCCACAAATCCTTCCACACATCATTCCACACCTCATTCTAAACGTCATTCCACACGTCATTCTAAACATCATTCCACATATCATTCCACACCTCATTCCACACATTATTCAACTCATCATTCCACCCCTCATTCTAAACATCATTCCACACGTCATTCCACACATCATTCCACTCATCATTCTACACATCATTACATAATTCGTTCTCACATCAATCCACACATCATTACATACATCATTCCACCCATCATTCCAAACCTCTTTCCACACATCATTCCACACAACATTCCACACCTCATTCTGCACATCATTCCACAAACCATTCCACACATCATTCCACACCTCATTCCACACATCATTCCACGCATCATTCCACGCATCATTCCACACATCATTCAACATATCATTACAAACCTCATTCCACACATCATCCCACGCATAATTCAACATACCATTACATACCTCATTCCACACATCCTTCCACTCATCATTCCACACATCATTCCACATATCATTACACACCTCAATCCACAAATCATTCCACACATCATTACACACCTCATTCTAAACTTCATTCCACACATCATTACAAACATCGTTCCACTCATCATTCCACACATCATTCCACACATCGTTCCACGCATCATTCCACACATCATTCCACACATCATTCCACACATCATTCCACGCATCATTCCACACATCATTCAACATATCATTACATACCTCATTCCACACATCCTTCCACTAATCATTCCACAAATCATTCCACACATCATCCCGCACATCATTCAACATATCATTACAAACTTCATTCCACACATCCTTCCACACATTATTCCACACATCATTCCACACCTCATTCCACACATCATTCCGCTCATCTTTCCACACATCATTGCACAATTCGTTCTCACATCAATCCACACATCATTCCACACATCATTCCACGCATCATTCCACACATCATTCCAAACATAATTCCACACCTAATTCCACACATCATTCCACATATCATTCCAAACGTTATTCCACACAACATTCCACACATGATTCCAAACCTCATTCTACACATTATTCCACATATCATTCCACACATCATTCCACACATCATTCCACACATCATTCTACACATCAGTACACACATCATTCCACACATCATACCACACATCTTTCCACACACCATTCCACACATCATTCCACACATCATTCTACACATCAGTCCACACATCATTCCACACATCATCCCACACATCATTCCACACATCATTCCACACATCATTCCACACATCATTCCACACCTCATTCCACACATCATTGCACAAATCTTTCCACACATCATTCCACACATCATTCCACACAACATTCCACACATCATTCCACACATCATTCCACACCTCATTCCACACATCATTCCACTCATCATTCCACACATCATTGCACAATTAATTCTCACATCAATCCACTCATCATTGCACACATCATTCCGCGCATCATTCCACACATCATTCCAAACTTCATTCCACACATCATTCCACACATCATTCCACACCTCATTCTACACATCATTCCACGAACGATTCCACACATCATTCCACACCTCATTCCACACATTATTCCACACATCATTCCACACATCATTCCACACATCATTCCACACATCATTCCATGCATCGTTCCACACATCAAGCCACACATCATTCCACATCTCATTCCACAAATCATTCCTCACCTCATTCCACAACTCATTCCTCACACAATTCCACACCTCATTCTAAACATCATTCCACACATCATTCCAAACTTCATTCCACTCATCATTCCACACATCATTCCACATATCATTACACACCTCAATCCACAAATCATTCCACACATCATTCCACATCTCATTCTAAACATCATTCCACACATCATTACAAACATCGTTCCACTCATCATTCCACACATCATTCCACGCATCATTCAACACATCATGCCACACATCATTTCAAAACTCATTATACAAATCATTCCACAACTCATTCCACAAATCATTCCTCACTTCATTCCACACCTCATTCTAAACATCATTCCACACATCATTCCACACATCATTCCACACATCATTCCACACCATTCCACACATCATTCCACACCTCATTCCACAAATCATGACACACATCATTCCACACCTCATTCTAAACATCATACCACACATCATTCCACACATCATTCAACTCATAATTTCACGCATCATTCCACAAATCATTCCGCATGTCATTCCACGCATCATTCCATGCAAGATTCCACACATCATTCCACACATCATTCCAATCCTCATTCCACAAATCATTCCACACATCATCCCGCACATCATTCAACATATCATTACAAACTTCATTCCACACATCCTTCCACACATCATTCCACACATCATTCCACACCTCATTCCACAAATCATTCCACACCTCATTCTAAACATCATTCCACACGTCATTCCACACATCATTCCACACATCATTCCACACCTCATTCCACAAATCATTCCACACATCATTCAACACCTCATTCTAAACATCATTCCACACGTCATTCCACACATCATTCCACACCTGAATCCACACATCAATCCACACATCATTCTACACATCATTCCACCCCTCATTCCAAACATCATTGCACATATCATTCCACACATCATTCAACACATCATTCCACACATCATTCCACACATCATTCCACCCACCATTCCACACCTCATTCTACACATCATTCCACACATCATTCCAAACATCATTCCACACATCATTCCAAACCTCATTCCACACATCATTCCACTCACCATTCGACACATCATTGCACAATTCGTTCTCACATCAATCCACTCATCATTGCACACATCATTCCGCGCATCATTCCACACATCATTCCACACAACATTCCACACATCATTCCACACATCATTCCAAACCTCATTCCACACATCATTCCACACATCATTCCACACCTCATTCTACACATCATTCCACAAACCATTCCACACATCATTCCACACTTCATTCCACACATCATTCCACACATCATTCCACACATCATTCCACACATCATTCCACACATCATTCCACGCATCATTCCATACATCAAGCCACACACCATTCCACATCTCATTCCACAAATCATTCCACACCTCGTTCCACAACTCATTCCTCACATAATTCCACACCTCATTCTAAACATCATTCCACTCATCATTCCACACAGCATTCCACAATTCATTCCAAACGTCAATACACGCATCATTCCACGCATCATTCCACGCATCTTTCCACACATCATTCCACACATCATTCCACACATCATTCCACACATCATACTACACATCATCCCACACATCATTCCACAATTCATTCCACACATTATTCCACACCTCATTTCACACCTCATTCCACACATCATTCCACAGAACATTCCACACAACATTCCACAGTTGATTCCTCGCCTCATTCCACACTTCATTGCACTACTCATTCCACACGGCATTCCACACCTCATTCCACTCATCATTCCACACATCATTCCTAACCTAATTCCACACAACATTCCACACATCATTCCATACCTCATTCCACACATTATTCCACACATTATTCCACACATCATTCCACACATCATTTCACATATCATTCCACACACCATTCTACACATCATTCCAAACATCATTCCACACTTCATCCCACACATCATTCCACACAGCATTCCACATATCATTCCACACCTCAATCCACACGTCAATCCAAACATCATTCCACACATCATTCCACATGTTATTCCACACATCATTCCACACATCATTCCACACATCATTCCACACATCATTCCACATCTCATTCCATACATCATTCCACACTTCAGTCCACACCTCATTATAAACATCAGACCACACATCATTCCACACATCATTCATCTCATAATTCCATACATCTTTCCAGAATTCATTCCACACGTCATTCCATGCATCATTCCATGCATCATTCCACACATCATTCCACACATCATTCCAAAACTCATTCCACAACTCATTCCACACATCATCCCACACATCATTCAACATGTCATTACAAACCTCATTCCACACATCCTTCCACACATCATTCCACACATCATTCCACACATCATTCCAAACGTCATTCCACAACTCATTCCACACATCATTCCACACCTCATTCTAAACATCATTCCACACATCATTCCACACATCATTCCGCTCATCATTCCACACATCATTGCACTATTCGTTCTCACATCAATCCACACATCATTCCACACATCATTCCACTTATCATACCACACAACATTCCACACATAATTCCACACATCATTCCACACATCATTCCAAACGTTATTCCACACAACATTCCACACATCATTCCAAACCTCATTCCACACATTATTCCACACACAATCCCACATATCTTTCCACACATCATTCCACATATCATTCCACACCTGAATCCACACATCAATCGACACATCATTCCACACATCATTCCACACAACATTCCACACCTCATTCCACACATCATTGCACATATCTTTCCATAAATCATTCCACACATCATTCCACACCTCATTCTAAACATCATATACACATCATTCCAGACATCAGTCATCTCATAATTCTAAACATCATTCCACAATTCATTCCACACATCATTCCACGCTTCATTTCACGCATCATTTCACACATCATTCCACACATCATTCCAAACCGAATTCCACAAATCATTCCACACATCATCCCACACATCATGCAACATATCATTACAAACCTCATTCCATACATCCTTCCACACATCATTCCACACATCATTCCACGCATCATTCCACACATCATTACAAACATCATTCTACACATCATTCCACACATCATTCCACACATCATTCCAAACGTTATTCCACACAACATTCCACACATGATTCCAAACCTCATTCAACATATTATTCCACATATCATTCCACACATCATTCCACACATCATTCCACACAACATTCTACACATCAGTACACACATCATTCCACACATCATCCCACACATCTTTCCACACATCATTCCACACATCATTCCACACATCATTCTACACATCAGTCCAGACATCATTCCACACATCATCCCACACATCATTCCACACATCATTCCACACATCATTCCACACATCATTCCACATCTCATTCCACACATCATTGCACAAATCTTTCCACACATCATTCCACACATCATTCCACACAACATTCCACACATCATTCCGCACATCATTCCACACCTCATTCCACACATCATTCCACTCATCATTCCACGCATCATTGCACAATTCATTCTCACATCAATCCACTCATCATTGCACACATCATTCCGCGCATCATTCCACACATCATTCCAAACTTCATTCCACACATCATTCCACACATCATTCCACACCTCATTCTACACATCATTCCACAAACGATTCCACACATCATTCCACACATCATTCCACACGTCATTCACCACATCATTCTGCACATCATTCTACACATCATTCCACACATCATTCCACACATCATTCCACATATTATTCCACACCTCATTTCACACCTCATTCCACACATCCTTCCACACATAATTCCACTCATCATACCACACATCATTCCACACATCATTCCATAATTCATTCGACACATCATTCCACGCATCATTCCATGCATCATTCCACACATCATTCAACATTTCATTGCAAACCTCATTCCAAACATCATCCCACACATCATTCAACATATCATTACAAACCTCATTTCATACATCCTTCCACATATCATCCACACATCATTCCACGCATCATTCCACACTTCATTCCACAAATCATTCCAAACATCATTCCACACCTCATTCTAAACATCATTCCACACATCATTCCACACCTCATTCCACTCATCATTCCATACATCACTGCACAATTCGTTCTCACATCAATCCACACATCATTCCACACATCATTCCACGCATCATTCCAACCCTTATTCTACACATCATTCCACACATCATTCCACACCTCATTCTACACATCATTCCACAAACCATTCCGCACATCATTCCACACATCATTTCACACATCATTCCACACATCATTCCACACATCATTCCACACATCATTCCACACATCATTCCACACATCATTCCACACATCATTGTACAACTCATTATCCAAATCATTCCACACCTCATTCCACAAATCATTCCTCACATCATTCCACACATCATTCCACACATCATTCCACACCATTCCACACATCATTCCAGACCTCATTCCACAAATCATTACAAACCTCATTCCACACATCCTTCCACACATCCTTCCACACATCATTCCGCACATCATTCAACATATCATTCTTAACATCATTCCACACATTATTCCACACCTCATTCCACAAATCATTCCACACGTCATTCCACACCTCATTCTAAACATCATTCCACACGTCATTCCACACATCATTCCACACATCATTCCGCAAATTATACCACACATCATTCCACACCTCATTCTAAACATCATTCCACACGTCATTCCATACATCATTCCACTCATCATTCCACACATCATTGCACAAATCGTTCTCACATCAATCCACACATCATTCCATATATCATTCCACGCATCATTCCAAACCTCTTTCCACACATCATTCCACACAACATTCCACACCTCATTCTACACATCATTCCACAAACCATTCCACACTTCATTCCACACCTCATTCCACACATCATTCTACGCATCATTCCATGCATCATTCGACACATTATTCAACATATAATTACAAACCTCATTCCACACATCATCCCACACATCATTCAACATATCATTACATAGCTCAATCCACACATCCTTCCAATCATCATTCCACATATCATTCCCACATAATTCCACACTTCAATCCAAAAATAATTCCACTCATCATTCCACACCTCATTTTAAACATCATTCCACACATCATTACAAACATCGTTCCACTCATCATTCCACACATCATTGCACAATTCGTTCTCACATCAATCCACACATCATTCCACACATCGTTCCACGCATTATTCCACACATAATTCCACACATCATTCCACACATCATTCCACACATCATTCCACACATCATTCCACACATCATTCCACGCATCATTCAACACATCATTCCACACATCATTCCATAACTCATTATACAAATCATTCCACACCTCATTCCACAAATCATTCCTCACATCATTCCACACAAATCTTTCCACACATCATTCCACACATCATTCCACACCATTCCACACATCATTCCACACGTCATTCCACAAGTCATGACAAACATCATTCCACACCTCATTCTAAACATCATACCACACATCATTCCACACATCATTCAACTCATAATTTCACGCATCATTCCACAATTCATTCCACATATCAATCCATGCATCATTCCATGCAACATTCCACACATCATACCACACATCATTCCAAACCTCATTCCACAAATCCCTCCACACATCATCCCACACATCATTCAACATATCATTACAAACCTCATTCCACAAATTATTCCACACATCCTTCCACACATCATTCCACACATCATTCCAGACCTCATTCCACACGTCATTCCTCACATCATTCAACATATCATTACACACCTCATTCCACAAATCACTCCACACATCATCCCACACATCATTCAAAATATCATTACAAACCACATTCCACACATCCTTCCACACATCATTCCACACATCATTCCACACGTCATTCCACACATCATTCCACTCTTCATTCCACACCTGAATCCACACATCACTCCACACATCATTCCACACATCATTCCACACATCATTCCACACATCATTCCACATATCATTCCACACCTGAATCCACACATCAATCCACACATCATTCCACACATCATTGCACAAATCATTCCACACATCATTCAACACATCATTCCACACATCATTCCACACATCATTCCTCCCACCATTCCACACGTCATTCTAAACATCATTCCACACATCATTCCACACATCATTCCAAACATCATTCCACACCTCATTCCAAACATCATTCCACTCATCATTCCACACATCATTGCACAATTCGTTCTCACATCAATCCACTCATCATTGCACACATCATTCTGCGCATCATTCCACACATCATTCATCAAATCATTCCACACATCATTGCACACATCATTCCAAATCTCATTCCACACGTCATTCCACACATCATTCCACACCTCATTCTACACATCATTCCACAAACCATTCCACACATCATTCCACACCTCATTCCACACATCATTCCACACATCATTCCACACATCATTCCACACATCATTCCACACATCATTCCACGCATCATTCCACACATCAAGCCAAACATCATTCCACATCTCATTCCACAAATCATTCCACACCTCATTCCACAACTCATTCCTCACATAATTCCACACCTCATTCTAAACATTATTCCGCGCATCAATCCACACCTTTTTCCACGCATCATTCCACGCATCATTCCACACATCATTCCACACATCATTCCACACATCATTCCACACATCATTCCACACATCATTCCACACATCATTCCACACATCAAGCCACATATCATTCCACATCTCATTCCACAAATCATTCCACACATTATTCCACACATCATTCCACACATCATTCCACACATCATTCCACACATCATTCTACACATCAGTCCACACATCATTCCACACATCATTCCGCACATCATTCCATATTTCATTCCACACCTGAATCCTCACATCAATCCACACATCATTCCACACATCATTCCACACATCATTCCACACCTCATTCCACACATCATTCCACACATCATTCCACACATCATTCCACACATCATTCCAAACTTCATTCCACACATCATTCCTCACATCATTCCACACCTCATTCCACACATCATTCCACACATCATTCCACACATATTTCCACACATCATTCCACACATCATTCCACGCATCATTCCACACATCAAGCCACACATCATTCCATATCTCATTCCACAAATCATTCCTCACCTCATTCCACAACTCATTCCTCACACAATTCCACACCTCATTCTAAACATCATTCCACACATCATTCCACTCATCATACCACACAGCATTCCACACATCATTCCACTCATCATTCCACACATCATTGCACAATTCGTTCTCACATCAATCCACACATCATTCCACACATCATTCCACGCATCATTCCACACAACATTCCACACATAATTACACACTAAATTCCACACATCAATCCACACATCATTCCAAACGTTATTCCACACAACATTCCACACATTATTCCAAACCATTTTCCACACATCGTTCCACACATCATTCCACACTCCATTCCACACATCATCCCACACATCATTCCACTCATCATTCCACATATCATTCCACACCTGAAACCACACATCAATCCGCACATAATTCCACATATCATTCCACACATCATTTAACACCTCATTCCACACATCATTGCACAAATCTTTCCACACATCATTCCACACATCATTCCACACATCATTCCACATATCATTCCACCCACCATTCCACACCTATTCTAGACATCATTCCACACATCATTCCACACAGCATTCCGATTATCATTCCACACATCATTCCACACATCATTCTACACATCATTCCACACATCATTCCACACATCATTCAACACATCATTCTACACATCATTCCATACATCATTCCACATATCATTCCACACATCATTTCACACCTCATTCAACACATCATTCTCCACATCATTCTACACATCATTCCACACAACATTCCACACATCATTCCACACATCATTCCACACAGCATTCCGATTATCATTCCACACATCATTCTATACATCATTACACACATCATTCCACACATCATTCACCACATCATTCTGCACATCATTCTACACATCATTCCACACATCATTCCACACATAATTCCACATATTATTCCACGCATCATTTCACACCTCATTCCACACATCCTTCCACACATAATTCCACTCATCATACCACACATCCTTCCACACCTCGTTCTAAACATCATTCTAAACAACATACCATCCATCATTCCACACATCATTAACTCATAATTCCACACATCATTCCATAATTCATTCGACACAAAATTCCACGCATCATTCCATGCATCATTCCACACATCATTCAACATATCATTACAAACCTCATTCCACACATCATCCCACCCATCATTCCACACATCATTAACTTATAATTCCACACATCATTCCATAATTCATTCGACACATCATTCCACGCATCATTCCACACATCCTTCCACACATCATCCACACATCATTCCACGCATCATTCCACACCTCATTCCACAAATCATTCCAAACATCATTCCACACCTCATTCTAACATCATTCCACACATCATTCCACACATCATTCCACGCATCATTCAAAACATCATGCCACACATCATTCCAAATCTCATTATACAAATCATTCCACAACTCATTCCACAAATCATTCCTCACATCATTCCAAACCTCATTCTAAACATCATTCCACACATCATTCCACACAACATTCCACACATCATTCCACACCATTCCACACATCATTCCACACCTCATTCCACAAATCATGACACACATTATTCCACACCTCATTCTAAACATCATAGCACACATCATTCCACACATCATTCAACTCGTAATTTCACGCATCATTCCACAAATCATTCCACATATCATTCCACGCATCATTCCATGCAACATTCCACACATCATTCCACACATCATTCCAAACCTCATTCCACAAATAATTCCACACATCATCCCACACATCATTCAACATACCATTACAAACCTCATTCCACACATCCTTCCACACATCATTCCACACATCATTCCACACCTCATTCCAAAATCATTCCACACCTCATTCTAAACATCATTCCACACGTCATTCCACACATCATTCCACACATCATTCCACACCTCATTCCACAAATCATTCCACACATCATTCAACACCTCATTCTAAACATCATTCCACACGTCATTCCACACATCATTCCACACCTCATTCCACAAACTAATATTGCAGGGGGATGGGAACCGACACAGGGAGTCAGAGGGAGACAAAAAGGCGGCAAAAGCAAAAGACCGAAAGGAGATGAGGAAAAGTGGAGGGCAGAGAAACCCAAGGCAAAGAACAAAAAGGGCCACTGTACAGCAAAATTCTAAAAGGACAAAGGGTGTTAAAGAAGCAAGCCTGAAGGTTTTGTGTCTTAATGCAAGGAGTATCCGCAATAAGGTGGATGAATTAATTGTGCAAATAGATGTTAACAAATATGATGTGATTGGGATTACGGAGACGTGGCTCCAGGATGATCAGGGCTGGGAACTCAACATCCAGGGGTATTCAACATTCAGGAAGGATAGAATAAAAGGAAAAGGAGGTGGTGTAGCATTGCTGGTTAAAGAGGAGATTAATGCAATAGTTAGGAAAGACATTAGCTTGGATGATGTGGAATCTATATGGGTAGAACTGCAGAACACTAAAGGGCAAAAATCGTTAGTGGGAGTTGTGTACAGACCTCCAAACAGTAGTAGTGATGTTGGGGAGGGCATCAAACAGGAAATTAGGAGTGCATGCAATAAAGGTGCAGCAGTTATAATGGGTGACTTTAATATGCACATAGATTGGGCTAGCCAAACTGGAAGCAATACGGTGGAGGAGGATTTCCTGGAATGCATAAGGGATGGTTTTCTGGACCAATATGTCGAGGAACCAACTAGGGGGGAGGCCATCTTAGACTGGGTGTTGTGTAATGAGAGAGGATTAATTAGCAATCTCATTGTGCGAGGCCCCTTGGGGAAGAGTGACCATAATATGGTGGAATTCTGCATTAGGATGGAGAATGAAACAGTTAATTCAGAGACCATGGTCCAGAACTTAAAGAAGGGTAACTTTGAAGGTATGAGGCATGAATTGGCTAAGATAGATTGGCTAATGATACTTAAGGGGTTGACTGTGGATGGGCAATGGCAGACATTTAGAGAACGCATGGATGAATTACAACAATTGTACATTCCTGTCTGGCGTAAAAATAAAAAAGGGAAGGTGGCTCAACCGTGGCTATCTAGGGAAATCAGGGATAGTATTAAAGCCAAGGAAGTGGCATACAAATTGGCCAGAAATAGCAGCGAACCTGGGGACTGGGAGAAATTTAGAACTCAGCAGAGGAGGACAAAGGGTTTGATTAGGGCAGGGAAAATGGAGTACGAGAAGAAGCTTGCAGGGAACATTAAGGCGGATTGCAAAAGTTTCTATAGGTATGTAAAGAGAAAAAGGTTAGTAAAGACAAACGTAGGTCCCCTGCAGTCAGAATCAGGGGAAGTCATAACGGGGAACAAAGAAATGGCAGACCAATTGAACAAGTACTTTGGTTCAGTATTCACTAAGGAGGACACAAACAACCTTCCGGATATAAAAGTGGTCAGAGGGTCTATTAAGGAGGAGGAACTGAGGGAAATCTTTATTAGTCGGGAAATTGTGTTGGAGAAATTGATGGGATTGAAGGCCGATAAATCCCCAGGGCCTGATGGACTGCATCCCAGAGTACTTAAGGAGGTGGCCATGGAAATAGCGGATGCATTGACAGTCATTTTCCAACATTCCATTGACTCTGGATCAGTTCCTATCGAGTGGAGGGTAGCCAATGTAACCCCACTTTTTAAAAAAGGAGGGAGAGAGAAAGCAGGGAATTATAGACCGGTCAGCCTGACCTCAGTAGTGGGTAAAATGATGGAATCAATTATTAAGGATGTCATAGCAGCGCATTTGGAAAATGGTGACATGATAGCTCCAAGTCAGCATGGATTTGTGAAAGGGAGATCATGCTTGACAAATCTTCTGGAATTTTTTGAGGATGTTTCCAATAAAGTGGACAAAGGAGTACCAGTTGATGTGGTATATTTGGACTTTCAGAAGGCTTTCGACAAGGTCCCACACAGGAGATTAATGTGCAAAGTTAAAGCACATTGGATTGGGGGTAGTGTGCTGACGTGGATTGAGAACTGGTTGTCAGAAAGGAAGCAAAGAGTAGGAGTAAATGGGAACTTTTCGGAATGGCAGCCAGTGACTAGTGGGGTACCACAGGGTTCTGTGCTGGGGCCCCAGCTGTTTACATTGTACATTAATGATCTAGACGAGGGGATTAAATGTAGTATCTCCAAATTTGCGGATGACACTAAGTTGGGTGGCAGTGTGAGCTGCGAGGAGGATGCTATGAGGCTACAGAGTGACTTGGATAGGTTAGGTGAGTGGGCAAATGCGTGGCAGATGAAGTATAATGTGGATAAATGTGAGGTTATCCACTTTGGTGGTAAAAACAGAGAGACAGACTATTATCTGAATGGTGACAGATTAGGAAAAGGGAAGGTGCAACGAGACCTGGGTGTCATGGTACATCAGTCATTGAAGGTTGGCATGCAGGTACAGCAGGCGGTTAAGAAAGCAAATGGCATGTTGGCCTTCATAGCGAGGGGATTTGAGTACAGGGGCAGGGAGGTGTTGCTACAGTTGTACAGGGCCTTAGTGAGGCCAAACCTGGAGTATTGTGTACAGTTTTGGTCTCCTAACTTGAGGAAGGACATACTTGCTATTGAGGGAGTGCAGCGAAGATTCACCAGACTTATTCACGGGATGGTGGGACTGACCTATCAAGAAAGACTGGATCAACTGGGCTTGTATTCACTGGAGTTCAGAAGAGTGAGAGGGGACCTCATAGAAACGTTTAAAATTCTGACGGGTTTGGACAGGTTGGATGCAGGAAGAATGTTCCCAATGTTGGGGAAGTCCAGAACCAGGGGTCACAGTCTAAGGATAAGGGGTAAGCCATTTAGGACCGAGATAAGGAGAAACTTCTTCACCCAGAGAGTGGTGAACCTGTGGAATTCTCTACCACAGGAAGGAGTTGATGCCAATTCACTAAATATATTCAAAAGGGAGTTAGATGAAGTCCTTACTACTCGGGGGATCAAGGGGTATGGCGTGAAAGCAGGAAGTGGGTACTCAAGTTTCATGTTCAGCCATGAACTCGTTGAATGGCGGTGCAGGCTAGAAGGGCTGAATGGCCTGCTCCTGCACCTATTTTCTATGTTTCTATGTTTCTATGTTTCCACACCTGAATCCACACATCAATCCACACATCATTCTACACATCATTCCACACATCATTCTACACATCATTCCACATATCATTCCACACCTGAATCCACACATCATTCCACACATCATTCCACACCTCATTCCACACATCATTCCACATATCATTCCACACATCATTGCACAAATCTTTCAACACATCATTCCACACATCATTCCACACATCATTCCACACATCATTCCACACCTCATTCCATAAATCATTCCACACATCATTCCACACCTCATTCTGAACATCATACCAAACATCATTCCACATATCATTCATCTCATAATTCCATACATCATTCCACAATTCATTCTACACATCATTCCACGCATCATTCCAGACATCATTCCAAACCTCATTCCACAACTAATTCCACACATCATTCCACACCTCTTCTAAACATCATTCCACACGTCATTCCGCTCATCATTCCACACATCATTGCACAATTCGTTCTCACATCAATCCACACATCATTCCACACATCATTCCACGCATCATTCCACACAACATTCCACACATAATTCCGCACCTAATTCCACACATCATTCCACACATCATTCCAAACGTTATTCCACACAACATTCCACACATTATTCCAAACCTTTTTCCACACATCATTCCACACATCATTCCACACATCAACCTGCACGTTATTCCACACATCATTCCACATATCATTCCACACCTGAATCCACACATCAATCCACACATAATTCCAAATATTATTTCCACACATCATTTCACACCTCATTCCACACATCATTGCACAAATCTTTCCACACATCATTCCACACATCATTCCACACATCATTCCACATATTATTCCATCCACCATTCCACACCTCATTCTACACACTATTCCACACATCATTCCAAACATCATTCCACACAACATTCCACACATCATTCCACACATCATTCCACACAGCATTCCGATTATCATTCCACACATCATTCCATACATCATTCTACACATCATTCCACACATCATTCCACACATCATTCAACACATCATTCTACACATCATTCCATACATCATTCCACATATTATTCCACACATTATTTCACACCTCATTCAACAAATCATTCTCCACTTCATTATACACATCATTCCACACAACATTCCACACATCATTCCACACATCATTCCACACAGCTTTCCGATTTTCATTCCACACATCATTCCACACATCATTCTGCACATCATTCCACACATCATTCCACACATCATTCACCACATCATTCTGCACATCATTCTACACATCATTCCACACATCATTCCACAAATCATTCCACACATAATTCCACGCATCATTCCACACATCAAGCCACACATTATTCCACATCTCATTCCACAAATAATTGCTCACCTCATTCCACAACTCATTCCTCACATAATTCCACACCTCATTCTAAACATCATTCCACACATCATTCCACTCATCATTCCACACAGCATTCCACACATCATTCCGCTCATATTCCACACATCATTGCACAATTCGTTCTCACATCAATCCACACATCATTCCACACATCATTCCACGCATCATTCCACGCAACATTCCACTCATAATTCCACACCGAATTTTACACATCATTCCACACATCATTCCAAACGTTATTCCACACAACATTCCACACATTATTCCAAACTTTTTTCCACACATCGTTCCACACATCACTCCACACATCATTCCACACATCATCCCACACATCATTCCATATATCATCCACACATGAATCCACACATCAATCCACACATATTTCCACATATCATTCCACACATCATTTCACACCTTATTCCACACATCATTGCACAAATCTTTCCACACCTATTCTACACATCATTCCACACATCATTCCACACATCATTCCACATATCATTCCACACCTGAATCCACACATCATTCCACACATCATTCCACACCTCATTCCACACATCATTCCAAATATCATTCCACACATCATTGCACAAATCTTTCAACACATCATTCCACACATCATTCCACACATCATTCCACACATCATTCCACACCTCATTCCATAAATCATTCCACACATCATTCCACACCTCATTCTGAACATCATACCACACATCATTCCACACATCATTCATCTCATAATTCCATACATCATTCCACAATTCATTCTACACATCATTCCACGCATCATTCCACACATCATTCCAAACCTCATTCCACAACTAATTCCACACATCATTCCACACCTCTTCTAAACATCATTCCACACGTCATTCCGCTCATCATTCCACACATCATTGCACAATTCGTTCTCACATCAATCCACACATCATTCCACACATCATTCCACGCATCATTCCACACAACATTCCACACATAATTCCACACCTAATTCCACACATCATTCCAAACGTTATTCCACACAACATTCTACACATTATTCCAAACCTTTTTCCACACATCATTCCACACATCATTCCACACATCATCCTACACGTCATTCCACACATCATTCCACATATCATTCCACACCTGAATCCACACATCAATCCACACATAATTCCAAATATTATTTCCACACAACATTTCACACCTCATTCCACACATCATTGCACAAATCTTTCCACACATCATTCCACACATCATTCCACACATCATTCCACATATCATTCCATCCACCATTCCACACCTCATTCTACACACTTTTCCACACATCATTCCAAACATCATTCCACACAACATTCCACACATCATTCCACACATCATTCCACACAGCATTCCGATTATCATTCCACACATCATTCCACACATCATTCTACACATCATTCTACACATCATTCCACACATCATTCCACACATCATTCAACACATCACTCTACACATCATTCCACACATCATTCCACATATTATTCCACACATCATTTCACACCTCATTTAACACATCATTCGACACATCATTCTACACATCATTCCACACATCATTCCACACATCATTCCACATATTATTCCACACATCATTTAACACCTCATTCCACACATCCTTCCACACATCATTCCATTCATCATACCACACATCATTCCACACATCAGTCCACACATCATTCCATACATCATTCCGATTATCATTCCACACATCATTCCACATATCATTCTACACATCATTCCACACATAATTCCACACATCATTCAACACATCATTCAACACATCATTCCACACATCATTCCACACATCATTCCGCTCATCATTCCACACATCATTGCACAATTCTTTCTCACATCAATCCACACATCATTCCACACATCATTCCACGCATCATTCCACACAACATTCCACACATAATTCCACACCTAATTCCACACAACATTCCACATATCATTCCAAACGTTATTCCACACAACATTCCACACATTATTCCAACCCTCATTCCACACATTATTCACCACATCATTCCACACATCATTCCACACATCATTTCACACAACATTCCACAGTTCATCACACACATCATTCCACACATCATTCCACATATCATTCCACACCTGAATCCACACATCAATCCACACATCATTCCACATATCATTCCACACATCATTTCACACCTCATTCCACACATCATTGCACAAATCTTTCCACACATCATTCCACACATCATTCCACACATCATTCCACACATCATTCCACACATCATTCCACCCACCATTCCACACCTCATTCTACACATCATTCCACACATCATTCCAAACATCATTCCACACAACATTCTACACATCATTCTATACAGCATTCCACACATCATTCCACACATCATTCCACACATCATTCTACACATCATTCCACACATCATTCCACACCTCATTCCACACAGCTTTCCACATGACATTCCACACAGCTTTCCACATGACATTCCACACATCATTCCAAACATCATTCCACACATCATTCCACACATCATTCCACACATTATTCCTCAGTCATTCCGCACCTCATTCCACAAATCATTCCACACATCATTCCAAACATCATTCCACACATCATTCCACACATCATTCCAAACATCATTCCACAACTCATTCCACACATCATTCCATACCTCATTCTAAACTTCATTCCACACATCATTCCACACATCATTCCGCTCATCATTCCACACATCATTGACAATTCGTTCTCACATCAATCCACACATCATTCCACACATTATTCCAAGCATCATTCCACACAACATTCCACACATAATTCCACACCTAATTCCACACATCATTCCACACATCATTCCAAACGTTATTCCTCACAACATTCAACACATTATTCCAAACCTCATTCCGCACATTATTCCCCACATCATTCCACACATCATTCCACACATCATTCCACACTTCATCCCACACATCATTCCACATATATTTCCACATATCATTCTACACCTGAATCCACACATCATTTCACACCTCATTCCACACATCATTGCACAAATCTTTCCACACATCATTCCACACATCATTCCACACATCATTCCACACAACATTCCACACACAATTCCACACCTAATTCCACACAACATTCCACACATCATTCCAAACGTTATTCCACATAACATTCAACACATTATTCCAAACCTCATTCCACACAATATTCCCCACATCATTCCACGCATCATTCCACACATCATTCCACACATCATCCCACACATCATTCCACACTTCATTCCACATATCATTCCACACCTGAATCCACACATCAATCCACACATCATTCCACATATCATTCCACACATCATTTCGCACCTCATTCCACACATCATTGCACAAATCTTTCCACACATCATTCCACACATCATTCCACACATCATTCCACCCACCATTCCACACCTCATTTTACACATCATTCCACACATCATTCCACACAGCATTCCGATTATCATTCCACACATCATTCCTCACATCATTCTACACATCATTCCACACATCATTCCACACATCATTCAACACATCACTCTACACATCATTCCACACATCATTCCACATTTTATTCCACACATCATTTCACACCTCATTCAACACATCATTCTACACATCATTGTACACAGCATTCCACACATCAATCCAAACATCATTCCACACATCATTCTACACATCATTCCACACATCATACCACACCTCATTCCACATATCATTCCACACCTCATTCCACACATCATTCCAAACATCATTCCACACATCATTCCACACATTATTCCACATTCATTCCGCACCTCATTCCACATATCATTACAAACATCATTCCAAACATCATTCCACACATCATTCCACACATCATTCCAAACATCATTCCACAAATCATTCCAAACATCATTCTACACATCATTCCACACCTCATTCCACACATCATTCCAAACATCATTCCACACATCATTCCACACATTATTCCACATTCATTCCACACATCATTCCACACATCATTCCAAACATCATTCCACACCTCATTCCACGCATCATTCCACACATCATTCCAAACATAATTACAAACATCATTCCACACCTCATTCCACGCATCATTCCTAACATCATTCCAAACATCATTCCACACAACATTCCACTCATCATTCCACACATCATTCCACACATCATTCCACCCACCATTCCACACCTCATTCTACACATCATTCCACACATCATTCCAAACATCATTCCACACAAAATTCCACACATCATTCCACACATCATTCCACACAGCATTCCGATTATCATTCCACACATCATTCCACACATCATTCTACACATCATTCCACACATCATTCCACCCACCATTCCACACCTCATTCTACACATCATTCCACACATCATTCCAAACATCATTCCACACATCATTCCTCACATCATTCCACATATTATTCCACACATCATTTCACACCTCATTCCACACATCATTCCACTCATCATGCCACACATCATTCCACACATCATTCCACACAGCATTCCGATTATCATTCCACACATCATTCCACACATCATTCTACACATCATTCCACACATCATTCCACACATCTTTCAAGACATCATTCTAAACATCATTCCACACATCATTCCACACATCATTGCACAATTCTTTCTAACATCAATCCACACATCATTCCACACATCATTCCACGCATCATTCCACACAACATTCCACACATAATTCCACACCTAATTCAACACAACATTCCACACATCATTCCAAACGTTATTCCACACAACATTCAACACATTATTCCAAACCTCATTCCACACATTATTCCCCACATCATTCCACACATCATTCCACACATCATTCCACACATCATCCCACACATCATTCCACACATCATTCCACATATCATTCCACACCTGACTACACATATCAATCCACACATCATTCCACATATCATTCCACACATCATTTCACACCGCATTCCACACATCATTGCACAAATCTTTTCACACATCATTCCACACATCATTGCACACATCATTCCAAACCTCATTCCACAAATTATTCCACACATTATCCCACACCTCATTCTAAACATCATTCCACACATCATTCCATTCATCATTCCACACATCATTCCACAATTCATTGCACACATCATTCCACGCATCATTCCAAGCATCGTTCCACATATCATTCCACACATCATTCCAAACCTCATTCCACAACTCATTCCACCCGTCATTCCAAACCTCATTCCACACATCATTCCAATCCTCATTCCACACAGTATTCCACACATCGTTCCACACATCATTCCACACATCATTCCACACCTCATTCTACACATAACTCCACACACCATTCCAAACATGATTCCACACCTCTATCCACACCTCATTCCACACATCATTCCACATATGATTCCACACATCATTCCACACATCATTCCACACTTCATTACGCTCAACATTCCACACAACATTCCACAATTCATACCACACATCATTACACGCATCATTCCACACATCATTCAACGCATCATTCCACATATCATTCCACACATCATTCCACACAGCATTCCACAATTCATTCCACACATCAATCAACACATCATTCAACGCATCACTCCACGCATCATTCCACACATCATTCCACACATCATTCCACACATCATTTCACACATCATTCGACACATCATTCCACACGTCATTCCGCACATCATTCCACTGATTATTCCACACATCATTCCACAATTCATTCCGCACATCATTCCACGCATCATTCCACGCATCATTCCACACATCATTCCACACATCATTCCAAATCTCATTCCGCAAATCATTCCACACATCATTCCACAAATCATTCCACTCATCATTCCACACAGCATTTCACAATTCATTCCACACATCAATCCACACCTCATTCCACACATCATTCCGCACATCATTCCAAACATCATTCTACACATCATTCCACATCTTTTTCCACAAATCATTCCACACCTCATTCCACACCTCATTCCACACCTCATTCTACACATCATTGCAGAACTCATTCCACACGACAGTCCACACGTCATTCCAAACATCATTTCACATATCATTTAACAAATCATTCCACACAATGTTCCACACATCATTCCACTCAACATTCCACACATCATTCCACAACTCATTCCAAACATCATTGCAAACCTCATTCCAAACTTCATTCCACACATCATTCCACCACTTCAATCCACACATCATTCCACACATCATTCCACACATCATTCCAAACCTCATTCCACAAATCATTCCACACATCATCCCACACATCATTCAACATATCATTACAAACCTCATTCCACACATGCTTCCACACATCATTCCACACCTCATTCCACACTTCATTCCACACCTCATTTCACAAATCATTCCACATCTCATTCTAAACATCATTCCAAACATTGTTCCACACATCATTCAACGCATCATTCCACGCATCATTCCACACATCATTCCACACATCATTTCACACATCATTCCACACATCATTGCACAAATCATTCCGCTCATCATTCCAACACAACTTTCCACACATCATTCCACACATCATTCCACGCATAATTCCACAACTCATTCCACCCGTCTTTGCACACATCATTCCACACATCATTCCACAAATCATTCCACACATGATTCCACAACTCATTCCACACATCATTCCACAACTCATTCCACACATCATTCCACAACTCATTCCACTCATCATTCCACACATCATTCCAAACATCATTCCACACTTCATTCCACGCATCATTCCAAACATCATTCATCACGTCATTCCACACATTATTCCACAACGCATTCCACCCGGTATTCGACATATCATTCCACACATCATTCAAAACATCATTCCACACATGATTCTAATCCTCATTCGACACATTATTCCACACATCATTCCACACATCATTCCACACATCATTCCACACCTCATTCTGCACATCATTCCACACCTCATTCCACGCATCATTCCACACATAATTCCACACATCATTCCAAACATCATTCCACACATCATCCCACAGATCATTCCACAAATCTTTCGACATTCATTACGCACCTTATTCCACACATCATTCCACACATCATTCCACACATCATTCCACACATCATTCCACACCTCATTCCACAAATCATTCCACATGTCATTCCACGCCTTATTCTAAACAGCATTCCACACGTCATTCCGCACTTCATTCCACTGATCATTCCACACATCATTCCACAATTCATTCCACACATCATTCCAAACCTCATTCCACAAATTATTCCACACATCATCCCACACCTCATTCTAAACATCATTCCACACCTCATTCCACACCTCATTCCACAAATCATTGCAAAACTCATTCCACACGACATTCCACACCTCATTCCACACATCATTCCACACATCATTACAAATCTCATTCCACACATCATTCCACACGTCATTCCACACATCATTCCCCATAGCATTTAACAGATCATTCCACACAACGTTCCACACATCATTCCACTCAACATTCCACACATCATTCTACAACTCATTCCAAACTTTATTCCACACATCATTCCACCACTTCATTCCACATATCATTCCACACATCATTCACAGCTCATTCCACACATCGTTCCACACATCATTCCACACATCATTCCACACCTCATTCCAGAAGTCATTCCACACAACATTCCACACCTCATTCTAAACAACATTCCACACATCATTCCACACATCATTCCACTCATCATTCCACACGTCATTCCACACAGCATTCCATACTTCATTCCACACATCAATCAACACATCATTCAACGCATCATTCCACGCATCATTCCACACATTATTCCAGACATCATTCCACACATCATTTCACACATCATTCTACACATCATTCCACACGTCATTCCGCACATCATTCCACAGATCATTCCACACATCATTCCGCAATTCATTCCACACCTCATTCCACGCATCATTCCACGCATCATTCCACACATCATTCCACACTTCATTCCAGAAGTAATTCCACACAACATTCCACACCTCATTCTAAACAACATTCCACGCATCATTCCACGCATCATTCCACACATCATTCCACACATCATTCCAAACCTCATTCCACAAATTATTCCACACATCATCACGCACCTCATTCTAAACATCATTCCACACTTCATTCCACAAGTCATTCCACTCATCATTCCACACAGCATTCCACAATTCATTCCACACATCAATCCACACATCATTCCAAGCATCATTCCGCGCATCATTCCACACATCATTCCGCACATTATTCCAAACATCATTCTACACATCATTCCACACCTCATTCCACAAATCATTCCGCACCTCATTCCACACCTCATTCCATACGTCATTCCACACATCATTCACATATCATTTAACAGATCATTCCACAGAACGTTCCACACATCATTCCACCACTTCATTCCACACATCATTCCACACATCATTCCACACATCATTCCAAACCTAATTCCACAAGTCATTCCACACCTCATTTTAAACATCATTCCACACATTGTTCCACACATCATTCCACTCATCATTCCACACATAATTCCACAATTCACTCCACACATCAATCCACACATCATTCCACACATCATTCCACACAACATTCCACAGATCTTTCTACACATCATTCCACACATCATTCCACAAAACATTCCACACCTCATTCTAAATAACATTCCACACATCTTTCTACACATCCTTCCACAGATCATTCCACGCATCATTCCACAACTCATTCCACCCGCCATTGCACACATCATTCCACACATCATTCCACACATCATTCCACACATCATTCCACACATCATTCCAAATATCATTCAACACGTCATTCCACACATCATTCTAAACATCATTCCACACGTCATTCCACACGTTATTGCACAACTCATTCCACCCGATATTCGACACATCATTCAAAACATCATTCCACACATCATTCTAATCCTCATTCCACACATTATTCAACACATCATTCCACACATCATTCCACACATCATTCCACACCTCATTCTACACATCATTCCACCCCTCATTCCACGCATCATTCCACACATAATTCCACACATCATTCCAAAAATCATTCCACACCTCATCCCACAAATCATTCCACACATCATTCCACATTCATTACGCACCTTATTCCACGAATCATTCCACACATCATTCCACACATCATTCCACACATCATTCCACACCTCATTTTACAAATCATTCCACACATCATTCCACACCTCATTCTAAACATCATTCCACACATCATTCCGCACTTCATTCCACTGATCATTCCACACATCATTCCACAATTCATTCCACACATCATTCCATACCTCATTCCACAAATTATTACACACATCATCACACACCTCATTATAACCATCATTCCACACGTCATTCCAAACATCATTCTCTCATCATTCCACACAGCATTCCACAATTCATTCCACACATCATTCCACACATCATTCCACATATCATTCCATCCACCATTCCACACCTCATTCTACACACTTTTCCACACATCATTCCAAACATCATTCCACACAACATTCCACACATCATTCCACACATCATTCCACACAGCATTCCGATTATCATTCCACACATCATTCCACACATCATTCTACACATCATTCTACACATCATTCCACACATCATTCCACACATCATTCAACACATCACTCTACACATCATTCCACACATCATTCCACATATTATTCCACACATCATTTAACACCTCATTCCACACATCCTTCCACACATCATTCCATTCATCATACCACACATCATTCCACACATCAGTCCACACATCATTCCATACATCATTCCGATTATCATTCCACACATCATTCCACATATCATTCTACACATTATTCCACACATAATTCCACACATCATTCAACACATCATTCTTAACATCATTCCACACATCATTCCACACATCATTCCGCTCATCATTCCACACATCATTGCACAATTCTTTCTCACATCAATCCACACATCATTCCACACATCATTCCACGCATCATTCCACACAACATTCCACACATAATTCCACACCTAATTCCACACAACATTCCACATATCATTCCAAACGTTATTCCACACAACATTCCACACATTATTCCAACCCTCATTCCACACATTATTCACCACATCATTCCACACATCATTCCACACATCATTTCACACAACATTCCACACATCATCACACACATCATTCCACACATCATTCCACATATCATTCCACACCTGAATCCACACATCAATCCACACATCATTCCACATATCATTCCACACATCATTTCACACCTCATTCCACACATCATTGCACAAATCTTTCCACACATCATTCCACACATCATTCCACACATCATTCCACACATCATTCCACACATCATTCCACCCACCATTCCACACCTCATTCTACACATCATTCCACACATCATTCCAAACATCATTCCACACAACATTCTACACATCATTCTATACAGCATTCCACACATCATTCCACACATCATTCCACACATCATTCTACACATCATTCCACACATCATTCCACACCTCATTCCACACAGCTTTCCACATGACATTCCACACAGCTTTCCACATGACATTCCACACATCATTCCAAACATCATTCCACACATCATTCCACACATCATTCCACACATTATTCCTCAGTCATTCCGCACCTCATTCCACAAATCATTCCACACATCATTCCAAACATCATTCCACACATCATTCCACACATCATTCCAAACATCATTCCACAACTCATTCCACACATCATTCCATACCTCATTCTAAACTTCATTCCACACATCATTCCACACATCATTCCGCTCATCATTCCACACATCATTGACAATTCGTTCTCACATCAATCCACACATCATTCCACACATTATTCCAAGCATCATTCCACACAACATTCCACACATAATTCCACACCTAATTCCACACATCATTCCACACATCATTCCAAACGTTATTCCTCACAACATTCAACACATTATTCCAAACCTCATTCCGCACATTATTCCCCACATCATTCCACACATCATTCCACACATCATTCCACACTTCATCCCACACATCATTCCACACATATTTCCACATATCATTCTACACCTGAATCCACACATCATTTCACACCTCATTCCACACATCATTGCACAAATCTTTCCACACATCATTCCACACATCATTCCACACATCATTCCACACAACATTCCACACACAATTCCACACCTAATTCCACACAACATTCCACACATCATTCCAAACGTTATTCCACATAACATTCAACACATTATTCCAAACCTCATTCCACACAATATTCCCCACATCATTCCACACATCATTCCACGCATCATTCCACACATCATTCCACACATCATCCCACACATCATTCCACACTTCATTCCACATATCATTCCACACCTGAATCCACACATCAATCCACACATCATTCCACATATCATTCCACACATCATTTCGCACCTCATTCCACACATCATTGCACAAATCTTTCCACACATCATTCCACACATCATTCCACACATCATTCCACCCACCATTCCACACCTCATTTTACACATCATTCCACACATCATTCCACACAGCATTCCGATTATCATTCCACACATCATTCCTCACATCATTCTACACATCATTCCACACATCATTCCACACATCATTCAACACATCACTCTACACATCATTCCACACATCATTCCACATTTTATTCCACACATCATTTCACACCTCATTCAACACATCATTCTACACATCATTGTACACAGCATTCCACACATCAATCCACACATCATTCCACACATCATTCTACACATCATTCCACACATCATTCCACACCTCATTCCACACATCATTACAAACATCATTCCAAACATCATTCCACACATCATTCCACACATCATTCCAAACATCATTCCACAAATCATTCCAAACATCATTCTACACATCATTCCACACATCAATCCACACATCATTCCACACATCATTCCACACATCATTCCAAACATCATTCCACACCTCATTCCACGCATCATTCCACACATCATTCCAAACATAATTCCAAACATCATTCCACACCTCATTCCACGCATCATTCCTAACATCATTGCAAACATCATTCCACACAACATTCCACTCATCATTCCACACATCATTCCACACATCATTCCACCCACCATTCCACACCTCATTCTACACATCATTCCACACATCATTCCAAACATCATTCCACACATCATTCCACACATCATTCCACACATCAATCCACACAGCATTCCGATTATCATTCCACACATCATTCCACACATCATTCTACACATCATTCCACACATCATTCCACCCACCATTCCACACCTCATTCTACACATCATTCCACACATCATTCCAAACATCATTCCACACATCATTCCTCACATCATTCCACATATTATTCCACACATCATTTCACACCTCATTCCACACATCATTCCACTCATCATACCACACATCATTCCACACATCATTCCACACAGCATTCCGATTATCATTCCACACATCATTCCACACATCATTCTACACATCATTCCACACATCATTCCACACATCTTTCAAGACATCATTCTAAACATCATTCCACACATCATTCCACACATCATTGCACAATTCTTTCTAACATCAATCCACACATCATTCCACACATCATTCCACGCATCATTCCACACAACATTCCACACATAATTCCACACCTAATTCAACACAACATTCCACACATCATTCCAAACGTTATTCCACACAACATTCAACACATTATTCCAAACCTCATTCCACACATTATTCCCCACATCATTCCACACATCATTCCACACATCATTCCACACATCATCCCACACATCATTCCACACATCATTCCACATATCATTCCACACCTGACTACACATATCAATCCACACATCATTCCACATATCATTCCACACATCATTTCACACCGCATTCCACACATCATTGCACAAATCTTTTCACACATCATTCCACACATCATTGCACACATCATTCCAAACCTCATTCCACAAATTATTCCACACATTATCCCACACCTCATTCTAAACATCATTCCACACATCATTCCATTCATCATTCCACACATCATTCCACAATTCATTGCACACATCATTCCACGCATCATTCCAAGCATCGTTCCACATATCATTCCACACATCATTCCAAACCTCATTCCACAACTCATTCCACCCGTCATTCCAAACCTCATTCCACACATCATTCCAATCCTCATTCCACACAGTATTCCACACATCGTTCCACACATCATTCCACACATCATTCCACACCTCATTCTACACATAACTCCACACACCATTCCAAACATGATTCCACACCTCTATCCACACCTCATTCCACACATCATTCCACATATGATTCCACACATCATTCCACACATCATTCCACACTTCATTACGCTCATCATTCCACACAACATTCCACAATTCATACCACACATCATTACACGCATCATTCCACACATCATTCAACGCATCATTCCACATATCATTCCACACATCATTCCACACAGCATTCCACAATTCATTCCACACATCAATCAACACATCATTCAACGCATCACTCCACGCATCATTCCACACATCATTCCACACATCATTCCACACATCATTTCACACATCATTCGACACATCATTCCACACGTCATTCCGCACATCATTCCACTGATTATTCCACACATCATTCCACAATTCATTCCGCACATCATTCCACGCATCATTCCACGCATCATTCCACACATCATTCCACACATCATTCCAAATCTCATTCCGCAAATCATTCCACACATCATTCCACAAATCATTCCATTCATCATTCCACACAGCATTTCACAATTCATTCCACACATCAATCCACACCTCATTCCACACATCATTCCGCACATCATTCCAAACATCATTCTACACATCATTCCACATCTTTTTCCACAAATCATTCCACACCTCATTCCACACCTCATTCCACACCTCATTCTACACATCATTGCAGAACTCATTCCACACGACAGTCCACACGTCATTCCAAACATCATTTCACATATCATTTAACAAATCATTCCACACAATGTTCCACACATCATTCCACTCAACATTCCACACATCATTCCACAACTCATTCCAAACATCATTGCAAACCTCATTCCAAACTTCATTCCACACATCATTCCACCACTTCAAACCACACATCATTCCACACATCATTCCACACATCATTCCAAACCTCATTCCACAAATCATTCCACACATCATCCCACACATCATTCAACATATCATTACAAACCTCATTCCACACATGCTTCCACACATCATTCCACACCTCATTCCACACTTCATTCCACACCTCATTTCACAAATCATTCCACATCTCATTCTAAACATCATTCCAAACATTGTTCCACACATCATTCAACGCATCATTCCACGCATCATTCCACACATCATTCCACACATCATTTCACACATCATTCCACACATCATTGCACAAATCATTCCGCTCATCATTCCAACACAACTTTCCACACATCATTCCACACATCATTCCACGCATAATTCCACAACTCATTCCACCCGTCTTTGCACACATCATTCCACACATCATTCCACAACTCATTCCACACATCATTCCACAACTCATTCCACTCATCATTCCACACATCATTCCAAACATCATTCCACACTTCATTCCACGCATCATTCCAAACATCATTCATCACGTCATTCCACACATTATTCCACAACGCATTCCACCCGGTATTCGACATATCATTCCACACATCATTCAAAACATCATTCCACACATGATTCTAATCCTCATTCGACACATTATTCCACACATCATTCCACACATCATTCCACACATCATTCCACACCTCATTCTGCACATCATTCCACACCTCATTCCACGCATCATTCCACACATAATTCCACACATCATTCCAAACATCATTCCACACATCATCCCACAGATCATTCCACAAATCATTCGACATTCATTACGCACCTTATTCCACACATCATTCCACACATCATTCCACACATCATTCCACACCTCATTCCACAAATCATTCCACATGTCATTCCACGCCTTATTCTAAACAGCATTCCACACGTCATTCCGCACTTCATTCCACTGATCATTCCACACATCATTCCACAATTCATTCCACACATCATTCCAAACCTCATTCCACAAATTATTCCACACATCATCCCACACCTCATTCTAAACATCATTCCACACCTCATTCCACACCTCATTCCACAAATCATTGCAAAACTCATTCCACACGACATTCCACACCTCATTCCACACATCATTCCACACATCATTACAAATCTCATTCCACACATCATTCCACACGTCATTCCACACATCATTCCCCATATCATTTAACAGATCATTCCACACAACGTTCCACACATCATTCCACTCAACATTCCACACATCATTCCACAACTCATTCCAAACTTTATTCCACACATCATTCCACCACTTCATTCCACATATCATTCCACACATCATTCACAGCTCATTCCACACATCGTTCCACACATCATTCCACACATCATTCCACACCTCATTCCAGAAGTCATTCCACACAACATTCCACACCTCATTCTAAACAACATTCCACACATCATTCCACACATGATTCCACTCATCATTCCACACGTCATTCCACACAGCATTCCATACTTCATTCCACACAACAATCAACACATCATTCAAAGCATCATTCCACGCATCATTCCACACATTATTCCAGACATCATTCCACACATCATTTCACACATCATTCTACACATCATTCCACACGTCATTCCGCACATCATTCCACAGATCATTCCACACATCATTCCGCAATTCATTCCACACATCATTCCACGCATCATTCCACGCATCATTCCACACATCATTCCACACTTCATTCCAGAAGTAATTCCACACAACATTCCACACCTCATTCTAAACAACATTCCACGCATCATTCCACGCATCATTCCACACATCATTCCACACATCATTCCAAACCTCATTCCACAAATTATTCCACACATCATCACACACCTCATTCTAAACATCATTCCACACTTCATTCCACAAGTCATTCCACTCATCATTCCACACAGCATTCCACAATTCATTCCACACATCAATCCACACATCATTCCAAGCATCATTCCGCGCATCATTCCACACATCATTCCGCACATTATTCCAAACATCATTCTACACATCATTCCACACCTCATTCCACAAATCATTCCGCACCTCATTCCACACCTCATTCCATACGTCATTCCACACATCATTCACATATCATTTAACAGATCATTCCACAGAACGTTCCACACATCATTCCGCCACTTCATTCCACACATCATTCCACACATCATTCCACACATCATTCCAAACCTAATTCCACAAGTCATTCCACACCTCATTTTAAACATCATTCCACACATTGTTCCACACATCATTCCACTCATCATTCTACACATAATTCCACAATTCACTCCACACATCAATCCACACATCATTCCACACATCATTCCACACAACATTCCACAGATCTTTCTACACATCATTCCGCACATCATTCCACAAAACATTCCACACCTCATTCTAAATAACATTCCACACATCTTTCTACACATCCTTCCATAGATCATTCCACGCATCATTCCACAACTCATTCCACCCGCCATTGCACACATCATTCCACACATCATTCCACACATCATTCCACACATCATTCCACACATCATTCCAAATATCATTCAACACGTCATTCCACACATCATTCTAAACATCATTCCACACGTCATTCCACACGTTATTGCACAACTCATTCCACCCGATATTCGACGCATCATTCAAAACATCATTCCACACATCATTCTAATCCTCATTCCACACATTATTCAACACATCATTCCACACATCATTCCACACATCATTCCACACCTCATTCTACACATCATTCCACCCCTCATTCCACGCATCATTCCACACATAATTCCACACATCATTCCAAAAATCATTCCACACCTCATCCCACAAATCATTCCACACATCATTCCACATTCATTACGCACCTTATTCCACGAATCATTCCACACATCATTCCACACATCATTCCACACATCATTCCACACCTCATTCTACAAATCATTCCACACATCATTCCACACCTCATTCTAAACATCATTCCACACATCATTCCGCACTACATTCCACTGATCATTCCACACATCATTCCACAATTCATTCCACACATCATTCCATACCTCATTCCACAAATTATTACACACATCATCACACACCTCATTATAACCATCATTCCACACGTCATTCCAAACATCATTCTCTCATCATTCCACACAGCATTCCACAATTCATTCCACACATCAATCCACACATCATTGCACACCTCATTTCACACATCATTGCAAAATTCATTCCACACGACATCCCACACCTCATTCCACACATCATTCCAAACATAATTTCATACGTCATTCCACACATAATTCCAAACATCATTCCACATGTCATTCCATACATCATTCCACAACTCATTCCACCCATTATTCGACACATCATTCCACACATCATTCCAAACATCATTCCACACGTCATTCCACACATCATTCCAATCCTCATTCCACACATTATTCCACACATCATTCCACACATCATTCCACACATCATTCCACACATAATTTCAAACAACATTCCACGCATCCTTCCGCGCATCATTCCACACATCATTCCACAAATCATTCCACAAATCATTCCACACCTCATTCCACACCTCATTCCACACATCATTGCACAACTCATTCCACACGACATTCCACATATCATTTAACACATCATTCCTCACAACGTTCCACACATCATTCCACTCAACATTCCACACTTCAATCCACACCTCATTCAAAACATCATTCAAAACCTCATTCGAAACTTCATTCCACACATCATTCCACTACATCATTCCAAACATCATTCCACACATCATTCCAAACCAAATTCCACAAATCATTCCACACATCATTCCACACCTCATTCTAAACATCATTCCACACATCGTTCCACACGTCAATCCACACATCATTCAACGCATCATTCCACGCATCAATCCACACATTAGTCCACACAACATTCCACACATCATTCTACGCATCATTCCACACATCATTTCACACATCATTCCACAACTCATTCCTCACATCATTCCACAACTCATTCCACACATCATTCCACAACTCATTCCACACATCATTCCACACGTCATTCCAGAAATCATTCCAAACAGCATTCCACACGTCATTCCACACATCATTCCACAACAGATTCCACCCGTTATTCGACACATCATTCCACACATCATTCAAAACATCATTCCACACATCATTCCAATCCTTATTCCACACATTATTCCACACATGATTCCACACATCATTAGACACATCATTCCAAACATCATTCCAAACATCATTCCACACGTCATTCCACACGTTATTCCACTCCTCATTCCCCCCGTTATTCGACACATCATTCCACACATCATTGCAAATCTCATTCCAAACTTCATTCCACAGATAATTCCACAACTTCATTCCACTCTTCATTCCACACATCATTCCAAACATCTTTCCAAACCTCATTCCACAAATCATTCCACACATCATCCCACACGTCATTCGACATATCATTACAAACCTCATCCCACACATTCTTCCACACATCATTCCACACCTCATTCCACACATCATTCCACACCTCATTCCACAAATCGTTCCACACATCATTCCACGCCTCATTCTAAACATCATTCCACTCATCATTCCTCACAGCATTCCACAATTCATTCCACTCATCATTCCACACATCATTCCACAACTCATTCCACAAATCATTCCACACCTCATTCCACACCTCATTCCACACATCATTGCACAACTCATTCTACACGACATTCCAAATATCATTTAACACATCATTCCTCACAACGTTCCACACATCATTCCACTCAACATTCCACACTTCATTCCACACCTCATTCAAAACATCATTCAAAACCTCATTCGAAACTTCATTCCACACATCATTCCACCACTTCATTCCAAACATCATTCCACACATCATTCCAAACCAAATTCCACAAATCATTCCACACATCATTCCAAACCTCAATCTAAACATCATTCCACACATCGTTCCACACATCAATCCACACATCATTCAACGCATCATTCCACGCATCATTCCGCACATCAGTCCACACAACATTCCACACATCATTCCACCCGTCATTGCATACATCATTCCACACATCATTCCACACATCATTCCACACATCATTGCACACGTCATTCCACACATCATTCCACAACTCATTCCTCACATCATTCCACAACTCATTCCACACATCATTCCACAACTCACTCCACACATCATTCCACACGTCATTCCAGAAATCATTCCAAACAGCATTCCACACGTCATTCCACACATCATTCCACAACAGATTCCACCCGTTATTCGACACATCATTCCACACAGCATTCAAAACATCATTCCACACATCATTCCAATCCTTATTCCACACATTATTCCACACATGATTCCACACATCATTAGACACATAATTCCAAACATCATTCCAAACATCATTCCACACGTCATTCCACACGTTATTCCACTCCTCATTCCCCCCGTTATTCGACACATCATTCCGCACATCATTGCAAATCTCATTCCAAACTTCATTCCACAGATAATTCCACAACTTCATTCCACTCTTAATTCCACACATCATTCCAAACATCTTTCCAAACCTCATTCCACAAATCATTCCACACATCATCCCACACGTCATTCGACATATCATTACAAACCTCATCCCACACATTCTTCCACACATCATTCCACACCTCATTCCACACATCATTCCACACCTCATTCCACAAATCATTCCACACATCATTCCACGCCTCATTCTAAACATGATTCCACTCATCATTCCTCACAGCATTCCACAATTCATTCCACTCATCATTCCACACATCATTCCACAACTCATTCCACACATCATTCCACACGTCATTCCAGAAATCATTCCAAACATCATTCCACACGTCATTCCACACATCATTCCACAACAGATTCCACCCGTTATTCGACACATCATTCCACACATCATTCAAAACATCATTCCACACATCATTCCATTCCTTATTCCACACATTATTCCACACATCATTCCACACATCATTCCATACATCATTCCACAACTCATTCCACACATCATTCCACACATCATTCCAAATATCATTCCAAACATCATTCCACACGTCATTCCACACATTATTCCACTCCTCATTCCACCCGTTATTCGACACATCATTCCACACATCATTGCAAATCTCATTCCACTCTTCATTCCACACATCATTCCAAACATCATTCCAAACCTCATTCCACAAATCATTCCACACATTGTCCCACACATCATTCGACATATCATTACAAACCTCATCCCACACTTTCTTCCACACATCATTCCACACCTCATTTCTCACATCATTCCACACCTCATTCCACAAATCATTCCACACATCATTCCACGCCTCATTCTATACATCATTCCACTCATCATTCCTCACAGCATTCCACAATTCATTCCGCACATCAATCCACACATCATTCAACGCATCATTCGACGCATCATTTCACACATCATTCCACACAACGTTCCACACATCATTCTACACATCATTCCACACATCATTCCACACATCATTGCACAAGTCACTCCACTCATCATTCCACCACAAATTTCCGCACATCTTTCCACACATCATTCCACACATCATTCCTCAACTCATTCCACCCGTCATTGCACACATCATTCCACACACCATTCCACACATCATTCCACACATCATTCCACAACACATTCCACACATCATTCCACAACTCATTCCACACATCATTCTACAACTCATTCCATACATCATTCCAAACCTCATTCCACACGTCATTCCACACAAACTTTCCAAACATCATTCCACACGTCATTCCACACATCATTCCACAACTCATTCCACCCGTTATTCGACAGATCATTCCACACATCATTCAAAATATCCTTCCCCACATCATTCAAATTGTCATTTCACACATTATTCCACACATCATTCCACACATCATTCCACACATCATTCCACACCTCATTCGACACATCATTCCACACACCATTCCACACACCATTCCACACCTGATTCCACACTTCATTCCACACACCATTCCACACATGATTCCACACCTCATTCCACACATCATTCCACACATCATTCCACACATCATTCCACACATCATTCTACAACTCATTCCACACGACATTCCACACCTCATTCCACACTTCATTCCACACATCATTACAAACCTCATTACATACAACATTCCACACAACGTTCCACACATCATTCCACTCAACATTCCACACATCATTCCACAATTCGTTCCAAACATCATTCCAATCCTCATTCCAAACTGCATTCCACAAATCATTCCACCACTTCATTCCACTCATCATTCCACACATCATTCCACAGATCATTCCAAATCTCATTCCACAAATCATTCCACACATCATCCCACACATCGTTCAACATATCATGACAAACCTCATTCCACACATCCTTCCACACATTATTCCACTCCTCATTCCACACATCATTGCACACCTCATTCCCAAACATTCCACACATCATTCCACACCTCATTCTAAATATCATTCCACACATCGTTCCACACATCATTCCACACAGCATTCCACAATTCATTCCACACATCAATCCACACATCATTCAACGCATCATTCCACGCATCATTCCACACATCATTCCACACAACATTCCACCACAACTTTCCACACGTTATTCAACACATCATTCCATGCATCATTCCACAACTCATTCCACCCGTCATTGCACACATCATTCCACACATCATTCCACAACTCATTCCAAACATCATTCCACAACTCATTCCACACATCGTTCCATAACTCATTCCACACATCATTCCACACATCATTCCAAACAACATTCCACACTTCATTCCACACATCATTCCAAACATCATTCCACACGTCATTCCACACATCATTCCACACCTCATTCTACACATCACTCCACACACCATTCCAAACATGATTCCACACCTCTATCCACACCTCATTCCACACATCATTCCACATATGATTCCACACATCATTCCACACATCATTACACACTTCATTACACTCAACATTCCACACAACATTCCACAATTCATACCACACATCATTCCACGCATCATTCCACATATCATTCCACACATCATTCCACACAGCATTCCACAATTTATTCCACACATCAATCAACACATCATTCAACGCATCACTCCATGCATCATACCACACATCATTCCACACATCATTCCACACATCATTTCACACATCATTCGACACATCATTCCACACTTCATTCCGCACATCATTCCACTGATTATTCCACACATCATTCCACAATTCATTCCGCACATCATTCCACGCATCATTCCACGCATCATTCCACACATCATTCCACACATCATTCCAAATCACATTCCAAAAATCATTCCACACATCATTCCACAAATCATTCCACTCATCATTCCACACAGCATTTCACAATTCATTCCACACATCAATCCACACCTCATTCCACACATCATTCCAAACATCATTCCAAACATCATTCTACACATCATTCCACATCTTTTTCCACAAATCATTCCACACCTCATTCCACACCTCATTCCACACCTCATTCTACACATCATTGCAGAACTCATTCCACACGACAGTCCACACGTCATTCCAAACATCATTTCACATATCATTTAACAGATCATTCCACACAACGTTCCACACATCATTCCACTCAACATTCCACACATCATTCCACAACTCATTCCAAACATCATTGCAAACCTCATTCCAAACTTCATTCCACACATCATTCCACCACTTCAATCCACACATCATTCCACACATCATCCCACACATCATTCAACATATCATTACAAACCTCATTCCACACATGCTTCCACACATCATTCCACACCTCATTCCACACTTCATTCCACACCTCATTTCACGAATCATTCCACATCTCATTCTAAACATCATTCCAAACATTGTTCCACACATCATTCAACGCATCATTCCACGCATCATTCCACACATCATTCCACACATCATTTCACACATCATTCCACACATCATTGCACAAATCATTCCGCTCATCATTCCAACACAACTTTCCACACATCATTCCACACATCATTCCACGCATCATTCCACAACTCATTCCACCCGTCTTTGCACACATCATTCCACACATCATTCCACAAATCATTCCACACATCATTCCACAAATCATTCCACACATGATTCCACAACTCATTCCACACATCATTCCACAACTCATTCCACTCATCATTCCACACATCATTCCAAACATCATTCCACGCATCATTCCAAACATCATTCCACACGTCATTCCACACATTATTCCACAACGCTTTCCACCCGTTATTCGACACATCATTCCACACATCATTCAAAACATCATTCCACACATGATTCTAATCCTCATTCGACACATTATTCCACACATCATTCCACACATCATTCCACACATCATTCCACACCTCATTCTGCACATCATTCCACACCTCATTCCACGCATCATTCCACACATAATTCCACACATCATTCCAAACATCATTCCACACATCATCCCACAGATCATTCCACAAATCATTCGACATTCATTATGCACCTTATTCCACACATCATTCCACACATCATTCCACACATCATTCCACACATCATTCCACACCTCATTCCACAAATCATTCCACACATCATTCCACACCTCATTCTAAACAGCATTCCACACATCATTCCGCACTTCATTCCACTGATCATTCCACACATCATTCCACAATTCATACCACACATCATTCCAAACCTCATTCCACAAATTATTCCACACATCATCCCAAACCTCATTCTAAACATCATTCCACACATCATTCCGCACATCATTCCACACCTCATTCCACAAATCATTCCACACATCATTCCACACCTCATTCCACACCTCATTCCACAAATCATTGCAAAACTCATTCCACACGACATTCCACACCTCATTCCACACATCATTCCACACATCATTACAAATCTCATTCGACACATCATTCCACACGTCATTCCACACATCATTCACCATAGCATTTAACAGTTCATTCCACACAACGTTCCACACATCATTCCACTCAACATTACACACATCATTCCACAACACATTCCAAACTTTATTCCACACATCATTCCACCACTTCATTCCACATATCATTCCACACATCATTCACAGCTCATTCCACACATCGTTCCACACATCATTCCACACATCATTCCACACCTCATTCCAGAAGTCATTCCACACAACATTCCACACCTCATTCTAAACAGCATTCCACACATCATTCCACACATCATTCCACTCATCATTCCACACGTCATTCCACACAGGATTCCATACTTCATTCCACACATCAATCAACACATCATTCAACGCATCATTCCACGCATCATTCCACACATCATTCCAGACATCATTCCACACATCATTTCACACATCATTCTACACATAATTCCACACGTTATCCCGCACATCATTCCACAGACCATTCCACACATCATTCCACAATTCATTCCACACATCATTCCACGCATCATTCCACACATCATTCCACACTTCATTCCAGAAGTAATTCCACACAACATTCCACACCTCATTCTAAACAACATTCCACGCATCATTCCACGCATCATTCCACACATCATTCCACACATCATTCCAAACCTCATTCCACAAATTATTCCACACATCATCACACACCTCATTCTAAACATCATTCCACACTTCATTCCACAAGTCATTCCACTCATCATTCCACACAGCATTCCACAAATCATTCCACACATCAATCCACACATCATTCCAAGCATCATTCCGCGCATCATTCCACACATCATTCCGCACATTATTCCAAACATCATTCTACACATCATTCCACATCTCATTCCACAAATCATTCCGCACCTCATTCCACACCTCATTCCACACGTCATTCCACACATCATTCACATATCATTTAACAGATCATTCCACAGAACGTTCCACAAATCATTCCACCACTTCATTCCACACATCATTCCACACATCATTCCACACATCATTCCAAACCTAATTCCACAAGTCATTCCACACCTCATTTTAAACATCATTCCACACATTGTTCCGCACATCATTCCACTTATCATTCCACACATAATTCCACAATTCACTCCACACATCAATCCACACATCATTCCACACATCATTCCACACAACATTCCACAGATCTTTCTACACATCATTCCACACATCATTCCACAAAACATTCCAAACCTCATTCTAAATAACATTCCACACATCTTTCTACACATCATTCCACAGATCATTCCACGCATCATTCCACAACTCATTCCACCCGCCATTGCAAACATCATTCCACACATCATTCCACACATCATTCCACACATCATTCCACACATCATTCCAAATATCATTCAACACGTCATTCCACACATCATTCTAAACATCATTCCACACGTCATTCCACACGTTATTGCACAACTCATTCCACCCGATATGCGACACATCATTCAAAACATCATTCCACACATCATTCTAATCCTCATTCCACACATTATTCAACACATCATTCCACACATCATTCCACACATCATTCCACACCTCATTCTACACATCATTCCACCCCTCATTCCACGCATCATTCCACACATAATTCCACACATCATTCCAAAAATCATTCCACACATCATCCCACAAATCATTCCACACATCATTCCACATTCATTACGCACCTTATTCCACGAATCATTCCACACATCATTCCACACATCATTCCACACATCATTCCACACCTCATTCTACAAATCATTCCACACATCATTCCACACCTCATTCTAAACATCATTCCACGCATCATTCCGCACTTCATTCCACTGAACATTCCACACATCTTTCCACAATTCATTCCACACATCATTCCATACCTCATTCCACAAATTATTACACACATCATCACACACCTCATTATAAACATCATTCCACTCATCATTCCACTCATCATTCCACACATCATTCTCTCATCATTCCACAATTCATTCCACACATCAATCCACACATCATTGCACACCTCATTTCACACAGCATTGCAAAACTCATTCCACACGACATCCCACACCTCATTCCACACATCATTCCAAACATAATTTGATACGTCATTCCACACATAATTCCAAACATCATTCCACATGTCATTCCATACTTCATTCCACAACTCATTCCACCCGTTATTCGACACATCATTCCACACATCATTCCAAACATCATTCCACACGTCATTCCTCACATCATTCCAATCCTCATTCCACATATTATTCCACACATCATTCCACACATCATTCCACACATCATTCCACACCTCATTCTACACCTCATTCCACACACCATTCCACACATGATTCCACACCTCATTCCACACATCATTCCACACATCATTCCACACATAATTTCAAACAACATTCCACGCATCCTTCCGCGCATCATTCCACACATCATTTCACAAATCATTCCACCAATCATTCCACACCTCATTCCACACCTCATTCCACACATCATTGCACAACTCATTCCACACGACATTCCACATATCATTTAACACATCATTCCACACAACGTTCCAAACATCATTCCACTCAACATTCCACACTTCATTCCACACCTCATTCAAAACATCATTCAAAACCTCATTCGAAACTTCATTCCACACATCATTCCACCACTTCATTCCAAACATCATTCCACACATCATTCCAAGCCAAATTCCACAAATCATTCCACACATCATTCCACACCTCATTCTAAACATCATTCCACACATCGTTCCACACATCAATCCACACATCATTCAACGCATCATTCCACGCATCATTCCACACATCAGTCCACACAACATTCCACACATCATTCTACGCATCATTCCACACATCATTTCACACATCATTCCACGCATCATTCCACAACTCATTCCACCCGTCATTGCATACATCATTCCACACATCATTCCACACATCATTCCACACATCATTGCACACGTCATTCCACACATCATTCCACAACTCATTCCTCACATCATTCCACAACTCATTCCACACATCATTCCACAACTCATTCCACACATCATTCCACACGTCATTCCAGAAATCATTCCAAACAGCATTCCACACGTCATTCCACACATCATTCCACAACAGATTCCACCCGTTATTCGACACATCATTCCACACATCATTCAAAACATCATTCCACACATCATTCCAATCCTTATTCCACACATTATTCCACACATGATTCCACACATCATTAGACACATCATTCCAAACATCATTCCAAACATCATTCCACACGTCATTCCACACGTTATTCCACTCCTCATTCCACCCGTTATTCGACACATCATTCCACATATCATTGCAAATCTCATTCCAAACTTCATTCCACAGATAATTCCACAACTTCATTCCACTCTTCATTCCACACATCATTCCAAACATCTTTCCAAACCTCATTCCACAAATCATTCCACACATCATCCCACACGTCATTCGACATATCATTACAAACCTCATCCCACACATTCTTCCACACATCATTCCACACCTCATTCCACACATCATTCCACACCTCATTCCACAAATCATTCCACACATCATTCCACGCCTCATTCTAAACATGATTCCACTCATCATTCCTCACAGCATTCCACAATTCATTCCACTCATCATTCCACACATCATTCCACAACTCATTCCACACATCATTCCACACGTCATTCCAGAAATCATTCCAAACATCATTCCACACGTCATTCCACACATCATTCCACAACAGATTCCACCTGTTATTCGACACATCATTCCACACATCATTCAAAACATCATTCCATTCCATTCCTTATTCCACACATTATTCCACACATGATTCCACACATCATTCCACACATCATTCCACAACTCATTCCACACATCATTCCACACATCATTCCAAATATCATTCCAAACATCATTCCACACGTCATTCCACACATTATTCCACTCCTCATTCCACCCGTTATTCGACACATCATTCCACACATCATTGCAAATCTCATTCCAAACTTCATTCCACAGATAATTCCACAACTTCATTCCACTCTTCAATCCACACATCATTCCAAACATCATTCCAAACCTCATTCCACAAATCATTCCACACATCATCCCACACATCATTCGACATATCATTACAAACCTCATCCCACACATTCTTCCACACATCATTCCACACCTCATTCCACACATCATTCCACATTCATTCCACAAATCATTCCACACATCATTCCACGCCTCATTCTAAACATCATTCCACTCATCATTTCTCACAGCATTCCACAATTCATTCCGCACATCAATCCACACATCATTCAACGCATCATTCGACGCATCATTTCACTCATCATTCCACACAACATTCCACACATCATTCTACACATCATTCCACACATCATTCCACACATCATTGCACAAGTCACTCCACTCATCATTCCAACACAAATTTCCGCACATCTTTCCACACATCATTCCACGCATCATTCCTCAACTCATTCCACCCGTCATTGCACACATCATTCCACACATCATTCCACAACTCATTCCACACATCATTCTACAACTCATTCCACACATCATTCCAAACCTCATTCCACACGTCATTCCACACAAACTTTCCAAACATCATTCCACACGTCATTCCACACATCATTCCACAACTCATTCCACCCGTTATTCGACAGATCATTCCACACATCATTCAAAATATCCTTCCCCACGTCATTCAAATTCTCATTTCACACATTATTCCACACATCATTCCACACATCATTCCACACATCATTCCACACCTCATTCGACACATCATTCCACACACCATTCCACACACCATTCCACACCTGATTCCACACTTCATTCCACACACCATTCCACACATGATTCCACACCTGATTCCACACATCATTCCACACATCATTCCACACATCATTCCACACATCATTCCACAACTCATTCCACACGACAGTCCACACCTCATTCCACACTTCATTCCACACATCATTACAAACCTCATTACACACAACATTCCACACAACGTTCCACACGTCATTCCACTCAACATTCCACACATCATTCCACAATTCATTCCAAACATCATTCCAATCCTCATTCCAAACTTCATTCCACACATCATTCCACCACTTCATTCCACTCATCATTCCACACATCATTCCACAGATCATTCCAAATCTCATTCCACAAATCATTCCACACATCATCCCACACATCGTTCAACATATCATGACAAACCTCATTCCACACATCCTTCCACACATTTTTCCACTCCTCATTCCACACATCATTGCGCACCTCATTCCCAAACATTCCACACATCATTCCACACCTCATTCTAAATATCATTCCACACATCGTTCCACACATCATTCCAATCATCATTCCACACAGCATTCCACAATTCATTCCACACATCAATCCACACATCATTCAACGCATCATTCCACGCATCATTCCACACATCATTCCACACAACATTCCACCACAACTTCCCACACGTCATTCAACACATCATTCCACGCATCATTCCACAACTCATTCCACCCGTCATTGCACACATCATTCCACACATCATTCCACAACTCATTCCAAACATCATTCCACAACTCATTCCACACATCGTTCCATAACTCATTCCACACATCATTCCACACATCATTCCAAACAACATTCCACACTTCATTCCACTCATGATTCCAAACATCATTCCACACGTCATTCCACACATCATTCCACAACTCATTCCACCCGTTATTCGACATATCATTCCACACATCTTTCAAAACATCATTCCACACATCATTCCAATCCTCATTCCACACATTATTCCACACATCATTCCACACGTCATTCCACACATCATTCCACATCTCATTCTACACATCATTCCACACACCATTCCACACAACATTCCACACAAGATTCCACACCTCATTCCACACACCATTCCACACATGATTCCAAAATTCATTCCACACGTCATTCCATGCATCATCCACGCATCATTCCACCTATTTTTCCACACATCATTCCACACATCTTTCCACAAATCATTCCACACATCATTCCACTCGTCATTCCACACATCATTCCACACATCATTCCACACATCATTCCAAACTTAATTCCACAAATGATTACACACATCATTCCACACCTCATTCGAAACATCATTCCACACATTGTTCCACACATCATTCCACTCATCATTCCACACAGCATTCCACAATTCTTTCCATACATCAATCCACACATCATTCAACGTATCATTCCACGCATCATTCCACACATCATTCCACACAACATTCCACACATCATTCTATACATCATTCCACACATCATTTCACACGTCATATGCACAACTCATTCCACTCATCATTCCACCACAACTTTCCACACATTATTCAACACATCATTCCACGCATCATTCCACAACTCATTCCACCCGTCATTGCACACATCATTCCACACATCATTCCACACATCATTCCACACATCATTCCACACGTCATTCCAAACATCATTCCACAGATTATTCCACACATCATTCCACATATCATTTTACACATCATTCCACACAACGTTCCAAACCTCATTCCACACATCATTCCACACATTATTCCACACCTCATTCCACAAATCATTCCACGCATCATTCCACACCTCATTCTAAACATAATTCCACACATCATTCCGCACTTCATTCCACTGATCATTCCACACATCATTCCACAGTACATTCCACACATCATTGCACGCATCATTCCTCGCATCATTCCACACCTCATTCTAAACATCATTCCACGCATCATACCACACATCATTCCACACATCATTCCAGAAGTAATTCCACACAACATTCCACACATCATTCCACAATTCATTCCACACATCATTCCACGCATCATTCCACGCATCATTCCACACATCATTCCACACTTCATTCCAGAAGTAATTCCACACAACATTCCACACCTCATTCTAAACAACATTCCACGCATCATTCCACGCATCATTCCACACATCATTCCACACATCATTCCAAACCTCATTCCACAAATTATTCCACACATCATCACACACCTCATTCTAAACATCATTCCACACTTCATTCCACGAGTCATTCCACTCATCATTCCACACAGCATTCCACAATTCATTCCACACATCAATCCACACATCATTCCAAGCATCATTCCGCGCATCATTCCACACATCATTCTGCACATTATTCCAAATATCATTCTACACATCATTCCACATCTCATTCCACAAATCATTCCGCACCTCATTCCACACCTCATTCCACACGTCATTACACACATCATTCACATATCATTTAACAGATCATTCCACACATCATTCCACACATCATTCCAAACCTAATTCCACAAATCATTCCACTCCTCATTTTAAACATCATTCCACACATTGTTCCACACATCATTCCACTCATCATTCCACACATAATTCCACAATTCACTCCACACATCAATCCACACATCTTTCCACACATCATTCCACACAACATTCCACAGATCTTTCTACACATCATTCCACACATCATTCCACAAAACATTCCACACCTCATTCTAAATAACATTCCACACATCTTTCTACACATCATTCCACACATCATTCCACACATCATTCTAAACATCATTCCGCACGTCATTCCACACGTTATTCCACAACTCATTCCACCCGTTATTCGACACATCATTCAAAACATCATTCCACACATCATTCTAATCCTCATTCCACACATTATTCAACACATCATTCCACACATCATTCCACACATCATTCCACACCTCATTCTACACATCATTCCACACCTCATTCCACGCATCATTCCACACATCAGTCCGCACAACATTCCACACATCATTCTACGCATCATTGCACACATCATTTCACACATCATTCCACGCATCATTCCACAACTCATTCCACCCGTCATTGCATACATCATTCCACACATCATTCCACACATCATTCCACACATCATTGCACACGTCATTCCACACATCATTCCACAACTCATTCCACACATCATTCCACAACTCATTCCACACATCATTCCACACGTCATTCCAGAAATCATTCCAAACAGCATTCCACACGTCATTCCACACATCATTCCACAACAGATTCCACCCGTTATTCGACACATTATTCCACACATCATTCAAAACATCATTCCACACATCATTCCAATCCTTATTCCACACATTATTCCACACATGATTCCACACATCATTAGACACATCATTCCAAACATCATTCCAAACATCATTCCACACGTCATTCCACACGTTATTCCACTCCTCTTTCAACCCGTTATTCGACACATCATTCCACACATCATTGCAAATCTCATTCCAAACTTCATTCCACAGATAATTCCACAACTTCATTCCACTCTTTATTCCACACATCATTCCAAATATCTTTCCAAACCTCATTCCACAAATCATTCCACACATCATCCCACACGTCATTCGACATATCATTACAAACCTCATCCCACACATTCTTCCACACATCATTCCACACCTCATTCCACACATCATTCCACACATCATTCCACAAATCATTCCACACATCATTCCACGCCTCATTCTAAACATCATTCCACTCATCATTCCTCTCAGCATTCCACAAGTCATTCCACTCATCATTCCACACATGATTCCACAACTCATTCCACACATCATTCCACACGTCATTCCAGAAATCATTCCAAACATCATTCCTCACGTCATTCCACACAGCATTCAAAACATCATTCCACACATCATTCCATTCCTTATTCCACACATTATTCCACACATGATTCCACACATCATTCCACACATCATTCCACAACTCATTCCACACATCATTCCACACATCATTCCAAATATCATTCCAAACATCATTCCAAACGTCATTCCACACATTATTCCACTCCTCATTCCACCCGTTATTCGACACATCATTCCACACATCATTGCAAATCTCATTCCAAACTTCATTCCACAGATAATTCCACAACTTCATTCCACTCTTCATTCCACACATCATTCCAAACATCATTCCAAACCTCATTCCACAAATCATTCCACACATCATCCCACACATCATTCGACATATCATTACAAACCTCATCCCAAACATTCTTCCACACATCATTCCACACCTCATTCCACACATCATTCCACACCTCATTCCACAAATCATTCCACACATCATTCCACGCCTCATTCTAAACATCATTCCACTCATCATTCCTCACAGCATTCCACAATTCATTCCGCACATCAATCCACACATCATTCAACGCATCATTCAACGCATCATTTCACACATCATTCCACACAACATTCCACACATCATTCTACACATCATTCCACACATCATTCCACACATCATTGCACAAGTCACTCCACTCATCATTCCACCACAAATTTCCACACATCTTTCCACACATCATTCCACGCATCATTCCTCAACTCATTCCACCCGTCATTGCACACATCATTCCACACATCATTCCACACATCATTCCACACATCATTCTACAACTCATTCCACACATCATTCCAAACCTCATTCCACACGTCATTCCACACAAACTTTCTAAACATCATTCCACACGTCATTCCACACATCATTCCACAACTCATTCCACCCGTTATTCGACAGATCATTCCATACATCATTCAAAATATCCTTCCCTACATCATTCAAATTCTCATTCCACACATTATTCCACACATCATTCCACACATCATTCCACACATCATTCCACACCTCATTCGACACATCATTCCACACACCATTCCACACACCATTGCACACCTGATTCCAAACTTCATTCCACACACCATTCCACACATGATTCCATACCTCATTCCACACATCATTCCTCACATCATTCCACACATCATTCCACACATCATTCCACAACTCATTCCACACGACATTCCACACCTCATTCCACACTTCATTCCACACATCATTCCACACCTCATTCCACAAATCATTCCACACATCATTCCACACATCATTCCAAAACTCATTCCACACATCATTCCACACGTCATTCCAGAAATCATTCCAAACATCATTCCACACGTCATTCCACACATCATTCCACAACAGATTCCACCCGTTATTCGACACATCATTCCACACATCATTCAAAACATCATTCCACACATCATTCCATTCCTTATTCCACACATTATTCCACACATGATTCCACACATCATTCCACACATCATTCCACAACTCATTCCACACATCATTCCACACATCATTCCAAATATCATTCCAAACATCATTCCACACGTCATTCCACACATTATTCCACTCCTCATTCCACCCGTTATTCGACACATCATTCCACACATCATTGCAAATCTCATTCCAAACTTCATTCCACAGATAATTCCACAACTTCATTCCACTCTTCATTCCACACATCTGTACAAACATCATTCCAAACCTCATTCCACAAATCATTCCACACATCATCCCACACATCTTTCGACATATCATTACAAACCTCATCCCAAACATTCTTCCACACATCATTCCACACCTCATTCCACACATCATTCCACACCTCATTCCACAAATCATTCCACACATCATTCCACGCCTCATTCTAAACATCATTCCACTCATCATTCCTCACAGCATTCCACAATTAATTCCGCACATCAATCCACACATCATTCAACGCATCATTCAACGCATCATTTCACACATCATTCCACACAACATTCCACACATCATTGCACAAGTCACTCCACTCATCATTCCACCACAAATTTCCGCACATCTTACCACACATCATTCCACGCATCATTCCTCAACTCATTCCACCCGTCATTGCACACATCATTCCACACATCATTCCACACATCATTCCACACATCATTCTACAACTCATTCCACACATCAATCCAAACCTCATACCACACGTCATTCCACACAAACTTTCCAAACATCATTCCACACGTCATTCCACACATCATTCCACAACTCATTCCACCCGTTGTTCGACAGATCATTCCATACATCATTCAAAATATCCTTCCCCACATCATTCAAATTCTCATTCCACACATTATTCCACACATCATTCCACACATCATTCCACACATCATTCCACACCTCATTCGACACATCACTCCACACACCATTCCACACACCATTGCACACCTGATTCCACACTTCATTCCACACACCATTCCACACATGATTCCATACCTCATTCCACACATCATTCCACACATCATTCCACACATCATTCCACACATCATTCCACAACTCATTCCACACGACATTCCACACCTCATTCCACACTTCATTCCACACATCATTACAAACCTCATTACACACAACATTCCACACAACGTTCCACACATCATTCCACAATTCGTTCCAAACATCATTCCAATCCTCATTCCAAACTTCATTCCACACATCATTCCACCACTTCATTCCACTCATCATTCCACACATCATTCCACAGATCATTCAACGCATCATTCCACGCATCATTCCACACATCATTCCACACAACATTCCACCACAACTTTCCACACGTCATTCAACACATCATTCCACGCATCATTCCACAACTCATTCCATCCGTCATTGCACACATCATTCCACACATCATTCCACAACTCATTCCAAACATCATTCCACAACTCATTCCACACATCGTTCCATAACTCATTCCACACATCATTCCACACATCATTCCACACATCATTCCACACATCATTCCAAACATCATTCCACACGTCATTCCACATATCATTCCACAACTCATTCCACCCGTTTTCGACATATCATTCCACACAACTTTCAAAACATCATTCCACACATCATTCCAATCCTCATTCAACACATTATTCCACACATCATTCCACACTTCATTCCACACATCATTCCAGATCTCATTCTACACATCATTCCACACACCATTCCACACAACATTCCACACAAGATTCCACACCTCATTCCACACACCATTCCACACATGATTCCACAATTCATTCCACACGTCATTCCATGCATCATCCACGCATCATTCCACCTATTTTTCAACACATCATTCCACACATCTTTCCACAAATCATTCCACACATCATTCCATCCGTCATTCCACACATCATTCCACACATCATTCCACACATCATTCCAAACCTAATTCCACAAATGATTACACACATCATTCCACACCTCATTCGAAACATCATTCCACACATCGTTCCAAACATCATTCCACTCATCATTCCACACATCATTTGCACAACTCATTCCACTCATCATTCCACCACAACTTTCCACACATTATTCAACACATCATTCCACGCATCATTCCACAACTCATTCCACCCGTCATTGCACACATCATTCCACACATCATTCCACACATCATTCCACACATCATTCCACAACTCATTCCACACATCGTTCCATAACTCATTCCACACATCATTCCACACATCATTCCAAACATCATTCCACACTTCATTCCACACATCATTCCAAACATCATTCCACACCTCATTCCACACATCATTCCACAACTCATTCCACCCGTTATTCGACATATCATTCCACACATCTTTCAAAACATCATTCCACACATCATTCCACATCTCATTCCACACGTTATTACACACATCATTCCACACATCATTGCACACATCATTCCACACATCATTCTACACATCATTCCACACATCATTCCACACATCATTGCAAAAGTCACTCCACTCATCATTCCACCACAAATTTCCGCACATCTTTCCACTCATCATTCCACACGTTATTCCACACATCATTCCACACATCATTGCAAACATCATTCCACATCTCATTCCACACGTTATTACACACATCATTCCACACATCATTGCACACATCATTCCACACATCATTCTACACATCATTCCACACATCATTCCACAAATCATTGCAAAAGTCACTCCACTCATCATTCCACCACAAATTTCCGCACATCTTTCCACTCATCATTCCACACATCATTCCACACATCATTCCACACATCATTACACACATCATTCCACAACACATTTCTCACATCATTCCAGAACTCATTCCACACATCATTCTACAACTCATTCCACACATCATTCCAAACCTCATTCCACACGTCATTCCACACAAACTTTCCAAACATCATTCCAAACGTCATTCCACACATCATTCCGCAACTCATTCCACCCGTTATTCGACAGATCATTCCACACATCATTCAAAATATCCTTCCCCACTTCATTCAAATTCTCATTCCGCACATTATTCCACACATCATTCCACACATCATTCCACACATCATTCCACACCTCATTCGACACATCATTCCACATACCATTCCACACACCATTCCACACCTGATTCCACACTTCATTCCACACACCATTCCATACATGATTCCACACCTCATTCCACACATCATTCCACACATCATTCCACACATCATTCCACACATCACTCCACAACTCATTCCACACGACAATCCACACCTCATTCCACACTTCATTCCACACATCATTACAAACCTCATTACACACAACATTCCACACAACGTTCCACACATCATTCCACTCAACATTCCACACATCATTCCACAATTCGTTCCAAACATCATTCCAATCCTCATTCCAAACTTCATTCCACACAACATTCCACCACTTCATTCCACTCATCATTCCACACATCATTCCACAGATCATTCCAAATCTCATTCCACAAATCATTCCACACATCATCCCACACATCGTTCAACATATCATGACAAACCTCATTCCACACATCCTTCCACACATTATTCCACTCCTCATTCCACACATCATTGCACACCTCATTCCGAAACATTCCACACATCATTCCACACCTCATTCTAAATATCATTCCACACATCGTTCCACACATCATTCCAATCATCATTCTACACAGCATTCCACAATTCATTCCACACATCAATCCACACATCATTCAACGCATCATTCCACGCATCATTCCACACATCATTCCACACAACATTCCACCACAACTTTCCACACGTCATTCAACACATCATTCCACGCATCATTCCACAACTCACTCCACCCGTCATTGCACACATCATTCCACACATCATTCCACAACTCATTCCAAACATCATTCCACAACTCATTCCACACATCGTTCCATAACTCATTCCACACATCATTCCACACATCATTCCAAACATCATTCCACACTTCATTCCACACATCATTCCAAACATCATTCCACACCTCATTCCACACATCATTCCACAACTCATTCCACCCGTTATTCGACATATCATTCCACACATCTTTCAAAACATCATTCCACACATCATTCCAATCCTCATTCCACACATTATTCCACACATCATTCCACACGTCATTCCACACATCATTCCACATCTCATTCTACACATCATTCCACACACCATTCCACACAACATTACACACAAGATTCCACACCTCATTCCACACACCATTCCAGACATGATTCCACAATTCATTCCACACGTCATTCCATGCATCATTCCACACATAATTCCACCACATCATTCCACACAACATTCCACGCATCATTCCACATCTCATTGCACTGATCATTCCACACATCATTCCACAATTCATTCCGCACATCATTCCACAAATCATTCCACACATCATTTTCACACATCATTCTACACATCATTCCACACATCCTTCCGCACACCATTCCACTGATCATTCCACACATCATTCCAAAATTCAATCCACACATCATTCCACGCATCATTCCACACATCATTCCACACATCATTCCACACATCATTCCACACATCATTCCACACATCATTCCACAACTCATTCCACACATCATTCCACAACTCATTCCACACATCGTTCCACAACTCATTCCACACATCACTCCACACATCATTCCAAACATCATTCCAAACATCATTCCACACGTCATTCCACACATCATTCCAAACATCATTCCACACGTAATTCCACACATCATTCCACAACTCATTCCACCCGTTATTCGACACATCATTCCACGCATCATTCAAAACATCATTCCACACATCATTCCAATCCTCATTCCACACGTTATTCCACACATCATTCCACACATCATTGCACACATCATTCCACATCTCATTCTACACATCATTCCACACACCATTCCACACACCTTTCCACACATGATTCCACACCCCATTCCACGCACCATTCCACACACGATTCCACACCTCATTCCACACATCATTCCACACATCATTCCACACATCATTTCAAACATATTTCCACACATCATTCCACACACCATTTCACACATCATTCCACGCATCATTCCGCGCATCATTCCACACATCATTCCACACATCATTCCACACAACATTCCACACATCATTCCACACATCATTCCACACCTCATTCCACACCTCATTTCACACATCATTGCACAACTCAATCCACCCGACATTCCAAACCTCATTCCACACATCATTCCACACATCATTACAAACCTCATTCCACACATCATTCCACACGTCATTCCACACATCATTCCACATATCATTTAACAGATGATTCCACACTTCATTCCACACACCATTTCACGCATGATTCCACACCTCATTCCACACATCATTACACTCAACATTCCAAACATCATTCCACAATTCATTCCACACATCACTCCACGCATCATTACACGCATCATTCCACGCATCATTCCACATATCATTACACACATCATTCCACACCTCATTCCACAAATCATACCACACATCATTCCATACCTCATTCCACAAAGCATTCCACACATCATTCCACACATCATTCCACACATCATTCTACAACTCATTCCTCAAATCATTGCACAACTCATTCCAAACAGCATTCCACCACATCATTCCACACATTATTCCACACATCATTCCACAACTCATTCCACACATCATTCCACACATTATTCCACACATCATTCCACACCTCATTCCACACATCATTCCACACATCATTCCACAACTGATTCCACACATCATTCCATAACTCATTTCACACATCATTCCACACATTATTCCAAATATCATTCTACACGTCATTCTACACATCATTTCTAAAATCATTCCACACGTCATTCCACACTTCATTCCACAACTCATTCCACAGCTCATTCCACCCGTCATTCCACACATCATTCCACACATCGTTCCAAACATCATTCCACACATCATTCCAATCCTCATTCCACACATTATTCCACACATCATTCCACACACCATTCCACACATGATTCCACACCTCATTCCAAACATCATTCCACACATGATTCCACACCTCATTCCACACATCATTCCACACATCATTCCACACATCATTCCACACGTCATTTCAAACATCATTCCACACATCATTCCACACACCATTCCACACATCATTCCACACCTCATTCGATGCATCATTCCATACATCATTCCACACTTCACTCCACTCATTATTCCACACATCATTCCACAATCCATTCCACACATCATTCCACACATCATTCCACACATCATTCCACACATCATTCCACACATCATTCCAAATCTCATTCTACACCTCAATCCACACATCATTCCACAGATCATTCCAAATCTCTTTCCACAAATCATTCCACACATCATCCCACACATCTTTCAACATATAATTACATACCTCATTCCACACATCCTTCCACACATTATTCCACTCCTCTTTCCACACATCATTCCACACCTCATTCCCAAACATTCCACACATCATTCCACACCTCATTCTAAACATCATTCCACACATCGTTCCACACATCATTCCACTCAACATTCCTCACAACATTCCACAATTCATTCCACACATCAATCCACACATCATTCAATGCTTACTTCCACGCATCATTCCACACATCATTCCACACAACATTCCACACATCATTCTACACATCATTCCACACATCATTCCACACATCATTGCACAACTCATGCCACTCATCATTCCACCACAACATTCCACACATCATTCTACACATCATTCCATACATCATTCCACACATCATTGCACAAATCATTCCACTCATCATTCCACCACAACTTTCCACACGTCTTTCAACACATCATTCCACGCATCATTCCACAACTCATTCCACCCGTCATTGCACACATCATTCCACACGCATTTGGAAAGTGGTGACATGATAGGTCAAAGTCAGCATGGATTTGTGAAAGGGAAATCTTCTCGAATTTTTTGAGGATGTTTCCAGTAGAGTGGACAAGGGAGAACCAGTTGACGTGGTATATTTGGACTTTCAGAAGGCGTTTGACAAGGTCCCACACAAGAGATTGATGTGCAAAGTTTGAGCACATGGGATTGGGGGTAGTGTGCTGACATGGATTGAGAACTGGTTGTCAGACAGGAAGCAAAGAGTAGGAGTAAATGGGTACTTTTCAGAATGGCAGGCAGTGACTAGTGGGGTACCGCAAGGTTCTATGCTGGGGCCCCAGCTGTTTACACTGTACGTTAATGATTTAGATGAGGGGATTAAATGTAGTATCTCCAAATTTGCGGATGACACTAAGTTGGGTGGCAGTGTGAACAGCGAGGAGGATGCTGTGAGGCTGCAGAGCGACTTGGATAGGTTAGGTGAGTGGGCAAATGCATGGCAGATGAAGTATAAGACAATTATCAGAATGGTGACAGATTAGGAAAAGGGGAGGTGCAAAGAGACCTGGGTGTCGTGGTACATTAGTCATTGAAGGTTGGCATGGAGGTGCAGCAGGCTGTTAAGAAAGCAAATGGCATGTTGGCCTTCATAGCAAGGGGATTTGAGTACAGGGGCAGGGAGGTGTTGCTACAGTTGTACAGGGCATTGGGGATGCCACACCTGGAGTATTGTGTACAGTTTTGGTCTCCTAACCTGAGGAAGGACATTCTTGCTATTGAGGGAGTGCAGCAAAGGTTCACCAGACTGATTCCCTTGATGGCGGGACTGACCTATCAAGAAAGACTGGATCAACTGGGCTTGTATTCACTGGAGTTCAGAAGAATGAGAGGGGAAATCATAGAAACATTTAGAATTCTGACGGGGTTAGACAGGTTACATGCAGGAAGAATGTTCCCAATGTTGGGGAAGTCCAGAACCAGAGGTCACAGTCAAAGGATAAGGGGTAAGCTATTTAGGACCGAGATGCGGAGGAACCTCTTCGCCCAGAGAGTGGTGAACCTGTGGAATTCTCTACCACAGAAAGTTGTTGAGTCCAATTCACTAAATATAATCAAAAAGGAGTTAGATGACGTCCTTACTACTAGGGGGATCAAGGGGTATGGCGAGAAAGCAGGAATGGGGTACTGAAGTTGAATGTTCAACCATGAACTCATTGAATGGCGGTGCAGGCTAGAAGGGTCGAATGGCCTACTCCTGCACCTATTTCCTATGTTTCTATGTTTCTATAATTCCACACATCATTCCGCACATCATTCCACACATCATTCCACACATCATTCCACAACTCATTCCACACATCATTCCACAACTCATTCTACACATCGTTCCATAACTCATTCCACACATCATTCCACACATCATTCCAAACATCATTCCACACGTCATTCCACACATCATTCCAAACATCATTCCACACGTCATTCCACACATCATTCCCCAACTCATTCCGCCCGTTATTCGACACATCATTCCACACATCTTTCAAAACATCATTCCACACATCATTCCAATCCTCATTCCACACATTATTCCACACATCATTCCACACCTCATTCCACACATCATTCCACATCTCATTCTACACATCATTCCATACACCATTCAAAACACCATTCCACACATGATTCCACACATCGTTCCACACATCATTCCACACATCATTTCAAACATCATTCCACGCATCATTCCGCGCATCGTTCCACACATCATTCCACACATCATTCCACACAACATTCCACACATCATTCCACACATCATTCCACACCTCATTCCATACCTCATTCCACACATGATTGCACAACTCAATCCACCCGACATTCTAAACCTCATTCCACAAAACATTCCACACATCATTACAAACCTCATTCCACACATCATTCCACACGTCATTCCACACATCATTCCACATATCATTTAACAGATGATTCCACACTTCATTCCACACACCATTTCACGCAAGATTCCACACTTCATTCCACACATCATTACACTCAACATTCCAAACATCATTCCACAATTCATTCCACACATCACTCCAGGCATCATTACACACATCATTCCACGCATCATTCCACATATCATTACACACATCATTCCACACATCATTCCACATATCATTGCACACATCATTCCATATCTCATTCCACAAAGCATTCCACACATCATCCCACACATCATTCAACATAAAATTCCATAACTCATTCTAAACATCATTCCACACATCGTGCCACACATCATTCCACACATTATTCCACACCTCATTCCACAAATCATTCTGCACCTCATTCCTCAAATCATTGCACAACTCATTCCAAACAGCAATCCACCACATCATTCCACACATTATTCCACACATCATTCCACGCATCATTCCACAACTTATTTCACCCGTCATTGCTACTCATCGTTCCACACATCATTCCAAACCTCATTCCACACATCATTCTACAGATCATTCCACAACTCATTCCACACATCATTCCACACATCATTCCACACCTCATTCCACACATCATTCCACACATCATTCCACAACTCATTCCACACATCATTCTACAACTCATTCCACACATCATTCCACACATTATTCCAAACATCATTACACACGTCATTCTACACATCATTCCTAAAATCATTCCACACGTCATTCCACACTTCATTCCAGAACTCATTCCACGACTCATTCCACCCGTCATTCCACACATCATTCCACACATCGTTCCAAACATCATTCCACACATCATTCCAATCCTCATTCCACACATTATTCCACACATCATTCCACACACCATTTCACACATGATTCCACACCTATTCCAAACATCATTCCACACATGATTCCACACCTCATTCCACACATCATTCCACACATCATTCCACACATCATTCCACACATCATTTCAAACATCATTCCACACATCATTCCACACACCATTCCACACATCATTCCACACCTCATTCGACACATCATTCCATACATCATTCCACACTTCACTCCACTCATTATTCCACACATCATTCCACAATTCATTCCACACATCATTCCACACATCATTCCACACATCATTCCACACATCATTCCACACATCATTCCAAATCTCATTCTACACCTCAATCCACACATCATTCCACAGATCATTCCAAATCTCTTTCCACAAATCATTCCACACATCATCCCACGCATCTTTCAACATATCATAACAAACCTCATTCCACACATCCTTCCACACATTATTCCACTCCTCTTTCCACACATCATTCCACACCTCATTCCCAAACATTCCACACATCATTCCACACCTCATTCTAAACATCATTCCACACATCGTTCCACACATCATTCCACTCAACATTCCACACAACATTCCACAATTCATTCCACACATCAATCCACACATCATTCAACGCATAATTCCACGCATCATTCCACACATCATTCCACACAACATTCCACACATCATTCTACACATCATTCCACACATCATTCCACACATCATTGCACAACTCATTCCACTCATCATTGCACCACAACATTCCATACATCATTCGACACATCATTCCATACATCATTCCACACATCATTGCACAACTCATTCCACTCATCATTCCACCACAACTTTCCATACGTCATTCAACACATCATTCCACAACTCATTCCACCCGTCATTGCACACATCATTCCACACACATTTGGAAAGAGGTGACATGATAGGTCAAAGTCAGCATGGATTTGTGAAAGGGAAATCAAGCTTGACAAATCTTCTGGAATTTTTTGAGAATGTTTCCAGTAGAGTGGACAAGGGAGAACCAGTTGATGTGGTATATTTGGACTTTCAGAAGGCGTTTGACAAGGTCCCACACAAGAGATTGATGTGCAAAGTTAGAGCACATGGGATTGTGGGTAGTGTGCTGACATGGATTGAAAACTGGTTGTCAGACAGGAAGCAAAGAGCAGGAGTAAATGGGTACTTTTCACAATGGCAGGCAGTGACTAGTGGGGTACCGCAAGGTTCTATGCTGGTTCCCCAGCTGTTTACACTGTACATTAATGATTTAGATGAGGGGATTAAATGTAGTATCTCCAAATTTGCGGATGACACTAAGTTGGGTGGCAGTGTGAACAGCGAGGAGGATGCTGTGAGGCTGCAGAGCGACTTGGATAGGTTAGGTGAGTGGGAAAATGCATGGCAGATGAAGTATAATGTGGATAAATGTGAGGTTATCCACTTTGGTGGTAAAAACAGAGAGACAGACAATTATCAGAATGTTGACAGATTAGGAAAAGGGGAGGTGCAAAGAGACCTGGGTGTCGTGATACATCAGTCATTGAAGGTTGGCATGGAGGTGCAGAAGGCTGTTAAGAAAGCAAATGGCATGTTGGCCTTCATAGCAAGGGGATTTGAGTACAGGGGCAGGGAGGTGTTGCTACAGTTGTACAGGGCATTGGGGATGCCACACCTGGAGTATTGTGTACAGTTTTGGTCTCCTAACCTGAGGAAGGACATTCTTGCTATTGAGGGAGTGCAGCAAAGGTTCACCAGACTGATTCCCTTGATGGCGGGACTGACCTATCAAGAAAGACTGGATCTACTGTGCTTGTATTCCCTGGAGTTCAGAAGAATGAGAGGGGACCTCATAGAAACATTTAAAATTCTGACGGGGTTAGACAGGTTACATGCAGGAAGAATGTTCCCAATGTTGGGGAAGTCCAGAACCAGAGGTCACAGTCTAAGGATAAGGGGTAAGCCATTTAGGACCGAGATGCGGAGCAACCTCTTCGCCCAGAGAGTGGTGAACCTGTGGAATTCTCTACCACAGAAAGTTGTTGAGTCCAATTCACTAAATATATTCAAAAAGGAGTTAGATGAGGTCCTTACTACTAGGGGGATCAAGGGGTATGGCGAGAAAGCAGGAATGGGGTACTGAAGTTGAATGTTCAGCCATGAACTCATTAAATGGCGGTGCAGGCTAGAATGGTCGAATGGCCTACTCCTGCACCTATTTCCTATGTTTCCTTGTTTCGATAATTCCACACTTCATTCCACACATCATTCCACACATCATTCCACACATCATTCCACAACTCATTCCACACATCATTCCACAACTCATTGTACACATCGTTCCATAACTCATTCCACAGATCATTCCACACATCATTCCAAACATCATTCCACACGTCATTCCACACATCATTCCCCAACTCATTCCACCCGTTATTCGACACATCATTCCATACATCTTTCAAAACATCATTCCACACATCATTCCAATCGTCATTCCACACATTATTCCACACATCATTCCACACATCATTCCACACATCATTCCACATCTCATTCTACACATCATTCCACACACCATTCAAAACACCATTCCACACATGATTCCACACCTCATTCCACACACCATTCCATACATGATTCCACACCTCATTCAACATATCATTCCACACATCATTTCACACGTCATTTCAAACATCATTCCACACATCATTCTACACACCATTTCACACATCATTCCACACATCATTCCACACCTCTTCCACACATCATTTCACACATCATTTCACATACGATTCCACACATCATTCCACACATCATTCCAAACCTCATTCCACAAATAATTCCACACATCATTCTACACATCATTCCACTCATCATTCCACACATCATTCCAGAATTCATTCCACACATCATTCCATGCATCATTCCAAGCATCATTCCACCTATTATTCCACACATCATTCCAAACCTCATTCCTCAACTCATTCCACCCGTCATTCCAAACATCATTCCACACATCATTCCAATCCTCATTCCACACATGATTCCACACCTCATTCCACGCATCATTCCACACATCATTCCACATATTATTCCACACATCATTCTACGCATCATTCCACAGATCATTCCACACATCATTCCACACATCATTCCACACATCATTCCACAAATCATTCCACACATCATTCCACACCTCATTCTAAACATCATTCCGCACATCATTCCACACATCATTCCACCTATTTTTCCACACATCATTCCAAACCTCATTCCTCAATTCATTCCACCCGTCATTCCAAACATCATTCCACCCATCATTCCAAACCTCATTCCACACAACATTCCAATCCACATTCCACGCATGATTCCACACCTCATTCCACACATCATTCCACACATGATTCCACATATTATTCCACACATCATTCCACACATCATTCCACACATCATTCCACACATCATTCCACAAATCATTCCTCACATCATTCCACACCTCATTCTAAACATCATTCCGCGCATCATTCCACACATCATTACACTCAACATTCCACACATCATTCCACAATTCATTCCACACATCATTACACGCATCATTTCACACATCATTCAACGTATCATTCCACATATCATTCCAAACATCGTTCCACACATCATTCCACATATCATTCCACATATCATTCCATACCTCATTCCACATATCATTCCACACATAATTCCACACCTCATTCCACACATCATTCCACGCATCATTTCACACATCATTCAACGCATCATTCCACATATCATTCCAAACATCGTTCCACACATCATTCCACATATCATTCAACATATCATTACAAATCTCATTCCACACATCCTTCCACACATAATTCCACACCTCATTCCACACATCATTCCACACCTCATTCCACAAATCGTTCCACACATCATTCCACAACTCATTCTAAACATCATTCCACACATCATTCCACATTTCATTCCACTCATCATTCCACACAGTATTCCACAATTCATTCCACACATCAATCCGCACATCATTCAGCGCATCATTCCACGCATTAGTCCACACATCATTCCACACATCATTCCACACTTGATTCCACACCTCATTCCTCACATCATTGCACAACTCATTCCACACATCATTCCACACATCATTCCAAACTTCATTCCACACGTCATTCCACACATCATTCCAAACATCATTCCAGACGTCATTCCACACATCATTCCCCAACTCATTCCACTCGTTATTCGACACATCATTCCACACATCTTTCAAAACATCATTCCACACATCATTCCCATCCTCATTCCACACATTATTCCACACATCATTCCACACATCATTCCACACATCATTCCACATCTCATTCTACACATCATTCCATACACCATTCAAAACACCATTCCACACATGATTCCACACCTCATTCCACGCACCATTCCACACATGATTCCACATTTCATTCCACACATCGTTCCACACATCATTCCACACATCATTTCAAACATCATTCCACGCATCATTCCGCGCTTTATTCCACACATCATTCCACACATCATTCCACACAACATTCCACACATCATTCCACACATCATTCCACACCTCATTCCACACCTCATTCCACACATCATTGCACAACTCAACCCACCCGACATTCCAAACCTCATTCCACACGTCATTCCACACATCATTACAAACCTCATTCCACAGATCATTCCACACGTCATTCCACACATCATTCCACATATCATTTAACAGATGATTCCACACTTCATTCCACACACTATTTCACGCATGATTCCACACCTCATTCCACACATCATTACACTCAACATTCCAAACATCATTCTACAATTCATTCCACACATCATTCCACACATCATTCCACACATCATTCCACAAATCATTCCACACATCATTCCACACCTCATTCTAAACATCATTCCGCACATCATTCCACACATCATTCCACCTATTTTTCCACACATCATTCCAAACCTCATTCCTCAATTCATTCCACCCGTCATTCCAAACATCATTCCACCCATCATTCCAAACCTCATTCCACACAACATTCCAATCCACATTCCACGCATGATTCCACACCTCATTCCACACATCATTCCACACATCATTCCACATATTATTCCACACATCATTCCACACATCATTCCACACATCATTCCACACATCATTCCACAAATCATTCCTCACATCATTCCACACCTCATTCTAAACATCATTCCGCGCATCATTCCACACATCATTACACTCAACATTCCACACATCATTCCACAATTCATTCCACACATCATTCCACGCGTCATTTCACACATCATTCAACGCATCATTCCACATATCATTCCAAACATCGTTCCACACATCATTCCACATATCATTCCACATATCATTCCATACCTCATTCCACATATCATTCCACACATAATTCCACACCTCATTCCACACATCATTCCACGCATCATTTCACACATCATTCAACGCATCATTCCACATATCATTCCAAACATCGTTCCACACATCATTCCACATATCATTCAACATATCATTACAAATCTCATTCCACACATCATTCCACATATCATTCCACACCTCATTCCACACCTCATTCCACACATCATTGCACAACTCAATCCACCCGACATTCCAAACCTCATTCCACACGTCATTCCACACATCATTACAAACCTCATTCCACAGATCATTCCACACGTCATTCCACACATCATTCCACATATCATTTAACAGATGATTCCACACTTCATTCCACACACTATTTCACGCATGATTCCACACCTCATTCCACACATCATTACACTCAACATTCCAAACATCATTCTACAATTCATTCCACACATCACTCCACGCATCATTACACACATCATTCCACGCATCATTCCACATATCATTACACACATCATTCCACACATCATTCCACATATCATTGCACACATCATTCCATATCTCATTCCACAAAGCATTCTACACATCCTCCCACAAATCATTCAATATAAAATTTCAAACCTCATTCCACACATCCTTCCACACATCATGCCACATCTCATTCCACACATCATTCCACACCTCATTCCACAAATCATACCACACATCATTCCATACCTCATTCTAAACATCATTCCACACATCATTCCACACATCATTCCACACATCATTGTACACATCATTCCACACATCATTCTACACCTCATTCCTCAAATCATTGCACAACTCATTCCAAACAGCATTCCACCACATCATTCCACACATTATTCCACACATCATTCCACGCATCATTCCACAACTTATTTCACCCGTCATTGCTACTCATCGTTCCACACATCATTACAAACCTCATTCTACACATCATTCTACAGATCATTCCACAACTCATTCCACACATCATTCCACACATCATTCCACACATCATTCCACACCTCATTCCACACATCATTCCAAACCTCATTCCAAACCTCATTCCACACATCATTCACTTCATTCCACCACTTCATTCCACACATCATTCCACACATCATTCCAAACCTCATTCCACAAATCATTCCACACATCATCCCACACGTCATTCATCATATCATTGCAAACCTCATTCCACACATCCTTCCACACATCATTCCACTCCTCATTTCACACATCATTCCACACCTCATTCCACAAATTATTCCACACATCATTCCACAACTCATTCTAAACATCATTCCACACATCATTCCACACATCATTCCACTCATCATTCCACACAGCATTCCACAATTCATTCCGCACATCAATCCACACATCATTCAAAGCATCATTCCACGCATCATTCCACTCATCATTCCACCATCTCATTCCACACATCATTCCACACATCATTCCACGCATCATTCCACAACTCATTCCACCCGTCATTGCAAACATCATTCCACACATCATTTCACACATCATTCCACACCTCATAACACACATCATTCCACACAGCATTCCACAACTCATACCACTCATCATTCCATAACTCAATCCACACGTCATTCCAAAACTCATTCCAAACATCATTCCAAACCTCATTCCAAACTTCATTCCACACATCATTCACTTCATTCCACCACTTCATTCCACACATCATTCCACACATCATTCCAAACCTCATTCCACAAATCATTCCACACATCATCCCACACATCATTCAACATATCATTACAAACCTCGTTCCACACATCCTTCCACACATCATTCCACACCTCATTTCACACATCATTCCACACCTCATTCCACAAATTATTCCACACATCATTCCACAACTCATTCTAAACATCATTCCACACGTCATTCCACACATCATTCCACTCATCATTCCACACAGCATTCCACAATTCATTCCACACATCAATCCACACATCATTCAAAGCATCATTCCACGCATCATTCCACTCATCATTCCACCACATCATTCCACACATCATTCCACACATCATTCCACGCATCATTCCACAACTCATTCCACTCGTCATTGCAAACATCATTCCACACATCAGTCCACACATCATTCCACACCTCATAAAACACATCATTCCACATATCATTCCACAACTCATTCCACTCATCATTCCATAACTCATTCCACACATTATTCCACACATCATTACACATATCATTGCACACATCATTCCATACCTCATTCCACAAAGCATTCCACACATCATTCCTCATATCATTCCACACATCATTCCACACATCATTCCACATATCATTGTACACATCATTCCATACCTCATTCCACAAAGCATTCCACACATCATCCCACACATCATTCAACATAAAATTTCAAACTTCATTCCACACTTCCTTCCACACATCATGCCACATCTCATTCCACACATCATTCCACACCTCATTCCACAAATCATAACACACCTCATTCCACACCTCATTCTAAACATAATTTCATACATCATTCCACACATCATTCCACACATCATTGTACACATCATTCCACACATCATTCTACACCTCATTCCTCAAATCATTGCACAACTCATTCCACACATCATTCCACCACATCATTCCACACATCATTCCACACATCATTCCACGCATCATTCCACAACTTATTACACCCGTCATTGCTACTCATCGTTCCACACATCATTCCATAACTCATTCCACACATCATTCCACAGATTATTCCACACATCATTCCACACATCATTCCACACATCATTCCACAAATCAGTCCTCACATCATTCCACACCTCATTCCGCACATCATTCCACACATCATTACACTCAACATTCCACACATCATTCCACAATTCATTCCACACATCATTCCACGCATCATTTCACACATCATTCCACGCATCATTCCACATATCATTCCAAACCTCATTCCACACATCCTTCCACACATCATTCCACACCTCATTCCACACATCATTCCACACCTCATTCCACAAATCGTTCCACACATCATTCCACAACTCATTCTAAACATCATTCCACACATCATTCCACACATCATTCCACTCATCATTCCACACAGTATTCCACAATTCATTCCACACATCAATCCACACATCATTCAGCGCATCATTCCACGCATCAGTCCACACATCATTCCACACATCATTCCACACTTCATTTCACACATCATTCCACACATCATTCCACACATGATTCCACACCTCATTCCTCACATCATTGCACAACTCATTCCACACATCATTCCACCACATCATTCCACACATCATTCCACAACTCATTCCACCCGTCATTGCACACATCGTTCCACACATCATTCCAAACCTCATTTCACACATCAGTCCACTGATCATTCCACACATCATTCCACAAATCATTCCACACATCATTCCACGCATCATTCCACGCATGATTCCGCGCATCATTCCACACATCATTCCACGCATGATTCCGCGCATCATTCCACACATCATTCCACACGTCATTCCACACATCGTTCCGTAATCATTCCACACATCATTCCACAGCTCATTCTAAACATCATTCCACACATGATTCCACACATTATTCCACTCATCATTCCACACTTCATTCCACACATCGTTCCACACATTATTCCACTCATCATTCCACACATCATTCCACACATCATTCCACACAATATTCCACTCATCATTCCACAATTCGTTACACACATCAATCCACACATCATCCAATGCATCATTCCACGCATCATTCCACACATCATTCAACACATCATTCCACACATCATTCAACACATCATTCCACACATCATTCCACACATCATTCAACACATCATTCCACACATCATTCAACACATCATTCCACACATCATTCCACACATCATTCCACCACATCATTCCACACAACATTCCACGCATCATTCCACATCTCATTCCACCCGTCATTGCACACATTGTTCCACATCTCATTCCACACATCATTCCACTGATCATTCCACACATCATTCCACAATTCATTCCAGACATCATTCCACGCATCATTCCACGCATCATTCCACACGTTATTCCACACATCATTCCGAACCTCATTGCACAAATTATTCCATACATCATCCCGCACCTCATTCTAAACATCATTCGACACATCATTCCACTCATCATTCCAAACAGCATTCCACAATTCATTCCGCACATCATTCCACACATCATTCCACACGTCATTCCACACATCATTCCACACATCATTCCACACATCATTGCACAACTCATTCCACACGACATTCCACACCTCATTCCACACATCATTCCTCACATCATTACAAACCTCATTCCACACATCACTCCACACGTCATTCCACACATCATTCCATATAGCATTTAACACATCATTCCACACAACGTTCTACACATCATTCCACTCAACATTCCACACATCATTGCACACCTCATTCCAAACATCATTCCAAACCTCATTCCAAACTTCATTCCACACATCATTCACTTCATTCCACCACTTCATTCCACACATCATTCCACACATCATTCCAAACCTCATTCCACAAATCATTCCACACATCATCCCACACATCATTCAACATATCATTACAAACCTCGTTCCACACATCCTTCCACACATCATTCCACACCTCATTTCACACATCATTCCACACCTCATTCCACAAATTATTCCACACATCATTCCACAACTCATTCTAAACATCATTCCACACGTCATTCCACACATCATTCCACTCATCATTCCACACAGCATTCCACAATTCATTCCACACATCAATCCACACATCATTCAAAGCATCATTCCACGCATCATTCCACTCATCATTCCACCACATCATTCCACACATCATTCCACACATCATTCCACGCATCATTCCACAACTCATTCCACTCGTCATTGCAAACATCATTCCACACATCAGTCCACACATCATTCCACACCTCATAAAACACATCATTCCACATATCATTCCACAACTCATTCCACTCATCATTCCATAACTCATTCCACACATTATTCCACACATCATTACACATATCATTGCACACATCATTCCATACCTCATTCCACAAAGCATTCCACACATCATTCCTCATATCATTCCACACATCATTCCACACATCATTCCACATATCATTGTACACATCATTCCATACCTCATTCCACCAAGCATTCCACACATCATCCCACACATCATTCAACATAAAATTTCAAACTTCATTCCACACTTCCTTCCACACATCATGCCACATCTCATTCCACACATCATTCCACACCTCATTCCACAAATCATACCACACCTCATTCCACACCTCATTCTAAACATCATTTCATACATCATTCCACACATCATTCCACACATCATTGTACACATCATTCCACACATCATTCTACACCTCATTCCTCAAATCATTGCACAACTCATTCCACACATCATTCCACCACATCATTCCACACATCATTCCACACATCATTCCACGCATCATTCCACAACTTATTACACCCGTCATTGCGACTCATCGTTCCACACATCATTCCATAACTCATTCCACACATCATTCCACAGATTATTCCACACATCATTCCACACATCATTCCACACATCATTCCACAAATCAGTCCTCACATCATTCCACACCTCATTCCGCACATCATTCCACACATCATTACACTCAACATTCCACACATCATTCCACAATTCATTCCACACATCATTCCACGCATCATTTCACACATCATTCCACGCATCATTCCACATATCATTCCAAACCTCATTCCACACATCCTTCCACACATCATTCCACACCTCATTCCACACATCATTCCACACCTCATTCCACAAATCGTTCCACACATCATTCCACAACTCATTCTAAACATCATTCCACACATCATTCCACACATCATTCCACTCATCATTCCACACAGTATTCCACAATTCATTCCACACATCAATCCACACATCATTCAGCGCATCATTCCACGCATCAGTCCACACATCATTCCACACATCATTCCACACTTCATTTCACACATCATTCCACACATCATTCCACACATGATTCCACACCTCATTCCTCACATCATTGCACAACTCATTCCACACATCATTCCACCACATCATTCCACACATCATTCCACAACTCATTCCACCCGTCATTGCACACATCGTTCCACACATCATTCCAAACCTCATTTCACACATCAGTGCACTGATCATTCCACACATCATTCCACAAATCATTCCACACATCATTCCACGCATCATTCCACGCATGATTCCGCGCATCATTCCACACATCATTCCACGCATGATTCCGCGCATCATTCCACACATCATTCCACACGTCATTCCACACATCGTTCCGTAATCATTCCACACATCATTCCACAGCTCATTCTAAACATCATTCCACACATGATTCCACACATTATTCCACTCATCATTCCACACTTCATTCCACACATCGTTCCACACATTATTCCACTCATCATTCCACACATCATTCCACACATCATTCCACACAATATTCCACTCATCATTCCACAATTCATTACACACATCAATCCACACATCATCCAATGCATCATTCCACGCATCATTCCACACATCATTCAACACATCATTCCACACATCATTCAACACATCATTCCACACATCATTCCACACATCATTCAACACATCATTCCACACATCATTCAACACATCATTCCACACATCATTCCACACATCATTCCACCACATCATTCCACACAACATTCCACGCATCATTCCACATCTCATTCCACCCGTCATTGCACACATTGTTCCACATCTCATTCCACACATCATTCCACTGATCATTCCACACATCATTCCACAATTCATTCCAGACATCATTCCACGCATCATTCCACGCATCATTCCACACGTTATTCCACACATCATTCCGAACCTCATTGCACAAATTATTCCATACATCATCCCGCACCTCATTCTAAACATCATTCGACACATCATTCCACTCATCATTCCAAACAGCATTCCACAATTCATTCCGCACATCATTCCACACATCATTTCACACGTCATTCCACACATCATTCCACACATCATTCCACACATCATTGCACAACTCATTCCACACGACATTCCACACCTCATTCCACACATCATTCCTCACATCATTACAAACCTCATTCCACACATCACTCCACACGTCATTCCACACAACATTCCATATAGCATTTAACACATCATTCCACACAACGTTCTACACATCATTCCACTCAACATTCCACACATCATTGCACACCTCATTCCAAACATCATTCCAAACCTCATTCCAAACTTCATTCCACACATCATTCACTTCATTCCACCACTTCATTCCACACATCATTCCACACATCATTCCAAACCTCATTCCACAAATCATTCCACACATCATCCCACACATCATTCAACATATCATTACAAACCTCGTTCCACACATCCTTCCACACATCATTCCACACCTCATTTCACACATCATTCCACACCTCATTCCACAAATTATTCCACACATCATTCCACAACTCATTCTAAACATCATTCCACACGTCATTCCACACATCATTCCACTCATCATTCCACACAGCATTCCACAATTCATTCCACACATCATTCCACACATCATTCCACGCATCATTCCACAACTCATTCCACTCGTCATTGCAAACATCATTCCACACATCAGTCCACACATCATTCCACACCTCATAAAACACATCATTCCACATATCATTCCACAACTCATTCCACTCATCATTCCATAACTCATTCCACACATCATTCCACAACTCATTCCACATATCATTCCAAACATCATTCCAAACATCATTCCACACGTCATTCCACACATCATTCCAAAAATCATTCCACACATCTTTCCACAAATCATTCCACCCGTCATTCGACACATTCCACACATCATTTCAATCCTCATTCCACACATTATTCCACACATCATTTCACACATCATTCCACACATCATTCCACACCTCATTCTACACATCATTCCACACACCATTCCACAAACCATTCCACACATAATTCCACACCTCATTCCACACATCATTCTGCACATGATTCTACACCTCATTCCACGCATCATTTCAAACATCATTCCACACATCATTCCACACACCATTCCACACATCATTCCACACATCATCCCACACCTCATTCCACACATCATTTCACACTTCATTCCACATATTATTCCACACATCATTGCACACATCATTCCACACCTCATTCCACAAATCATTCCACACATCATTCCAAACATCATTCCAAACATCATTCCACACATCATTCCACACGTCATTCCACTCATTATACCACACATCATTCCACAATTCACTCCGCACATCGTTCCACGCATCATTCCACGCACCATTCCACATATCATTCCATACATCGTTCCAAACCTCATTCCACAACTCATTCCACCCGTCATTCCAAACATCATTGCACACATCATTCCAAACCTCAGTCTACACATCATTCCAATCCTCATTCCACACATTATTCCAAACCTCATTTAACACATCATTCCACAACTCATTCCATCCGTCATTCGACACATTCCACACATCATTCCAAACGTCATTCCACACTTCATTCCAATCCTCATTCCACACATTATTCCACACATCATTCCACACATCTTTCCACACATCATTCCACACCTCATTCTACACATCATTCCACAGACAATTCCACACACCATTCCACACATAATTCCACACCTCATTCCACACATCATTCCACACCTCATTCCAAACATCATTCCAAACTTCATTCCATACATCATTCCACACACCATTCCACACACCATTCCACACATAATTCCACACCTCATTCCACACATCATTCCACACCTCATTCCAAACATCATTCCACACTTCATTCCATACATCATACCAAAATTAATTCCACACATCATTCCAAACCTCATTCTACACATCATTCCAATCCTCATTCCACACATGATTCCACACCTCATTCCACACATCATTCCACACATCACTCCACATATTATTCCACACATCATTCCACATATCATTCCACACATTATTCCACACATCATTCCAGACCTCATTCCACGCTTTATTCCACACCTCATTCCACACATCATTCCACACATCATTCCACACATCATTCCACATATTATTCCACACATCATTCCACAAATCATTCCTCACATCATTCCACACCTCATTCTAAACATCATTCCGCACATAATTCCACACATCATTACACTCAACATTCCACACATCATTCCACAATTCATTCCACACATCATTCCACGCATCATTTCACACATCATTCCACGCATCATTCCACATATCATTCCAAACATCGTTCCACACATCATTCAACATATCATTCCACACATCATTCCATACCTCATTCCACATATCATTCCACACATTATCTCAAACATCATTCAACATATCATTACAAACCTCATTCCACACATCCTTCCACACATCATTCCACACCTCATTCCACACATCATTCCACACCTCATTCCACAAATCGTGCCACACATCATTCCACAACTCATTCTAAACATCATTCCACACATCATTCCACACATCATTCCACTCATCATTCCACACAGTATTCCACAATTCATTCCACACATCAATCCACACATCATTCAGCGCATCATTCCATGCATCAGTCCACACATCATTCCACACATCATTCCACACTTCATTTCACACATCATTCCACACATCATTCCACACATGATTCCACACATCATTCCACCACATCATTCCACACATCATTCCACACATCATTCCACACATCATTCCACAACTCATTCCACCCGTCATTGCACACATCGTTCCACACATCATTCCAAACCTCATTTCACACGTCATTCCACTGATCATTCCACACATCATTCCACAAATCATTCCACACATCATTCCACGCATCATTCCAAGCATGATCCCGCATCATTCCACACATCATTCCACGCATGATTCCGCGCATCATTCCACACATCATTCCACGCATGATTCCGCGCATCATTCCACACATCATTCCACACATCATTCCACACATCATTCCACACATTATTCCACTCATCATTCCAAACTTCATTCCACACATCGTTCCACACATTATTCCACTCATCATTCCACACATCATTCCACACATCATTCCACACAATATTCCACTCATCATTCCACAATTCATTCCACACATCAATCCACACATCATTCAACACATCATTTCACACATCATTCCACACATCATTCAACACATCATTCCACACATCATTCCACACATCATTCCACCACATCATTCCACACAACATTCCACGCATCATTCCACTTCTCATTCCACGCGTCATTGCACACATCGTTCCACATCTCATTCCACACATCATTCCACTAATCATTCCACACATCATTCCACAATTCATTCCACACATCATTCCACGCATCATTCCACGCATCATTCCACACGTTATTCCACACATCATTCCGAACCTCATTCTAAACATCGTTCGACACATCATTCCACTCATCATTCCAAACAGCATTCCACAATTCATTCCACACATCATTCCACACATCATTCCACACGTCATTCCACACATAATTCCACACATCATTCCACACATCATTGCACAGCTCATTCCACACGACATTCCACACCTCATTCCACACATCATTTCTCACATCATTACAAACCTCATTCAACACATCACTCCACACGTCATTCCACACAACATTCCACATAGCATTTAACACATCATTCCACACAACGTTCTACACATCATTCTACTCAACATTCCACACATCATTGCACACCTCATTCCAAACATCATTCCAAACCTCATTCCACCACTTCATTTCACACATCATTCCACACATCATTCCAAACCTCATTCCAAAAATCATTCCACAAATCATCCCACACATCATTCAACATATCATTACAAACCTCATTCCACACATCCTTCCACACATCATTCCAAACCTCATTTCACACATCATTCCACACCTCATTCCACAAATCATTCCACACATCATTCCACACCTCATTCTAAACATCATTCCACACATCATTCCACACATCATTCCACTCCTCATTCCACACAGCATTCCACAATTCATTCCACACATCAATCCACACATCATTCAAAGCATCATTCCACGCATCATTCCACTCATCATTCCACCACATCATTCCACACATCATTCCACACATCATTCCACGCAGCATTCCACAACTCATTCCACCCGTCATTGCAAACATCATTCCACTCATCATTCCACACATCATTCCACACCTCATAACACACATCAATCCAAACATCATTCCACAACTCATTCCACTCATCATTCCATAACTCATTCCACACATCATTCCACAACTCATTCCACATATCATTCCAAACATCATTCCAAACATCTTTCCACACGTCATTCCACATATCATTCCAAAACTTCATTCCACACATCATTCCAAACATCATTCCAAACATCATTCCACACGTCTTTCCACACATCATTCCAATCCTCATTCCACACATTATTCCACACATCATTCCACACTTCATTCCACACATCTTTCCACACATCATTCTACACATCATTCCACTCACCATTCCACACACCATTCCACACATAATTCCACACCTCATTCCACACATCATTCCACACATGATTACACACCTCATTCCACACTTCACTTCAAACATCATTCCACACATCATTCCACACACCATTCCACACATCATTCCTCACATTATTCCACACCTCATTCCACACATCATTTCACACATCATTCCACATATTATTTTACACATCATTGCACACATCATTCCACACCTCATTCCACAAATCATTCCACAAATCATTCCAAACATCATTCCAAACATCATTCCACACATCATTCCACACATCATTCCACTCATCATACCACACATCATTCCACAATTCATTCCGCACATCATTCCATTCATCATTCCACGCACCATTCCACATATCATTCCACACATCATTCCAAACCTCATTCCACAACTCATTCCACCCGTCATTCCAAACATCATTGCACACATCATTCCAAACCTCATTCTACACATCATTCCAATCCTCATTCCACACATTATTCCACACCTCATTCCACACATCATTCCACAACTCATTCCACCCGTCATTCGACACATTCCACAGATCATTCCACACATCATTCCACACATCATTCCATATCTCATTCTACACATCATTCCACACACCATTCCACACATCATTCCATACCTCATTCCACAAAGCATTCCAAACTTCATCCCACACATCATTCAACATAAAATTTCAAACTTCATTCCACACATCCTTCCACACATCATGCCACATCTCATTCCAGACATCATTCCACACCTCATTCCACAAATCATACCACACCTCATTCCACACTACATTCTAAACATCATTCCATACATCATTCCACACATCATTCCACACATCATTGTACACATCATTCCACACATCATTCTACACCTCTTTCCTCAAATCATTGCACAACTCATTCCACACATCATTCCAACACATCATTCTACACATCATTCCACACATCATTCCACGCATCCTTCCACAACTTATTTCACCCGTCAATGCTACTCATTGTTCCACACATCATTCCAAACCTCATTCCACACATCATTCCACAGATCATTCCACAACTCATTCCACACATCATTCCAGACATCATTCCACACATCATTCCACACCTAATTCCACACATCATTCCACATATCATTCCACAACTCATTCCACACATCATTCCACAACTCATTCAACACATCATTCCACACATTATTCCAAACATCATTACACACGTCATTCTACACATCATTCCTAAAATCATTCCACACGTCATTCCACACTTCATTCCACAACTCATTCCACAACTCATTCCACCCGTCATTCCACACATCATTCCACACATCATTCCAATCCTCATTCCACACATTATTCCACACATCATTCCACACATCATTCCACACATGATTCCACACCTCATTCCAAACATCATTCCACACATGATTCCAGACCTCATTCCACACATCATTCCACACATCATTCCACACAACATTCCACACATCATTTCAAACATCATTCCACACATCATTCCACACATCATTCCGTAATCATTCCACACATCATTCCACACATCATTCCGTAATCATTCCACACATCATTCCACAGCTCATTCTAAACATCATTCCACACATCATTCCACACATTATTCCTCTCATCATTCCACACTTCATTCCACACATCGTTCCACACATTATTCCACTCATCATTCCACACATTATTCCACACATCATTCCACACAATATTCCACTCATCATTCCACAATTCATTCCACACATCAATCCACACATCATTCAACGCATCATTCCACGCATCATTCCACACATCATTCAACACATCATTCCACACATCATTCCACACATCATTCCACACATCATTCCACATCTCATTCTACACATCATTCCACACACCATTCCACACACCATTCCACACATAATTCCACACCTCATTCCACACATCATTCCACACCTCATTCCAAACATCATTCTACACATCATTCCTCACATCATTCCAAACCTCATTCTACACATCATTCCAATCCTCATTCCACACATGATTCCACACATCATTCCACACATCATTCCACACATCACTCCACATATTATTCCACACATCATTCCACATATCATTCCACACATCATTCCACACATCATTCCACACATCATTCCACACATCATTCCACACCTTATTCTAAACATCATTCCGCACATCATTCCACACATCATTACACTCAACATTCCAAACATCATTCCACAATTCATTCCACACATCACACCACGCATCATTACACATATCATTGCACACATCATTCCATACCTCATTCCACACATCATTCCACACATCATTCCACATATCATTGCACAAATCATTCCATACCTAATTCCACAAAGCATTCCAAACATCATTCCACACATCATTCAACATAAAATTTCAAACTTCATTCCACACATTCTTCCACACATCATGCCACATCTCATTCCACACATCATTGCACACCTCATTCCACAAATCATACCACACCTCATTCCACACCTCATTGTAAACATCATTCCATACATCATTCCACACATCATTCCACACATCATTGTACACATCATTCCACACATCATTCTACACCTCATTCCTCAAATCATTGCACAACTCATTCCACACATCATTCCACCACATCATTCCACACATCATTCCACACATCATTCCACGCATCATTCCACAACTTATTTCACCCGTCATTGCTACTCATCGTTCCACACATCATTCCAAACCTCATTCCACACATCATTCCACAGATCATTCCACAACTCATTCCACACATCATTCCAGACATCATTCCACACATCATTCCACACCTAATTCCACACATTATTCCACACATCATTCCACAACTCATTCCACACATCGTTCCACAACTCATTCAACACATCATTCCACACATTATTCCAAACATCATCCCACACGTCATTCTACACATCATTCCTAAAATCATTCCACACGTCATTCCACACTTCATTCCACAACTCATTCCACAACTCATTCTACCCGTCATTCCACACATCATTCCACACATCATTCCAATCCTCATTCCACACATTATTCCACACATCATTCCACACATCATTCCACACATGATTCCACACCTCATTCCAAACATCATTCCACACATGATTCCAGACCTCATTCCACACATCATTCCACACATCATTCCACACAACATTCCACACATCATTTCAAACATCATTCCACACGTCATTCCACCCATCATTCCGTAATCATTCCACACCTCATTCGACACATCATTCTAAACATCATTCCACATATCATTCCACACATTAATCCACTCATCATTCCACATTTCATTCCACACATCGTTCCACACATTATTCCACTCATCATTCCACACATCATTCCACACATCATTCCACACAATATTCCACTCATCATTTCACAATTCATTCCACACATCAATCCACACATCATTCAACGCATCATTCCACGCATCATTCCACACATCATTCAACACATCATTCCACACATCATTGAACACATCATTCCACACATCATTCCACACATCATTCAACACGTCATTCCACACATCATTCAACACATCATTCCACACATCATTGAACACATCATTCCACACATCATTCCACACATCATTCAACACGTCATTCCACACATCATTCAACACATCATTCCACACATCATTCCACACATAATTCCACCACATCATTGCACACAACATTCCACGCATCATTCCACATCTCATTCCACTGATCATTCCACACATCATTCCACAATTCATTCCACACATCATTCCACGCATCATTCCACACATCATTCCACACATCATTCCAATCCTCATTCCACACATTATTCCACACATCATTCCACACATCATTCCACACATGATTCCACACCTCATTCCAAACATCATTCCACACATGATTCCAGACCTCATTCCACACATCATTCCACACATCATTCCACACAACATTCCACACATCATTTCAAACATCATTCCACACGTCATTCCACACATCATTCCGTAATCATTCCACACATCATTCCACAGCTCATTCTAAACATCATTCCACATATCATTCCACACATTAATCCACTCATCTTTCCACATTTCATTCCACACATCGTTCCACACATTATTCCACTCATCATTCCTCACATCATTCCACACATCATTCCACACAATATTCCACTCATCATTTCACAATTCATTCCACACATCAATCCACACATCATTCAACGCATCATTCCACGCATCATTCCACACATCATTCAACACATCATTCCACACATCATTGAACACATCATTCCACACATCATTCCACACATCATTCAACACGTCATTCCACACATCATTCAACACATCATTCCACACATCATTCCACACATAATTGCACCACATCATTGCACACAACATTCCACGCATCATTCCACATCTCATTCCACTGATCATTCCACACATCATTCCACAATTCATTCCACACATCATTCCACGCATCATTCCACGCATCATTCCACACGTTATTCCACACATCATACCGAACATCATTGCACAAATTATTCCATCCATCATCCCGCACCTCATTCTAAACATCATTCGACACATCACTCCACTCATCATTCCAAACAGCATTCCACAATTCATTCCACACATCATTCCACACATCATTCCACACGTCATTCCACACATCATTCCACACATCATTCCACACATCATTGCACATCTCATTCCACACGACATTCCACACCTCATTCCACACTTCATTCCTCACATCATCACAAACCTCATTCCACACATCACTCCACACGTCATTCCACACAACATTCCACATAGCATTTAACACAGCATTCCACACAAAGTTCTACAAATCTTTCCACTCAACATTCCACACATCATTGCACACCTCATTCCAAACATCATTCCAAACCTCATTCCAAACTTCATTCCACACATCATTCACTTCATTCCACCACTTCATTCCACACATCATTCCACACATCATTCCAAACCTCATTCCACAAATCATTCCACACATCATCCCACACATCATTCAACATATAATTACAAACCTCATTCCACACATCCTTCCACACATCATTCCAAACCTCATTTCACACATCATTCCACACCTCATTCCACAAATTATTCCACACATCATTCCAAAACTCATTCTATACATCATTCCACACGTCATTCCACACATCATTCCACTCATCATTCCACACAGCATTCCACAATTCATTCCACACATCAATCCACACATCATTCAAAGCATCATTCCACGCACCATTCCACTCATCATTCCATCACATCATTCCACGCATCATTCCACAACTCATTCCACCCGTCACTGCAAACATCATTCCACACATCAGTCCACACATCATTCCACACCTCATAACACACATCATTCCACACATCATTCCACAACTCATTCCACTCATCATTCCATAACTCATTCCACACATCATTCCACAACTCATTCCACATATCATTCCAAACATCATTCCAAACATCATTCCACACGTCATTCCACACATCATTGCAAAAATCAATCCACACATCTTTCCACAACTCATTCCACCCGTCATTCGACACATTCCACACAGCATTCCAATCCTCATTCCACACATTTGTCCACACATCATTCCACACATCATTCCACACATCATTCCACACCTCAATCTACACATCATTCCACACACCATTCCACAAACCATTCCACACATAATTCCACACCTCATTCCACACATCATTCCACACATGATTCCACACCTCATTCCACACCTCATTCCACAAATCATTCCACACATCATTCCAAACATCATTCCAAACATCATTCCACACATCATACCACACATCATTCCACAATTCATTCCGCACTTCATTCCACCCACCATTCCACGCACCATTCCACATATCATTCCATACATCGTTCGAAACCTCATTCCACAACTCATTCCACCCGTCATTCCAAACATCATTGCACACATCATTCCAAACCTCATTCTACACATCATTCCAATCCTCATTCCACACATTATTCCAAACCTCATTCCACACATCATTCCACAACTCATTCCACCCGTCATTCGACACATTCCACACATCATCCAAACGTCATTCCACACTTCATTCCAATCCTCATTCCACACATCATTCCACAGATCATTCCACAACTCATTCCACACATCATTCCAGACATCATTCCACACATCATTCCACACCTAATTCCACACATTATTCCACACATCATTCCACAACTCATTCCACACATCATTCCACAACTCATTCAACACATCATTACACACATTATTCCAAACATCATTCCACACGTCATTCTACACATCATTCCTAAAATCATTCCACACGTCATTCCACACTTCATTCCACAACTCATTTCACAACTCATTCCACCCGTCATTCCACACATCATTCCACACATCATTCCAATCCTCTTTCCACACATTATTCCACACATCATTCCACACATCATTCCACACATGATTCCACACCTCATTCCAAACATCATTCCACACATGATTCCAGACCTCATTCCACACATCATTCCACACATCATTCCACACAACATTCCACACATCATTTCAAACATCATTCCACACGTCATTCCACACATCATTCCGTAATCATTCCACACATCATTCCACAGCTCATTCTAAACATCATTCCACATATCATTCCACACATTATTCCACTCATCATTCCACACTTCATTCCACACATCGTTCCACACATTATTCCACTCATCATTCCACACATCATTCCACACATCATTCCACACAATATTCCACTCATCATTCCACAATTCATTCCACACATCAATCCACACATCATTCAACGCATCATTCCACGCATCATTCCACACATCATTCAACACATCATTCCACACATCATTGAACACATCATTCCACACATCATTCCACACATCATTCAATACGTCATTCCACACATCATTCAACACATCATTCCACACATCATTCCACACATAATTCCACCACATCATTCCACACAACATTACACGCATCATTCCACATCTCATTGCACTGATCATTCCACACATCATTCCACAATTCATTCCACACATCATTCCACGCATCATTCCACGCATCATTCCACACGTTATTCCACACATCATTCCGAACCTCATTGCACAAATTATTCCATCCATCATCCCGCACCTCATTCTAAACATCATTCGACACATCATTCCTCTCATCATTCCAAACAGCATTCCACAATTCATTCCACACATCATTCCACACATCATTCCACACGTCATTCCACACATCATTCCACACATCATTCCACACATCATTGCACAACTCATTCCACACAACATTCCACACCTCATTCCACACATCATTCCTCACATCATTACAAACCTCATTCCACACATCACTCCACACATTATTCCACTCATCATTCCACACATCATTCCATACATCATTCCAAACAATAATTCACTCATCATTCCACAATTCATTCCACACATCAATCCACACATCATTCAACGCATCATTCCACGCATCATTCCACACATCATTCAACACATCATTCCACACATCATTGAACACATCATTCCACACATCATTCCACACATCATTCAACACGTCATTCCACACATCATTCAACACATCATTCCACACATCATTCCACACATAATTCCACCACATCATTCCACACAACATTCCACGCATCATTCCACATCTCATTGCACTGATCATTCCACACATCATTCCACAATTCATTCCACACATCATTCCACGCATCATTCCACGCATCATTCCACACGTTATTCCACACATCATTCCGAACCTCATTGCACAAATTATTCCATCCATCATCCCGCACCTCATTCTAAACATCATTCGACACATCATTCCACTCATCATTCCAAACAGCATTCCACAATTCATTCCACACATCATTCCACACATCATTCCACACGTCATTCCACACATCATTCCACACATCATTCCACACAGCATTGCACAACTCATTCCACACGACATTCCACACCTCATTCCACACATCATTCCTCACATCATTACAAACCTCATTCCACACATCACTCCACACGTCATTCCACACAACATTCCACATAGCATTTAACACATCATTCCACACAACGTTCTACAAATCTTTCCACTCAACATTCCACACATCATTGCACACCTCATTCCAAACATCATTCCAAACCTCATTCCACAAATCATTCCACACATCATCCCACACATCATTCAACATATCATTACAAACCTCATTCCACACATCCTTCCACACATCATTCCACACCTCATTTCACACATCATCCAACACCTCATTCCACGAATTATTCCACACATCATTCCAGAACTCATTCTAAACATCATTCCACACGTCATTCCACACATCATTCCACTCATCATTCCACACAGCATTCCACAATTCATTCCACACATCAATCCACACATCATTCAAATCATCATTCCACGCATCATTCCACTCATCATTCCATCACATCATTCCACACATCATTCCACACATCATTCCACGCATCATTCCACAACTCATTCCACCCGTCATTGCAAACATCATTCCACACATCAGTCCACACATCATTCCACACCTCATAACACACTTCATTCCACAACTCATTCCACTCATCATTCCATAACTCCTTCCACACATCATTCCACAACTCATTCCACATATCATTCCAAACATCATTCCAAACATCATTCCACACGTCATTCCACACATCATTCCAAAAATCATTCCACACATCTTTCCACAACTCATTCCCCCCGTCATTCGACACATTCCACACATCATTCCAATCCTCATTCCACACATTATTCCACACATCATTCCACACATCATTCCACACATCATTCCACACCTCAATCTACACATCATTCCACACATCATTCCAATCCTCATTCCACACATTATTCCACAACTCATTCCACCCGTCATTCGACACATTCCACACATCATTCCAATCCTCATTCCACACATTATTCCACACATCATTCCACACATCATTCCACACATCATTCCACACGTCATTCCATACATCATTCCAAAAATCATTCCACACATCTTTCCACAACTCATTCCACCCGTCATTCGACACATTCCACACATCATTCCAATCCTCATTCCACACATTATTCCACACATCATTCCACACACCATTCCACACATCATTTCACACATCATTCCACATATTATTCCACACATCATTGCACACATCATTCCACACCTCATTCCACAAATCATTCCACACATCATTCGAAACATCATTCCAAACATCATTCCACACATCATACCACACATCGTTCCACAATTCATTCCGCACATGATTCCACCCACCATTCCACGCACCATTCCACATATCATTCCATACATCGTTCCAAACCTCATTCCACAACTCATTCCACCCGTCATTCCAAACATCATTGCACACATCATTCCAAACCGCATTCTACACATCATTCCAATCCTCATTCCACACATTATTCTAAACCTCATTCCACACATAATTCCACAACTCATTCCACCCGTCATTCGACACATTCCACACATCATTCCAAACGTCATTCCACACTTCATTCCAATCCTCATTCCACACATTATTCCACACATCATTCCACACATCTTTCCACACATCATTCCACACCTCATTCTACACATCATTCCACACACCATTCCACACAACATTCCACACATAATTCCACACCTCATTCCACACATCATTCCACACCTCATTCCAAACATCATTCCACACTTCATTCCATACATCATTCCACACACCATTCCACACACCATTCCACACATAATTCCACACCTCATTCCACACATCATTCCACACCTCATTCCAAACATCATTCCAAACTTCATTCCATACATCATTCCAAACATCATTCCACACATCATTCCAAACCTCATTATACACATCATTCCAATCCTCATTACACACATGATTCCACATCTCATTCCACACATCATTCCACACATCACACCACATATTATTCCACACATCATTCCACATATCATTCCACACATTATTCCACACATCATTCCACACATCATTCCACACCTTATTCTAAACATCATTCCGCACATCATTCCACACATCATTACACTCAACATTCCAAACATCATTCCACAATTCATTCCACATATCACTCCACGCATCATTACACATATCATTGCACACATCATTCCATACCTCATTCCACAAAGCATTCCACACATCATTCCACATATCATTCCACACATCATTCCACACATCATTCCACATATCATTGTTCACATCATTCCATACCTCATTCCACATATCATCCCACACATCATTCAACATAAAATTTCAAACTTCATTCCACACATCCTTCCACACATCATGCCACATCTCATTCCACACATCATTCCACACCTCATTCCACAAATCATACCACACCTCATTCCACACCTCATTCTAAACATAATTTCATACATCATTCCACACATCTTTCCACATATCATTGTACACATCATTCCACACATCATTCTACACCTCATTCCTCAAATCATTGCACAACTCATTCCACACATCATTCCACCACATCATTCCACACATCATTCCACACATCATTCCACGCATCATTCCACAACTTATTTCACCCGTCATTGCTACTCATCGTTCCACACATCATTCCAAACCTCATTCCACACATCATTCCACAGATCATTCCACAACTCATTCCACACATCATTCCACACATCTTTCCACACACCATTCCACACCTCATTCCACACATCATTCCGCACATCATTCCACAACTCATTCCACACATCATTCCAGAACTCATTCCACACATCATTCCACACATTATTCCAAACATCATTCCACACGTCATTCTACACATCATTCCTAAAATCATTCCACACGTCATTCCACACTTCATTCCACAACTCATTCCACAACTCATTCCACCCGTCATTCCACACATGATTCCACACATCGTTCCAAACATCATTCCACACATGATTCCAATCCTCATTCCACACAGTATTCCACACATCATTCCAAACTTCATTTCAAACATCATTCCACACATCATTCCACACACCATTCCACACATCATTCCACAACTCATTCGAGACATCATTCCATACATCATTCCAAACATCACTCTACTCATTATTCCATACATCATTCCACAATTCATTCCACACATCATTCCACGCATCATTCCACACATCATTCCACACATCATTCCACACATCATTTACCAAATCTCATTCTACACCTCAATCCGCACATCATTCCACACATCATTCCACACATCATTCCACACATCATTCCACATATCATTCCACACATCATACCACAAATCATTCCAAACATCATTCCGCACCTCATTTTAGACATCATTCAAAACATCATGCCACAATTCATTTCAGACATGATTTCACGCATCATTCTACGATTCATTCCACACATCATTCCACACATCATTCCACACATCAATCCACACATCATTCCACACTTCATTCTACACATCATTCCACACATCATTCCACACACCATTCCACACATCATTCCACACATCATTCCACACCTCATTCCACACACCAGCCCACACATCATTCAACACATCATTCCACACAACATTCCAGACATCATTCCACACATCATTCCATACATCATTCCACTCATTATTCCATACCGCATTCCACACCTCATTCCACAAATCATTTCCACATCATTCCACACCTCATTTTAAATATCATTCCACGCATCATTCCACAATTAATTCCACACATCATTCCACGCATCTTTCTAAGCATCATTCCACACATCATTCTGCACATCATTCCACACATCATTCCATACATCATTCCACACATCATTCCACACATCATTCCACACAAAATTCTACGCATCATTCCACACATCATTCCACAATTCATTCCACACATCATTATACTCATCATTCCACACATCATTCCACCCATCATTCCACACATCATTCCACACCTCATTCCACACATCATTCCGAACCTCATTCCGCACATAATTCCACACATCATTCCACACATCATTCCACACATCATTCCACACATCATTCCACACATCATTCCACTCATTATTCAACACCTCATTCCAAACATCATTCCACACATCATTACACTCAGCATTCCACACATCATTCCACAATTCATTCCACACATCATTCCACGCATCATTTCACACATCATTCCACGCATCATTCCACATATCATTCCAAACATCGTTCCACACATCATTCCACATATCATTCCACATCTCATTCCATACCTCATTCCACATATCATTCCACACATCATCTCAAACATCATTCAACATATCATTACAAACCTCATTCCACACATCCTTCCACACATCATTCCACACCTCATTCCACACATCATTCCACACCTCATTCCACAAATCGTTCCACACATCATTCCACAACTCATTCTAAACATCATTCCACACATCATTCCACTCATCATTCCACACAGTATTCCACAAATCATTCCACACATCAATCCACACATCATTCAGCGCATCATTCCACGCATCAGTCCACACATCATTCCACACATCATTCCACACTTCATTTCACACATCATTCCACACATCATTCCACACATGATTCCACACCTCATTCCTCACATCATTGCACAACTCATTCCACACATCATTCCACCACATCATTCCACACATCATTCCACACATCATTCCACACATCATTCCACACATCATTCCACAATACATTCCACCCGTCATTGCACACATCGTTCCACACATCATTCCAAACCTCATTTCACACGTCATTCCACTGATCATTCCACACATCATTCCACAAATCATTCCACACATCATTCCACGCATCATTCCAAGCATGATTCCGCGCATCATTCCACACATCATTCCAGGCATGATTCCGCGCATCATTCCACACATCATTCCAGACATCATTCCACACATCATTCCACAAATCATTCCACACATCATTCCACAGCTCATTCTAAACATCATTCCACACATCATTCCACACATTATTCCACTCATCATTCCACACTTCATTCCACACATCGTTCCACACATTATTCCACTCATCATTCCACACATTATTCCACACATCATTCCACACAATATTCCACTCATCATTCCACAATTCATTCCACACATCAATCCACACATCATTCAACACATCATTCCACACATCATTCCACACATCATTCAACACATCATTCCACACATCATACCACACATCATTCCACCACATCATTCCACACAACATTCCACGCATCATTCCACATCTCATTCCACCCGTCATTGCACACATCGTTCCACATCTCATTCCACACATCATTCCACTAATCATTCCACACATCATTCCACAATTCATTCCACACAACATTCCACGCTTCAATCCACGCAGCATTCCACACGTTATTCCACACATCATTCCGAAGCTCATTCCACAAATTATTCCATACATCATCCCGCACCTCATTCTAAACATCGTTCGACACATCATTCCACTCATCATTCCAAACAGCATTCCACAATTCATTCCACACATCATTCCACACATCATTCCACACGTCATTCCACACATCATTCCACACATCATTCCACACATCATTGCACAACTCATTCCACACGACATTCCACACCTCATTCCACACATCATTCCTCACATCATTACAAACCTCATTCCACACATCACTCCACACGTCATTCCACACAACATTCCACATAGCATTTAACACATCATTCCACACAACGTTCTACACATCATTCTACTCAACATTCCACACATCATTGCACACCTCATTCCAAACATCATTCCAAACCTCATTCCAAACTTCATTCCACACATCATTCACTTAATTCCACCACTTCATTCCACACATCATTCCACACATCATTCCAAACCTCATTCCACAAATCATTCCACAAATCATCCCACACATCATTCAACATATCATTACAAACCTCATTCCACACATCCATCCACACATCATTCCACACCTCATTTCACACACCATTCCACACCTCATTCCACAAATCATTCCACACATCATTCCACACCTCATTCTAAACATCATTCCCCACATCATTCCAAACATCATTCCAAACATCATTCCACACGTCATTCCACACATCATTCCAATCCTCATTCCACACATTATTCCACACATCATTCCACACATCATTCCACACATCTTTCCACACATCATTCTACACATCATTCCACTCACCATTCCACACACCATTCCACACATAATTCCACACCTCATTCCACACATCATTCCACACATGATTACATACCTCATTCCACACTTCACTTCAAACATCATTCCACACATCATTCCACACACCATTCCACACATCATTCCTCACATCATTCCACACCTCATTCCACACATCATTTCACAAATCATTCCACATATTATTTCACACATCATTGCACACATCATTCCACACCTCATTCCACAAATCATTCCACAAATCATTCCAAACATCATTCCAAACATCATTCCACACATCATTCCACACATCATTCCACTCATCAAACCACACATCATTCCACAATTCATTCCGCACATCATTCCATTCATCATTCCACGCACCATTCCACATATCATTCCAAACATCATTCCAAACCTCATTCCACAACTCATTCCACCCGTCATTCCAAACATCATTGCACACATCATTCCAAACCTCATTCTACACATCATTCCAATCCTCATTCCACACATTATTCCACACCTCATTCCACACATCATTCCACAACTCATTCCACCCGTCATTCGACACATTCCACACATCATTCCACACATCATTCCACACATCATTCCATATCTCATTCCACACATCATTCCACACTATTCCACACACCATTCCACACATAATTCCACACCTCATTCCACACATCATTCCACACCTCCTTCCAAACATCATTCTACACTTCATTCCATACATCATTCCAAACATCATTCCACACATCATTCCAAACCTCATTCTACACATCATTCCAATCCTCATTCCACACATGATTCCACACATCATTCCACACATCATTCCACACATCACTCCACATATTATTCCACACATCATTCCACATATCATTCCACACATTATTCCACACATCATTCCACACATCATTCCACACATCATTCCACACCTTATTCTAAACATCATTCCGCACATCATTCCACACATCATTACACTCAACATTCCAAACATCATTCCACAATTCATTCCACACATCACTCCACGCATCATTACACATATCATTGCACACATCATTCCATACCTCATTCCACAAAGCATTCCACACATCATTCCACACATCATTCCACATATCATTGCAGACATCATTCCATACCTCATTCCACAAAGCATTCCAAACATCATCCCACACATCATTCAACATAAAATTTCAAACTTCATTCCACACATCCTTCCACACATCATGCCACATCTCATTCCACACATCATTCCACACCTCATTCCACAAATCATACCACACCTCATTCCACACCTCATTCTAAACATCATTCCATACATCATTCCACACATCATTCCACACATCATTGTACACATCCTTCCACACATCATTCTACAACTCATTCCTCAAATCATTGCACAACTCATTCCACACAACATTCCACCACATCATTCCACACATCATTCCACACATCATTCCACGCATCATTCCACAACTTATTTCACCCGTCATTGCTACTCATCATTCCACACATCATTCCAAACCTCATTCCACACATCATTCCACAGATCATTCCACAACGCATTTCACACATCATTCCAGACATCATTCCACACATCATTCCACACCTAATTCCACACATCATTCCACACATCATTCCACAACTCATTCCACACATCATTCCACAACTCATTCAAAACATCATTCCACACATTATTCCAAACATCATTCCACACGTCATTCTACACATCATTCCTAAAATCATTCTACACGTCATTCCACACTTCATTCCACAACTCATTCCACAACTCATTCAACCCGTCATTCCACACATCATTCCACACATCATTCCAATCCTCATTCCACACATTATTCTACACATCATTCCACACATCATTCCACACATCATTCCACACCTCATTCCAAACATCATTCCACACATGATTCCAGACCTCATTCCACACATCATTCCACACATCATTCCGTAATCATTCCACACATAATTCCACAGCTCATTCTAGACTTCATTCCAAACATCATTCCACACATTATTCCACTCATCATTCCACACTTCATTCCACACATCGTTCCACACATTATTCCACTCATCATTCCACACATCATTCCACACATCATTCCACACAATATTCCACTCATCATTCCACAATTCATTCCACACATCCTTCCACACATCATTCAACACATCATTCCACGCATCATTCCACACATCATTCAACACATCATTCCACCACATCATTCCACACAACATTCCACGCATCATTCCACATCTCATTCCACCCGTCATTGCACACATCGTTCCAGATCTCATTCCACACATCATTCCACTGATCATTCCACACATCATTCCACAATTCATTCCACACATCATTCCACGCATCATTCCACGCATCATTCCACACGTTATTCCACACATCATTCCGAACCTCATTGCACAAATTATTCCATCCATCATCCCGCACCTCATTCTAAACATCATTCGACACATCATTCCACTCATCATTCCAAACAGCATTCCACAATTCATTCCAAACATCATTCCACACATCATTCCACACGTCATTCCACACATCATTCCACATCTCATTCTACACATCATTCCACACACCATTCCACACACCATTCCACACATCATTCCACACCTCATTCCAAACATCATTCTACACTTCATTCCATACATCATTCCAAACATCATTCCACACATCATTCCAAACCTCATTCTACACATCATTCCATTGCTCATTCCACACATGATTCCACACATGATTCCACACATCATTCCACACATCACTCCACATATTATTCCACACATCATTCCACATATCATTCCACACATTATTCCACACATCATTCCACACATCATTCCACACATCATTCCACACCTTATTCTAAACATCATTCCGCACATCATTCCACACTTCATTACACTCAACATTCCAAACATCATTCCACAATTCATTCCACACATCACTCCACGCATCATTACACATATCATTGCACACATCATTCCATACCTCATTCCACAAAGCATTCCACACATCATTCCACATATCATTCCACACATCATTCCACACATCATTCCACATATCATTGCACACATCATTCCATACCTCATTCCACAAAGCATTCCACACATCATCCCACACATCATTCAACATAAAATTTCAAACTTCATTCCACACATCCTTCCACACATCATGCCACATCTCATTCCACACATCATTCCACACCTCATTCCACAAATCATACCACACCTCATTCACCACCTCATTCTAAACCTCATTCTATACATCATTCCACACATCATTCCACACATCATTGTACACATCATTCCACACATCATTCTACACCTCATTCCTCAAATCATTGCACAACTCATTCCACACAACATTACACCACATCATTCCACACATCATTCCACACATCATTCCACGCATCATTCCACAACTTATTTCACCCGTCATTGCTACTCATCGTTCCACACATCATTCCAAACCTCATTCCACACATAATTCCACAGATCATTCCACAACTCATTCCACACATCATTCCAGACATCATTCCACACATCATTCCACACCTCATTCCAGACATCATTCCACACATCATTCCACAACTCATTCCACACATCATTCCACAACTCATTCAACACATCATTCCACACATTATTCCAAACATCATTCCACACGTCATTCTACACATAATTCCTAAAATCATTCCACATGTCATTCCACACTTCATTCCACAACTCATTCCACAACTCATTCCTTACGTCATTCCACACATCATTCCACACATAATTCCAATCCTCATTCCACACATTATTCCACACATCATTCCACACTTCATTCCACACATGATTCCACACCTCATTCCAAACATCATTCCACACATGATTCCAGACCTCATTCCACACATCATTCCACACATCATTCCACACAACATTCCACACATCGTTTCAAACATCATTCCACACATCATTCCACACACCATTCCACACATCATTCCACACCTCATTCGACACATCATTCCATACATCATTCCACACATCACTCCAATCATTATTCCACACATCATTCCACAATTCATTCCACACATCATTCCACGCATCATTCCACACATCATTCCACACATCATTAAACACATCATTCCAAATCTCATTCTACACCTCAATCCACACATCATTCCACACATCATTCCACACATCATTCCACACATCATTCCATATATCATTCCACACATCATACCACAAATCATGCCACACATCATTCTACACCTCATTTCACAAATCATTCCAAAATCATTCCTCACCTCATTTTAGACATCATTCAAAACATCATTCCACAATTCATTTCAGACATGATTTCACACATCATTCTACGAATCATTCCACACATCATTCCACACATTATTCCACACATCATTCCACACATCATTCCACACGTCATTCCACACATCATTCCACACATCATTCCACACATCATTCCACTCATTATTCCACACCTCATTCCAAACATCATTCCACACATCATTCCACACATCATTCCCACACATCATTCCACACGTCATTCCATACATCATTCCACACATCATACCACACCTCATTCCGCACATAATTCCACACATCATTCCACGCTTTATTCCACACCTCATTCCACACATCATTCCACACATCATTCCACGCATCATTCCACACATCATTTCAACCATCATTCCACACATCATTCCACACACCATTCCACACATCATTCGACACATTACTCCACACCTCATTCCACACATCATTTCACACAACATTTCACATATTATTCCACACATCATTCGAAACATCATTTCACATGTCATTCCACAAATCATTCCACACATCATTCCACAACTCATTCTAAACATCATTCCACACATCATTCCACACATCATTCCACACACCATTCCACACATCATTCCACACATTACTCCACACCTCATTCCACACCTCATTTCACACATCATTTCACATATTATTCCACACATCATTCCACACATCATTTCACACGTCATTCCACATGTCATTCCACACATCATTCCACACATCATTCCAAACCTCATTCCACACATCATACCACACATCATTCCACACATCATTTCACACATCATTTCACATATTATTCCACACATCATTCCACACATCATTCCACACATCATTCCACACATCATTCCACACCTCATTCCACAAATCATTCCACACCTCATTTTAAACATCATTCCAAACATCATTCCACAATTCATTCCAGACGTGATTTCACGCATCATTCTACGAATTATTCCACACATCATTCCACACATCATTCCACATATCATTCCACTCATTATTCCACACTTCATTCCACACATCATTCCAAACATCATTCCACACATCATTCCGTACATCATTCCACTCATTATTCCATACCGCATTCCACAACTCATTCCACATATCATTCAACACCTCATTCCACAATTCATTCCCACATCATTCCACACCTAATTTAAACATCATTCCACGCATCATTCCACAATTCTTTCCACACATCATTCCACACATCATTCCACACTTCATTCTACGCATCATTTCAGACATCATTCCACACATCATTCCACACATCATGCCACACCTCATTCCACACATCATGCCAAACCTCATTCCAAAGATAATTCCGCACATCATTCCGCACATCATTCCACACATCATTCCACACATCATTCCACACATCATTGCAGACATCATTCCACACATCATTCCACTCATTATTCCACACCTCATTCCAAATATCATTCCACACATCATTCCACGCATCATTCCAAACATCATTCCACACATCATTCCACACGTCATTCCATGCATCATTCCACACATCATTCCACACATCATTCCACACATCATTCCAGACATCATTCCACACATCATTCCACTCATTATTCCACACCTCATTCCACACATCATTCAACACCTCATTCCACAAATCATTCCCACATCATCCCACACTTAATTTAATCATCATTCCACGCATCATTCCACAATTCATTCCACACATCATTCCACACATCATTCCACACATCATTCTACGCATCATTTCTGACATCATTCCACACATCATTCCACACATCATTCTGCACATCATTCCAAACATCATTCCACCCATCATTCCATACATCATTCCACACCTCATTCCACACATCATTCCAAACCTCATTCCAAACGTAATTCAACACATCATTCCGCCCATCATTCCACACATCATTGCACACATCATTCCACACATCATTCCACACATCATTCCACACATCATTCCACTCATTATTCCACACCTCATTCCAAATATCATTCCACACATCATTCCACACATCATTCCACACATCATTCCACACATCATTGCAGACATCATTCCACACATCATTCCACTCATTATTCCACACCTCATTCCAAATATCATTCCACACATCATTCCACACATCATTCCAAACATCATTCCACACGTCATTCCACGCGTCATTCCATGCATCATTCCACACATCATTCCACACATCATTCCACACAACATTCCACACATTGTTCCTCACCTCATTCCACATCTCATTCCACCCCATTCCAAACATCATTACACGCCTCATTCCACACATCATTCCACACATCATTCCTCACCTCATTCCACATCTCATTCCACACCTCATTCCACACAACATTACAACGCCTCATTCCACACATCATTCCACACATCATTCCACACACCATTGAACCAGCGGTACTAAATTAGTTGAAACATTGCTCATGTCTTTCCGGGGAAATTTTGCACAACCAAGTGAACGCCTTTGTCATTGACACTTGATCTACAATTCTAGTTTTCAAATCGTGTGTGCAACCGCCAGTTACTTGTTAGAAATCAGCAGAGGAGAAAACAGTTTTCTTGTCGAATGATGCCGTTGCCTGAAAAATGTGTGTTGTATTTAGCCGTGCAATATGCATTCAGCAGGATGAATAAAAGCAACGCCTTTTGGAATGCAGGCACTGCATGTTTTGCACTCAACAAAACGTTACATTTTGTTGTTATGCCGGGCATTTTACATTCATGCATTGTAATGCGAACTCACTTTTTACCGGAAACGTATGAGAAATGTTTCAACCAACATATTGCATCGTTGGTTCAATGGTGTAATGGTGAGCACTCTGGACTTTGAACTCAGCGATCTGAGTTCAAATCTTGGTAAAAGCTGAATTTTTGTTGTCCTAGCTGCTACAAATTTGGGACAACAAAGTGAAATACACCTGGTGCTGGTGTGCAGTTTTGATGCCTTTGTTATTGAAGCTTGTTCTACAAGTCTAGTTTTTCTACTTTATCTGGCTAATTTGTATGCCTATTCCTTGGATTGAACACTATCCTTAATTTCCCTTGTTAGCCACGCTTGAGCCACTTTACTCGTTTTATTTTTACTCCAGTCAGTGATGCACAATTGTTGAAGATCGTCCATATGATCTTAACAATAGGTTTGCCATTGCCTATCCACCGTAAACCCTTTCAGTATCATTTACCAATCTAATCTAGCCAATTCACGCCTCATAACATCACTCTCACCCAAGGTGCCTCGCAAATTATTGCGAATTAGTCGCTTCTCATTACACATCATCCAGTCTATGATGGCCAGCTCTCGGGTTGGTTCCTCGACATATTTGTCTCGAAATCCATCCCAAATACATTCCAGGAAATCCTCCTCCACCGCATTGCTCATCCACCATATTACACATCCATCATATTACATATCCATCAGATTACACATCCATCCTATTACACATGCAAACGATTACACATTCATCTTATTGCACATCCATCCTATTACACATCCATCCTATTACACATCCATCATATTAGACATCCATCATATTACACATCCATCCTATTAGACATCCATCCTATTACACATCCATCATATTACACAGCCATTATATTACACATCCATCCTATTACACATCCATCATTATACACATCCGTCCTATTCGATGTCCAGCCTATTACACATCCATCATATTTCACATCCATCATATTACACATCCATCATATTACACATCTATCCTATTACACATCCATCATGTTACACATTCATCCTATTACACATCCATCCTATTACACCTCCATTATATTACACATCCATTATATTACACATCCGTCCTGTTACACATTCATCATATTACACATCCATCCTACTACACATCCATCATATTACACATCCATCCTATTACACATACATTATATTACACATCAGTCATATTACACAACCATTCTATTACACATCTATCCTATTATACATCCATCCTATTACACATCCATCATATTACACATCCATCCTGTTAAATATCCATCATATTACACATAAATCAGAATGCACATCCATCCTATTTCACATCCATCCTGTTACACATCCATCATATTACACACCTATCATATTACATATCCATCCTATTACACATCCATCCATAGCAACATCCATCATATTAAACATCAATAATATTACACATCCATACTATTACACGTCCATCATATTGCACAACGATCATATGACACATCTATCCTATTACACATCCATCATGTTAACCATTCATCCTATTGCACCTCCATCCCATTACACATCCATCATATTACACATCAATCATATACACATCCATCATATTACACATCCATCATATTACACATCCATCCTATGATACATCCATTCTATTACACATCCATCCTATGATACATCCAACCTATTACATATCCATCCTATTGTACATCCATCCTATTACACTTCCATACTATTACACATCCATCCTATTAAACATCCATCATATTACACATCAATCAGATTACACATCCTATTACACAACCATCATATTACACATCATTCTTATTACATATCCATCCTATTACACATCCATCCTATTGTACATCCATTCTATTACACTTCCATACTATTACACATTCATCCTATTACACATCCATCATATTACACATCCATCCTATTACACATCCATCATATTACACATCAATCATATTACACATCCATCATATTACACATCCATCCTATTACACATCCACATCCATCATATTACATATCCATCCTATGACAATTCCATCATATTACACATTCATCCTATTACACATCCATCATATTACACATCCGTCGTATTATACTTCCATCATATTACTCATCCATCGTGTTATGCATCCATCATATTACACATTGATCATATTACACATCTATCCTATTACACATCCATCATGTTCCACATCCATCATGTTACACATCAATCAGTTTACACATCCATCCGGTTACACATCCATCCTATTACACATCCAACCTATTGCACATCCATCATATTGCACATCCATCGTATTATACATCCATCCTATTACACATCCATCATATTACACATCCATCCTATTACACATCTATCATATTACACATCAATCATATTACACATCCATCTTATTACACATCCATCCAATTAAACATCTATCATATTACACATCCATCCTATTACACATTCATCATATCATACATCTATCCTATTACACATCCATCCTATTACACCTCCATCATATTAGACATCCATCATATAACATATCCATCCTATTAGCCATGCATCATATTACACATCCATCCTTTTAAACATCCATCCTACTTCACATTCATCATATTACCCATCCAAACTGTTACACATCCATCATATTGCACATCCATCCTATTGTGCATCCATCATATTGCACATCCATCATATTACACATCCATCATATTACATATCCATCCTATTATACATCCATCCTATTACACAACCATCCTATTACAGACCCATCATATTACACGTCACTCATATTACACATCCATTCTGTTACACATCCATCCTATTACACTTCCATTATATTACACTTCTATCATATTACATATCCATCTTATTGCACATCCATCATATTACACATCCATCCTGTTACACTTACATCCGATTACACACCCATTGTATTTCACATTCATCATATTACACATCGATCATATTACACATCTATCCTTTTACACATCCGTCATGTTACACATTCATACTATTACACATCCATTCTATTACACATCCATCATCTTATACGTCCATCATATTACACATACGTCATATTACACATTCATCTTATTACATATCCATCCTATTATGCATCCATCCTATTACACCTCCATAATATTAGACATCCATCATATAACATATCCATCCTATTAGTCATGCATCATATTACACATCCATCCTATTACACATCCATCCTATTACACATCCATCATATTACACATCCGTCATATTACACATCCAACCTGTTACACATCCATCATATTGCACATCCATCGTATTATACATCCATCCTATTACACATCCATCATATTACACATCCATCCTATTACACATCCATCATATTACACATCAATCATATTACACATCCAGCCTATTACACATCTATCATATTACACATCCATCCATTTGGGATAACCAAGTGAAAGGCACCTGTTTCTTGTGTGCCGTTTTTTTGCCTTTGTCATTGATGCTTGACCTACAAGTCTAGTTTTCAAATCGTGTGTTCAACTGGCAGTTACCTGTTATAAATCAGCGGAGGAGAAATCAGTTTGTTGTCTAATGATACCTTTGCCTACCCAATGTGTGCTGTGATTATCTGTGCAATATGCATTCAGCAGGATGAATAAAAGCAACGCCTTTTGAAATTTCACTCAACGCATCCCAGGCCAACAAATGGTCTAATGGATATCAACTCAGGTAATATTGTATCATGATGTCCATCGCAAAGTGGTACATGTAATATTGAATCTGACCAAAATGGGACTACGTGTGTTGTACAAGCCTAAAACAGCACGGCTACATGGGAGAATGAACAAGGGATTTTGGCAGAGCGCTAGTTCTACCTGCACTGAGTTCAAGGAAAGTGATGTGCTTGATCGGACCTTGACAAGAATGATGTCTAGACCAGTTGGGAGAATCAATACCGAAGGCAGTTAGGCCTTATTAATATGTTGCAACTGGATTAATGCTAAAAGAGGGTAAACAAGATTAGAGAAGGGTAACAAATCGTCTTCAACGAAACGGCTTGAAGTAATGTGTTGATCTTGGTTAGTGGAACAAGCCCAATGAAACCTGCAGCAAATTGCAGTAAGAAAACTTTCTTTCTGGGTAACTGATGGAGACCTTGGGCAATGTTCACTTATCAACTTACTAAGACTCAGAATTTGGTAAAAGTGTACCCGGTGGCATGAGTATCAGTTGCAGGAACAGAATGACACCACCTTGTTAGAGATAGTAGGATATTACTCAAGTATGCCTGAGAAATATTTAGCAGAATGCAATGAACACAGGAAATTAACCCTTTTGAATGGGATAACATGGAATTGCACCATGAAGATAATTGCCGGATAGCATTTTCCTGTACGATTTTCATAAAGAGCGAAGGGTGATTATTGTTTCAACACCATACGCCTTGAAGACCAGTATGGTACCAACCTGACTTGTCTCATTGCGAAAGGAACGTTTTGCATTACCCGACTCCAAACTGTGAAACTTGTGGCGCGTCTTTCGTTTGGAAACTATTTGCGTAGGCAATAAATATCATGATGAGGAAGGAGTTAAAGGTGCAACTGCCAAAGGGCAGATATAATTAATTTGGATAGTTAATTGGGCCAATTGAAGACCAAGTGAAATGGGCAGTAAGCGATTTGGGCAACAGAGGGTAACACCGGTTAGAGGCTGAGGTGATATTTACAGTATAGTTGATCGAAATAGTCCGACAATGAACCAAGAGACTATGTGTGTTTTTTATGTTCCCTATTATCTAACAACAGACACACACTATCGGTATGTGGCGAGGGTGGCAGCTGTTAACACATTTGACATATTCAGTATTGACCAAGAAGTTGAAGACGTAGCCCAACGATTGAAAATTATTTTACTAAAGGGAAACGGTCGGACTTCGCAGTTGTCAGAAACGGGGGACGAGATCGCCAGATAAATGCTGCAAGTCGAGGAAATCGGAGAGCCTAATGCCCAAAAAATCAGTACGATAAATATGCGACTAAATCATCGAACCCAAGAAAAACATAAAGAACTTGTATGTGCAATGTATGGCTTATGGTTACTAGGGAACAGCTGACGCAATATAAACCAGATGAAACAAGAAAATACCCGATTGGATAACAAAGAAACCTCGAAAATAGGTGCAGCATTAGGCCATTCGGCCCTTCGAGCCTGCATCACCATTCAATATGATAATGGCTGTTCATGTAACATCAGTACCCCATTCCTGCTTTCTCACCTTACCATTGATCCCTTTAGCCGCAAGGGCCACTTCCGACTCACTTTTGAATATATTTAATGAACTGAACATATTCTGTGGCAGAGAATTGCGCACGGTCACAATTCTTCACTCAGACAACTGTGAACCTGTGGAATTCTCGACCACAGTTTCTCCTCATCTCGGTCTTAAATGGCTTGCACCTTATCCTTAGACTGTGACCCCTGGTTCTGAAATCCCCAACATCGGGAACATTCGTCCTGCATCTAACCTTTCAAATCCCGTCAGAATTTTATATGTTTCTATGAGATCACTTCTCATTCTTCTAATCTCCAATGAATATAAGCCCAGTCTTTCTTCATATATCAGTCCTACCATCCCGGGAATCAGTCTCGTGAATCTTTGCTGCACTCCCTCAATAGCAAGAATGTCCTTCCTCAGAGTAGAAGATCAACATTACACACAATACTCAAGGTGAGGTCTCACGAAGGCTCTGTACAACTGCAGTAAGACATCACTGCTCCTATACTCAAATCCCCTCGCTATGAAGACCAGCATGCCATTTGCTATCTTTACTGCCTGCTGCACCTGCATGCATACCTTCAATGACTGATGTACCATGACATCTAGGTCTCGTTGCAGCTCCCCTTTTACTACTCTGTCACTATTCTGATAATAACCTTCCTTCCACTTCTTGCCACCAAACTGGATAACCTCACAATTATCCACATTATACTGCATCTGCCATGCATTTGCCCATTCACCAACCTGTCCAAGTCCCCTTGCAGCCTCCTGGCATCCTCCTCGCAGCTCGCACTGCCACACATTTTAGTGGCATCTGCAAATTTGGCGATATTACGTTCAATTCCTTCGTCTAAATAATTAATTTATATTGCAAATAGCTGGTGTCCCAGCACTGAAACCTGCGGCACCCCACTAGTCAGTGCCTGCCATTCTGAAAATGACCCTTTAATTCCCACTATTTGCTTCCTGTCTGCCAACCAGTGCTCTATCCACGTCAATGCATCACCACTAATACCATGTGCATTAATTTTGCACAACAATCTCTTGTGTGGGACCTTGTCAAATGCCTTGTGGAAGTACAAATATATCACATCCACTGGTTCTCCCTTATTCTTACACTAGTTAGATCCTCAAAAAACTCTAAAAGATTTGTCAAGCATTATTTCCTTTTCATAGATCCATGCAGATTTGGAGTGATCCTGTCACTGCTTTTCAAATGCACTGCTATTACATCTTTAATAACTGATTCCAGCATTTGCCCGAGCACCGATATCAGGCTAACCGGTCCATAATGCCCTGTTTTCTCTCTCCCTCCTTTTTTAAAAAGTAGGGTTACATTAGCTGCCCTCCAATCCATAGGATTGAACCAGAGTCCATGGAATGTTGGCAAATGACCACCAATGCATCTGCCACTTCCTTAAGTACTCTGGGATGCAGACTATCAGGTCATTGGGATTTATCATCCTTCAGTCCTTTCAATTTCCCGAACACCATTTCCTGACTAATAAGGATTTCCGTCGGTTCCCCCTTCTTGCTAGACCCTCGGTCTCCTAGTATTTTCAGGAGGTTATTCGTGTCTTCCTTAGTGATGACTGAACCAAAGTATTCTTTCAATTGTTCTCCCATTAACTTGTTCCCAATTATGAATTCACCAGATTCTGACTGCTAGGGACCTTCATTCGTCTTCACTAATCGTTTTCTCTTCACATATCAATTGAAGGTTTTGCAGTCAGTTTTTATGTTACTTGCAAGCTTACTCTCATACTTTACTTCCCCCCTCTACTTTAAAAAAACCTTCGTCCTCCTCGGCTGAATTCTAAATGTCTCCCAGTCTTCAGGTTTGCTGCTTTTTCTGGCCACTTTCCCTTTTAATTCTTATGCCACACAGGGATGTACAATTGTTGTAGTTCATCTATGTGACACTTAAATGTCTGCCATTGCCGATCCACTGTCAAACCTGTTAGTATGGTTCTCCAGTCTATTCGAGCCAATTCACATCTCATACCGTCGAAGTTTCCTTTCTTTAAGTTCAGGACACTAGTCTCTGAATTAACTGTGTCGCTCTCCATCTTAATGTAGAATTCTACCATATTATTGTAACTCTTCCCCAAGGTGCCCCGCAAGACCAGATTGCTCAGTAATCCTCTCACATTACACAAGACCCAGACCAGGATGGCCTACTCTCTAGTTGGTTACTCGACTTATTGGTCCAGAAAAGCATCCATTATACACACCAGGAATTCCTCCTCCACAGTATTGCTACCAGTTTGGTTAACCCAATCAATATGCTGTTTAAAGTTACCTATGATAACTGCTGTACCCTTAACGCACCCCTTCCCCAGTGTCTGCACCCAGCTCTACCCCAGTGTCTGCATCTACTCTTGCACCAGTGCCTGCATCCTTCCCTCCCCCAATGTCTGCAACACCCCCTCCCGATGTCTGCACACACCCCAACCCCCGTGTCTGCACCCACCCCGCCACCAGTGTCTGCACCCACCCCTTCCCCCAGTGTCCGCACCCACGCTCCCCCGTGTGCACCCATTCCTCCCCCAGTGTCAGCACCTACCCTCCCCCAGTGTCTCCACCCACAACTACCCCAGTATCTCCACACACCTCTCCCCCAGTGTCTGCAACCACCTCTCCCCCAGTGTCTGCAACCACCTCTCCCCCAATGTTTGAACCCACCTCTCCTCCATTGTCTGCACCTACTCCTGCCCTAGTGTCTGCACCCACCTCTCCCCCAGTGTCTTCACCCAGCCTTTCCCCAGTCTCTGCGCCCTTCCCCAGTGACTGCACCCATCCCTCCCACAGTGTCTGCAGCCATCTCTCCCCCAGTGTCTGCACCCACCCCTTCCCCCAGTCTCTGCAGCCATCCCTCCCCCAGTGTCTGCAACCACCACTCCACTCCAGTGTCTGCACCCATCCCTCCCCCAGTGTCTGCACCGACCCCTCCATCAGTGCCTGCACCCACCCCTCCCCCAGTGTCTGCACCGACCCCTCCATCAGTGTCTGCACCCAATCCTCCCCCAGTGTGTGCATCCAACCTCTCACAATATCTGCAGTAAAACAAACAGAGAATGGGATGTTCGACCCGGGCCTCGCTGTAACTGGGGTTTGTGTTAGGCTCCAGTCTCAGTTCCTGGTCATTATCATTTCAAAGATTCAGGGGGAGAGTCGCACTTGTATGGTGGTAGTTGCGGCGATACCCCGCCTCACAACACAAATCCCAAACACCAGATTCTCCAAATCAGCTGGAATAAGGTGTGTGCAAACTGCTGAACCCGTCTGTGAGAGGAGATGGAATAAGGTCTGAGATTGACAGGGATGGGACTATATACGCTGGAATATTCATGATTGTTCATTGTACCGGGGCCTTATTTAAAAGCTTTTGGTTCCTGGAAGCCTTGGAAAAGTGTCATGTATGTACATTCTGTTTGTAGCCACCAGATGGCATCATTGTTGGAGGCCACTGAGCAGCACGCAATGGTGCTGCTCAGGGATAAAAGGCCAGCCATTTTGAGAGTCAGGCACTTTGTCCTAATTAATGCAGAGCCAATGTTGTCCCTTGCTTAGTTAAACAGTACTCAGTTTGATCCTTTATTGCATACATAAGATATGGCCAGGACAACACAACAACCTTTGTTTGCAAAATGAGCACGATTGGATTTTTAGAGCGTGTCGTGAAGGGAGATGATTCGGCAGACTTTGTGAGCCATTTGAACAAGATTTTCATGGCCAACAAAATGAGGCGGTCGACTGTGTGCAGCTCAAGATCTACAGTCTGACAAATATCGACTCATGCCGAGTGATCCAACAGAGAAAACGTATGAGGAGTTGTGTACTTTGGTACGGGAGAACCTCAAGCCAGACGATGGCATCTTCATCTCGAGATGCAGATTTTATACACACATTCAATCAAAGGGCCAGTGTGTGGTGGAATTGTTTGCCGACCTGAGACGTCTAGCCAGACCGTGCAAGTTCGGGACGGTGTTGGCAGACATGCTGCGGGACTTCTTTGTTATCGTTATCAACCACGAGGTGATCCTGCGCAAACTTCTGGCAGTGGAGGAGTTGCATTTAAAATAGGCCCTCCAGATCGCTCAACCATGTATGATGACAGACAGGAGTCAAAAGCTAAAAGCAGTGAAGAACCGAACCTCGGAATGTACTGTAAATACAATTGATTCAGCGTTTGGCAGAGCGGCACATGGCAGGGCCTCTCCGGTTGCATTCGCGAAAGCTGTGGCTGCCCGAAGTCCGCCAGCGGGAATGTATACGACTTGTCTGTGTTGGCATTGTGGGGGAAATAATCGGCACCAGCAGTGCCGATTTAAGCAATATAGTTGCAAAAGGTTGTTTGAGATTGAGGCATCTCCAGCGCAAGTGTTCGCAGATGAGCAAGCGAGCTGCTACACACCAAGTGGAGCATGACAATCAGACTAGTGTGGATCCGGATACGCAATCCCAGATGCCACAGGAGGAAGTCCATGGACTGTACTCCTTCATGACCAAGAGTAAGCCAATTTTGACTAACGTAAATTTTAATGGGATATCGGTATCGGTGGAACCAGACACGGGGGCGAGTCAATCGATCATGAACGAGAGGGCATTTAATACGCTGTGTGATACTCAGATTGAGAGGCTCCGGCTGAGCCTGGTAATGCCAAGCAGCGCACGTACACCAAAGAACTGATAAAGGTGATTGGCAGAGCACAAATTAAAGTGTCATATAATGGTGCAGTTCACGAGTTACCGCTGTTGGTTGCTCGGCAGGAGCTGGTTGGAGAAAATCAGACTTGACTGGAACGACATAAAGTTTTTGTCATCGGAGGAAGATACATGTGCCCAAGAATTGAGCAAGATCCCCTCGCTGTTCGAACCGGGTATCAGCAACTTCACGGGAGACAAAGTGCAGATCCATCTGGACTCAGCTGCATGACCCTCCATCATAAAGCTCGGGTAGTGCCGTATATGATGAGGGAGAAGGTCAAAATTGAACTGGACAGACTGCAGTGTGAAGGAATCATATCACCGGTCGATTTTAATGAATGGGTCAGCCCCATTGTTCCTGTGCTGAAAAGTGATGGCACCGTCAGAATCTATGGAGACTACAAGGCTACGATCAACAGGGTTTTGAAACAAGATCAGTACCCGTTACCGAAGGCTGATGACGTGTTTGTGACGCTAGCAGGAGGGAAGTCGTTCACAAAACTGGACTTGACATCGGCCTATATGACATCGGAGTTGGTCGAGACATCGAAGAGACTTACGTGCATTAACACACATAAAGGACTGTTTATTCACCACAGATGCCCTTTCGGAATTTGCTCAGCTGCAGCAATATTCCAGCGGAAAATGGAATGTCTACTGAAATCCATTCTGAGAACAGTTGTGTTCCACGATAACATCCTGATCACCAATTATGCCTCCAAGAAACATCTGAACAACCTGGAAAAGATTCCACTGCCTTTGGATAGGATGGGACTCAGACTGAAACGCTCGAAGTGAGTCTTCATCGCACCGGAGGTCGTATTCCTGAGATGCAAAATCGGCGCTAATAGCATCAGACCTACTGACATGAAAACCAAGGCCATTAAGAATGCAGCCAAGCTGTAGAATGTGATAAAGCTGCGTTCGTTCCTTGACCTACTCAACTACTTTGTTAACTTCCTACCTAAATTGAGCAGCTTACTAGAATCATTGCACATTCTATTGAATAAAGGGGACAACCTGGTGTGGGGCGCATCACAAGACCGAGCTTTCGAGAAAGCCACCAACGTGCTTTGCTCGAACAAGCTGCTGGTATATTGTGATCCATGTAAACGTTTAGTTTTGGCCTGTTATGCATCGTCATATGGAAGTTATTGCATACTCCAACAAGCCAATGAACCAGGGAAACTTTAATCTGTCACGTTTGCATCCAAAAGATGGTCGTAAGCGGAAAGATCCTTCAGCATGGTAGAAAAAGAAGCTTTTACATCTGTGTACGGTGTTAAAATGATGCATCAATACCTGTTCGGTCTGAAGTTCAAATTAGAGACTGATCACAAGCCGCTCATTTCATTGTTTTCTGAGAGCAAATTTATCAATACCATTGCTTCATCCCGCAACCAAAGATGGGCGCTGACATTATCGACCTATGATTATGTCATTCGCTGCAGACCTGGCGCAGATAATTGTGCTGATGCTTTGAGCTGGTTTCCGTTGCCCACACCGGAGGTGGAATCGCCACAACCGGCGAATCTAATGTTAATCATGAATGCTTTTGAGAGTGAAGGAACCCTTGTCATGGCTCAACAAGTTAAGACGTGAACCAGCCAGCACCCAATTTTATCGGTAGTAAAGCGTTACATCCTCAAAGGGGATTGGTCTGCCATACCTAAGCAAATGTGTGAGGATGCCAAACAATACATTCATCGCAAGAACGAACGGTCTATTCAAGCAGATTGCATATTATGGGGCAATCGCGTTGTAATGCCCAAGAAAGGGAGAGAGAAGTTCGTGCATGAGTTACACAGCATACATCCTGGTATAGTGATGATGAACGCCCTCGCAGGTACGACATTTGGTGGCCAGTAATTGATTCTGAGCTGGAAGCATGCGAGCATCAGTGCAACACTTGTATGCAGCTCAGCAAAGCACCAGCGGAATCGCCACTCAGTCTGTTATCATGGCCATCCAAATCTTGGTCCAGGATCCATGTAGATTTTGCAGGTCCCTTTCTGGGCAAGGTGCTTTTAGTGGTGGTAGAAGCTAATTCAAATAGAATGCATAATCATGACCGCTTATTCGAAATGGATAGAATGCATAATCATGTCATCCAGTACCTCCACGGCAACTATAGAGAGTCTCAATGCCATATTCGCCACACATGGTTTTACTAACATAGTGGTGATCGACAATGGGTTGTGATTCACCAGTCAGGAGTTTCAAGAGTTTCTGAAATGGCATAAACCATGTAAGGTCAGCACCGTTCAAGCTTGCGTCCAAAGGGCAAGCTGAACGTGCAGTACAAATTATCAAGCAAAGCATGAGGAGAGTAAACCTAATGGTCACTAAAGACCCGCTTGTCCTGCATACTGCTGTGTTACAGGACAAGACCCCACACACTCATAGGGGTCTCACCTGCTGAACTCATGATGAAAAGAGGTCTTAAGACCAAGCTATCTCTGGTACACCATATTTAAATAATCGTGCTGAATGCAGAAGAAAAAGTCAATAACGGTACCACGATCGCGCAAATGTGTCACGTGAGATTTCTGTTAATGATCTGCATGTGTGTTGAACTATGTTCAGGGTCTCAAATGTACTGCTGGTATGGTCATGGCCAAGAAGGGCAACAGAGTATTCGTTATTAAGCTCAAGAATAGGCAAACTTGCAGGAAACGCATGGATCAGACAAAGCTGAGGCACAGAGATGAGCCAACACAGTCGGACGAAGAAATCGTCGATGACCAACCACCCTAACAGCAGCCTTCAGAGAACCCGGAATTTCCATCATGGACCTCTTCAATAAAAATGGAATTGCAATTCCTGATATGGCCACGGCCACCCCCAACAAGTCAGGCATCCAGCCACCAGCCAGAACAGACTCCGCGCGTTCACCCAAGGCTGGAATCGAAATAAGAGGGTCAACCCGGAAGAGCAAAGCACCGGACCGTCTTAGCCTGTGAAACACTGTGATACGTTTGCACAGGGGTGTATTTACAGGTTTGTACATTCTGTTTGTAGCCACCAGATGGTGTGATTGTTGGAGGCCACTGCGCAGCACGCACGCAAAGACCAGCCATTTTGAGTGTCAGGCACTTTGGGACTAAATAAAGCAGAGCCAAGTGTGTACTTTGCTTAGTTAAACATTCCTCAGTTTGAATCTTTATTGCATACATAACAATATGAATTCTGAGTCTGTAAGGATTTGTGGGGAGCGCTGAGCATCGCTTCTATTGTTGATAAAACAATTTGAAATTGGCGGTTGTCGAAAGCTGGAGCTGGAGCTGGAAGATCAGCGCTCTGCTCTCTCTCTCAATTTTGATTCTGTTGCCTCCCCTGCCGCACTCTCTGTTGAATCTCTCATTCTGCCTCCTCCCCTTCCCGCCTCTTTCAATCTGCACTTTATCAGTCAGGTCGGGGCTAGCTCAATAAAAAGGAGCCAGGAGCAGTTCGTTTCTCATTCATGTCTGGCCGAGGTAAATGAGGCAATGGAATGGGCAAAAGCAGAGTCAAGTGGCACCGTAAAGTGCTCCGTGATGACATCCAGGGCATCACCAAACCCGCCATCCGCCACCTGGCTCGCCGTGGCAGTATCGAGCGGATCTCGGGCCTGGTCTACCAGGAGATGCGCGGGGTGCTGAAGGTTTTCCTGGAGAATGTAATCAGGAATGCAGTCACCGACATCGAACATGTGAAGCACAGACGGTCACTGCCATGGATGTGGAGTAGGCTCTGAAACGGCAGGGCCGCACTCTCTATGGATTCGACGGCTGAACAACTCGACCCTTTCCCCCGGACATAACACAACGGCTCTTCTGAGAGCCACCCATCGCCTCACACAGAGAGTGCAGCGACCTGGGGATGGGAGTGTGGATATTAATTCAGCTATTTCATTAATGGAAAGAGAATAAAAGTCCCGGATTTATATAGCGCCTTACACGACCACTGGACGTCTCAAAGAAAATGACTGTTGTCGCTGTAGGAATATGCGAATTATTAAATCTTTGAGAACAATATTTTAATATGAGAGATCAGAAATTCGATCACGGTCAAAATGAGAGGGCGGGGATACAGAGTCTCCTTTACCCAGACATTACAGTTTCCCCTGACAGGTAATCCTGTCATATTGTGAGGTTTCTGCGTGAGAACCGGTTAAACGAGACGGCACTGGCGGGATTGAGCGGGAATTTGTGTTTACATGCTGCAGTGACCTGGGAAGTATTCTCGCCCGGTACAGACCGATCAGGGAATGGGACAGAATACAAACCGGAATGTTAAAGAGAATGGGATTGGTGACTGATAATGGAGCAGCAGCGAGGTTATAAAGAAGGTGATTCTTAAACTGCTGGCGGGAAATTAGAGTTTCTTTAATCTGTTTGTTGATACTCTGAAATTGGCCGGCTGTTTGAAATTGACAAACTGTCAGTTTCATTTCAGTCAATCATGGCCCAGTAATCCCCGCCCTTGCTTTTCACTCTCGGTGATTGGTTCAAACTTGATTGGCAGTCGAGCTGCGACCAATCACAGCCCTGAGGCGGACACTCCCAGACACTTTCAAAGAAGGCTCCCCGCATTCATCATCACAGGCAATACCTTGGGATTGAGGAAGACTTGCTTCCACTCTAAAAATGAGTCCTTAGGTGGCTGTACAATCCAATATGAGAACCACAGTCCACGTCACATGTGGGCAGATAGTCATTGAGGGTAAGGAATGAAGGGACAGGTTTGCCGCACGCCCTGTCCTCTGCCTGTGCTTGGTTTCTGTATTTCTCGGCGATGAGACTGGAGGTGATCAGCACCCTCCTGGATGCACTTCCTCCACTTAGGATGGTCTTTGGCCAGGTAATGCCAGGGGTCAGTGGGGATGTTGCATTTTATCAGGGAGGCTTTGCAGGTGTCCTTGTAAAGTTTCCTCTGCTGAAATACATCCAGGTGGACCGACGCATCAGTAGGGAGCGCGCCTAGACTCCTCCTGCCCGAGCTCGAAGTTTCAGCACCAAATGCAACAACAGCTCTTTTCAGAGCCATCAAATCAGCAGAGGAAAGGGCTGTGACCGGCGCCAGCCAAACTAGCATGTGCACACATCGTGCAGGCCTTGTAGTGTTACTGTCACTGATTTTACACAGGGCAGGCGGTGAATAACTGATGGTGCGGGATTGATCCAGGTTTAAATGTGAATGAGATGCCCAGTATATCGACAGCACCCGCCCAATGTGGGTCAATAAGTACAAGTGAGAGCTCTGATAGTGAATTAGTCCCTGTGCACATACCGGAATAGATTCCAGGGAGAGGACGAGGTGTCTACAACATATATCTCACCTTTAAACCAGCTTTTAATGCGGGGATATTATTTGGAATATTTTGAATGAACCAGAGATGCAATTCTGGTCCAGAACTTAAAGAAAGGTGATTTTGAAGGTATGAGGCGTGAATTCCCTCGGAATGATTGGCGAATCATACTTAAGGGGTTGACAGTGGATGGGCAATGGCAGACATTTAGAGACCGCATGTATGAACGACAACAATTGTACATCCCTGTATGGCATAAAAATAAATAAAGGAAGGTGGCTCAACCGTGGCTATCAAGGGAAATCAGGGATACTATAAACGCCAAGGAAGTGGCATACAAATTGACCAGAAAAGCAGCGAACCCGGGGACTGGGAGAGATTTAAAATTCAGCAGAAGAGGACAAATGGTTTGATTAGGGCAGGAATATCGAGTACGAGAGGAAGCTTGCAGGGAACATTAAATTGGACTGCAAAAACTTCTATAGATATGTAAAGAGAAAAAGCTAGGTCCCCTGCAGTCAGAATCAGGCGAAGTCATAACTGGGAACAAAGAAATGGCAGACCAATTGAACAAATACTTTGTTTCGGTATTCACTACGGAGGAAACAATCAACCTTCGGATATAAAAGGGGTCAGAGGGTCTGGGAAGAAGGAGGAACTGAGGAAAGTCATTATTAGTCGGGAAATTGTGTTGGGAAAATTGATGGTATTGAAGACCGATAAATACCCAGGGCCTGATGGTCTGCATCCCAGAGAACTTAAGGAAGTGGCCTTGGAAATAGCGGATGCATTGACAGTCATTTTCCAACCTTCCAGAGATTCTGGATCAGTTCCTATGGAGTGGAGGGTAGCCAATATAGCCCCGCTTTTTAAAAAAAGAGGGAGAGAGAAAACAGGAAATTATAGACCGGATAGCCTGACATGGGTAGTGGGTAAAATGATGGAATCAATTATTACGGATATCATAGCAGCGCATTTGGAAATAGGTGACATGATAGTTCCAAGTCAGCATGGATTTGTGAAAGGAAAAGCATGTTTGACAAATCTTGTGGAATTTTATGAGGATGTTTCCAGTAGAGGCGACAAGTGATAACTAGTTGATGTGGTGTATTTGGACTTTCAGAAGACTTTCAACAAGGTCCCACACAAGAGATTAATGTGCAAAGTTAAAGCACATGGAATTGTGGGTAGTGTGCTGACATTGAGAAATGGTTGGCAGACAGGAAGCAAAGAGGAGGAGTAAAGGTGTACTTATCAGAATGGCAGACAGTGACTAGTGGGGTACCGCAAGGATCTGTGCTGCGGCCCCAGCTGATTAAATTGTACATTAATGATTTAGACGAGGGGATTAAATGTAGAATCTCCAAATTTGCGGATGACACTAAGATGGGTGGCAGTGTGAGCTGCGAGGAGGATGCTATGATGATGCAGAGTGACTTGGATAGGTTAGGTAAGTGGGCAAATGCATGACAGATGAAGTATAATGTGGATAAATGTGAGGTTATCCACTTTAGTTGTAAAAACAGAGAGACAGATTATTATTTGAATAGTGACAGATTAGGATAAGTGGAGGTGCAACGAGCCCTGGGTGTCATGGTATATCAGTCATTGAAGGTTGCCATTCAGGTACAGCAGGCAGTTAAGAAGGCAAATGGCATGTTGGCCTTCATAGCGAGGGGATTTGAGTACAGGGGCAGGGATGTGTTACTACAGTTGTACAGGGCCTTGGTGAGGCCACACCTGGAGTATTGTGTACAGTTTTGGTCTCCTAACTTGAGGAAGGACATTCTTGCTATTGAGGGAGTGCAGCAAAGGTTCACCAGACTGATTCCCGGGATGGCGGGACTGATATATAAAGAAAGACTGGATCAACTGAGCTTGTATTCACTGGAGTTCAGAGAAATGAGAGGGGATCTCATAGAAACGTTTAAAATTCTGACGGGTTTAGACAGGTTAGATGCAGGAAGAAATTCCCAATGTTGGGGAAGTACAGAACTAGGGGTCACAGTCTAAGGAGAAGGGGTCAGGCATTAAGGATGGAGATGAGGAGAAACTTCTTCACCCAGAGAATGGTGAACCTGTGGAATTCTCTACCACAGAAAGATGATGAGACCAATTCACTAAATATATTCATAAAGGAATTAGATGTAGTCCTTACTACAACGTGAATCAAGGGGTATGGGGAGAAAGGAGGAATGGGGTACAGAAGTTGCATGTTTAGCCATGAACTCATCGATCCTGCACCGCCATTCAAAGGGCCGAATGTCCGACTCATGCACCTATTTTCTATGTTTCAATGTTTCTATCCTGTATAAAAATGAAAAGGGTAAAAATCTGCATGGATCAATGTGTTCAGGATGTTTAAACCTCTCCCTATGGAATTATTGTCCCAATAAGATACGGTGATCCCATCTACCGCTCATTTCCTTTATACTCAGCTCTTAACATCCGTTCATATTCAACTCTCCCAACAACGTTTTGAATGATTGGTGGTCTCACGTTCAGGTTCCGCCTGATTTGTATTTTTCTGAAGCCAGTCGCTCTCTACATTGATTCACTGATCTGAATAATGGCTAACAGCATACATACGGCACTGGTTGGTGATCTGGACTTCGAGATGAGCATGCTCTTAACTGAGAATGTCTGAGGCTCGTTTTTGATCAACAAACTACCAGCTTAATTCCAGAGATTTAATATTAAATCAGAACCTGGAAACTGCGACCCATAGAACTGTAACCAGCCCTTTCATAGATACTGTATGTGTCTCTGAAAAGAGCCTTTTGATTAATAGATTCAACCCTGTACGCTTTACATGCTCTTCGTTTTCTTGGGCAGCAGCACAGCCTGGATATTAGGCAGCACCCTGCCCTGAGCGATGGCCACCTTTCCCAGCTGCTTGTTGAGCTCCTGGTCGTTGCGGATGGCCAGCTGCAGGTGTCTGGGTATGATACGCGTCTTCGTGTTGTTGCGGGCCGCGTTGCTGGCCAGCTCCAGGATTTCAGCGGGCAGATACTCGAGCACAGCAACCATGTAGAACGGGGCTCCGGCACCCACATGCTCAGCGTAGTTCCCCTTACGCAGGAGCATTTGAACACGGCTCACAGGGAACTGCAGTCCGGCCCGGGAGGAGCGAGACTTGGCCTTGGCCCGAGCTTTACACCCGCTTTTTTCCTCTTCCAGAAATTTACTTAATCCACACGTTCAGAGAAAGAATGAGAAACTGTTCCCACATCTGCCCTTCTTATACTATCTCGAGGAATGCAGAGAGCGAACTTGTGATTGGTTGCTCTGTGAGGAATTTCTTTGTTCTTTCTAATGACCAATCGCAGCCTGTTTAGCTTGCCAATAAAACCTGGGCGGAAATGATTGTATCCAACAGTCAGTCCTCTAACGATTTAGAAATTGATAAAATACCGCAAATAATTGTTAAAATTGCGGATTATGAAAGTAACTTCACCATTAACCAAATATATCCAAACATTTTTTGTTTCCTTTTGTCTTAATCCATATTTCCATTGCAAGTTCCAGGCTTTTACAATCAGGATTAAATTCCGGTTCAGTATAAACTATCTGTAATGTGCGAGAATCATTCCCCACTGATTCTGTAAAGGGATACATTCCAGCTCAATCTTTGTAAAATTCGGGATTCATAGATTATCGATCGATCCAGCGCAAAGGCGGCAGTGAGACCAGAACTGGGAGTCCCTTTGTGAAAGTTGAAGAGGGACAGAGTGTTCAAACTGTCCCGTTTGTTATGCTCGGACTCCAGGTTGGAACTGGGTTGTTACGCTCGGACTCCAGAGTTAATAAACTGTTTGACTCCTAACTAGAATTTTCTTTTAAATTGAAAAGGGCTTGAGAGAGAATGAGGTGGCCAAAGTCTGAGTCTCAGCCTAAAACAAGCTTCAAATTCGTCAGCAGGCGGTGTAAAGGAACGGGCCTGAGAGTAATGGGAAAAATGGAACAGGGACCGTGTTTTTAGTTTACGTCAAAGCGGACAGTACAATCGGTTATCTGAGAATTTAAAACTAAATCTGTAGCTGGGACTGCAAAGGTTCGCAAACACATATTCAGAAAATAATTGTGCAGCTTTTTCAGAGAGGTTGTGGATGGCTCTTAAAAGAGCCGTTGTGTTTGGGTTTGATCTCTCGGGACAGCGCGCAGTTATACTTAGAGCTGGTGGACATGGCCACCGCCTTTGCCCCTTCCGACACGGCGTGCTTGGCCAGCTTCCCGGGTAGTTGCAGGCGCATGGTGGTCTGGATCACCCGGGAGCTGATGGTGTGGCGCTTGTTGTAATGGGCCAGGCGGGAAGCCTCACCCGCAAAGCGCTCCAAAATATCGTTCTCAACCGAGTTCATGATATCCATGGCCTTGGAGCCCACTCTCTGAGAAAACTCACTTAACCCACTCACTGATCCCCCTCACTGAGCCCTCTCACTGACCCCCCTCACATAGCCCTCTCACAAAGCCCACTCACTGCGCCCACTCACTGAGCTCACTCACTGACCCCACTCACTGAGCTCTGACCCCACACACTGAGCCCAATCACTGACCCCAATCACTGACCTCACTCACTGACACCTGACCCCACTCACTGAGCCCATTCAATGATCCCACTCACTGAGCCCTGACCCCAGTCACTGAACCCAGTCAGTGAGCGAACCACAAGTAGGAAAATTCGGAGCCATATATATCGTCAAACTACTAGACTCGTCAAAAAGACAATTATGTGCTTCATAAACCGCACAATGTGGAGCTCCAGAAAAATTGAATTTTGGAGCTTCACAGGAATCTTTCCCAGAAAAAAAGATATTAGCTCGAGAAACCGTTGAATTAGCAACAGAAAGAGGGGAGTTACCTCCAAAAATAGATGCATTGGGAGATCCACAATTTGGGATATTAGGATATCAAGAAAAAACATGAGTGCCAGAAACAGGGGAATTAGCTCCAGGAACAGGGGAATTGGGAGCTGCAGAGAGGGGAATTAGGCTCAAGAAACAGGTAAACTAGCTATTTCTATAGCAGCGGAATTAGGAGAGCGCACCATAAGTAGAATAATTCAAAGCTAAATATATACTGGAAATGGTAGCCACATAAAAAGCAGAATTAGGTACTTCATAAACAGCGCACTGTGGAGCTCCAGAAAAAGGACAATTTTGAGCTCACAAACAACTCAAAATCTCCAGAAAGAGGTGAACTAGGACTTCCAAAAACTGTGGAATTTTCTCCACAAATAAAGGTATTAGCTCCAAGAAACAGGGGAAGTTAGCCAAAAACTAGAATTGGGTCATGAAAGATGAAAAGTAGGTGTTACAGAAACTGGTAAATTTGCAGCTCCAGAAACAGTGGAAATCGCTACAGAAACAGGGCAATGTGGAGCTGCAAAAACAGGGGAAGCGAGCTCCAGAAACACAGGAATGATCATAGTACCGCACTTATCTCCAGAAATAGGGAAAGTGCGTTTAGAAAGAGGATAGTTAACTTCAGGAAACGTGAATTTTCCGTTCATATTGCAGGGTAATTATGAGAGCGCACCATAATCAAAACAATGCGGAACCATATATATCAGCAAACTACTCGATACGTAAGAAGTACTATTATGTGCTTTATAAACCGCACAATTTGGAGCTCCCAAAAAAGGGAAATTAGGAGCTCCAGAGGAATTTTCCCAAGAAAAAAAGTTTAGCTGCAGAAAGAGTTGAATTAACAACAGAAATAGGGGAGTTACCTCCAGAAACAGATACATTAGGGGATCCACAATCTGGGATATGACGAACTCAAGGAAAAACATGAGCTCCAGAAACAGTGGAATTAGCTCCAGGAACAGGGGAACTGAGAGCTGCAGAGAAGGGGATTAAGAGTACGAGGAATACCGGAAATAGTTCAGAAACAAGGGTATTAGCTTCAGAAATAGGGGGATTAGGTCTAGAAAGATGAGAATTATAGTTACAGAAACTGCCGAATTGGGCGTTGGAGAAACTGGGGAATTAGGAGCTCCAGAAACACGGGAATTTGTTTAAAATAAAGGAAGTAGCTCTCGAAAAAAGGAATTACATTTTGAAAGAGAAGAGTTGGCTCACGAAACGGGAAAACTAACTATTCATGGAGCAGGGGAATTAGGAGAGCGCACCATATGCAGAATAATTCAGAGCTAAATATATCGGGGAAATGGGAGCCACATAAAAAGCACAATTAAGCCTTTCATAAACAGCGCAATTTGATGCTCCAGAAACAGGAGAACTGAATTAGCTCCAGAAACAGGAAAACACAGACCTGCATAACCTGGGGTAGTCGGAGCTCCAGCAACAGCGGCATTGGGAGCTCCCATAAGATGGGATTTAGCAGCTCCAAGAACACTGAATCTAACCCCGGAACAAGAGAAATAGCTGCAGAAACAGGGGTAATAGGATATCCTTAATTATACTAAAGAATTCCAGAAACGAGGGAATTAGTTCAAAAAATACTGGAGTTAACTCTAAAAATTGGGGAATGAAGTTCTCCAGAATCAACTGAATTAAGAGCTCTAGAAAGAGAGGGATTATGTCCAGAAATATGGTGATTATCCCCAGAAAGATCGAAAATTCGGCGCTCCAGAAACAGAGGACTGTTCAGCTACGGATACAAGGTGATTAGCTCCCGGAACAGGGGAAGTTGCTCCAGAAACAGAGGAATTAGGAGCTCCACAGACTGGGGAATTAGCAGCTCCAGGAACAGCGTAATTCTCTCCAAAAACAGGGGATTGCGTGGAGAAAGAGCAGAGTTAACTCTAGAATGAGCTGACTTAGCTGTCCTTGCAGCAAAGGATTGAGGAGAGCGCAACATAAAGAGGACATTTCAGAAAGATATATATATAAGTAGTAGATACTTAGATAGACAATTAGGTGCTTCAACAACAGCGCAATTTGGAGCTCCACAGCCAACTCAGAATCTCCAGAAAATGGAGAACTAGGACTTCCAAAAACTCTCAAATTTTCTCCGCAAACATAGATATTAACTCCAGAAACAGCTGAATTAGCTAAAGAAACAGGATAATTCCCTCCAGGAACAGAGAAATTAGGAGTCGCAGAAAGTGGGAAAGTCCGAGCTCCAGGACACGGGAATTAACGCAAAAACAAGGGAAATAGCGACAGAAAGTGTGGAATTAAGTTTAGACACTGTGGAATTAGGTCTTGAAAGAAGAAAAGTAGGAGTTACAGAAACTGGTAAATTAGACGCTCCAGAATCTGTGGAATTCTCTCCAGATGCAGGGAAATTAGGAATCGCAGAAAGAAGGAAGTAGTAGCTCCAGGAACACGGAAATTAGCGTAGAAACAGGGGAATTATCTCCAGGAACAGGGGAATTAGGAGCTGCAGAGAGGGGAATTAGGAGTTCGAGGAATACTGGAATTAGTTCAGAAACAAGGGTATCAGCTCCAGATACGGAGGAATTAGATCTAGAAAGATGAGAATTAGGAGTTACAGAAACTGCCGAATTGGACTTTGGAGAAACTTGGGAATTAGCAGCTCCAGAAACACGGAAATTTGATCAGTACACGGAAGTAGCTCCAGAAAAAAGAGATTTACATTTAGAAAGAGAAGCTTTGGCTCAAGAAACATGCACATAGCCATTCCAGTCGCAAGGGAATTAGGAGAACGCACGGTAAGCAGAATAATGCGGAGCTAAATATATCGGGAGATGGTAACCACATAAAAAGCACAATTAGGTGTTTCATTAACAGCGCAATTTGAAACCCCGGAATCAGAGGAATTAGGATCTCCTCAAATAAGTAAATTAGCTCCAGAAACAGGGGAACCATGACCTGCATAACCTGGGGTAGTAGGAGCTCCACAAGGTGGGATCTAGCAGCTCCAAGAACATTGAAACTAACCACTGAACAAGGGAAATAGCTGCAGAAACAGGGGTAATGGGTTATCCTTAAATTACAGGAATTAATTCCATAAATCGGGGAATTAGCTCCAGAAATATTGGAGTTAACTCCACAAACTGGGGTATTAAGTGTTTTAGAAACACCAGAATTAGGAGCTCCGAAGAGAGGGGAGTTATGCCCAGAAGTATGGCGATTATATGCAGAAAGAGACAGCATTATGTTCTCCAGAAAGAGAGGACATTTCAGCGACAGTTGCAAGGTGATTTGCTACAGGAACATGGAAAATTGCTCCAGTAACACAGGAATTAGGAGCTTCACAGATTGGGAAATTAGCAGCCTCAGGAATATTAGAATTAGCTCCAGAAACAGTGAAATTAGATCCAGAAACAGGGGATGTGGGGTTAGAAAGAGCAGAGTAAGCTCTAGAAAGAATAACCTTAGCTGTCCCTACAGCAGAGGATTTAAAACAGCGCAACATAAACTGGACAAATCGGAGCTATGTATATCGGCAAACGAGTAGACAGGTAAGAAGGACAATTAGTTGCTTCATAAACAGTGCAAACTGGACCTCCAGTAAGAGGGGAAGTAGGAGCTCCACAAACAGCTGAAATATCTCAAGAAAGAGGACCTCCAGAAACTATGGAAACTTCTCCAGAAACAAAGGTATTTACTCCAGAAACAGCTGAATTCGCTCCAGAAAGAGGGAAATTCCATCGAGGAAGAGGGAATTTGGAGTCGAATAAAAAGGGAAAGTAGGAGCTCCAGGAACACGGGAATTAGCGCACAAACAAAGGAATTAGCGCCAGAAACAGGGGAATTAGGTCTAGAAACTGTGGAAATAGGCCTGGAAAGATGAAAAGTAGGAGTTACAGAAACCGTTAAATTAGAAACTCCAGAAACAGTGGAATTCGCTCCAGAAATAGGGCAATGTGGAGGTGCAGAAACAGGGAAAGCCTGGTCCAGGAACACCATCAATAATCACAGTGCAGTCCAATTAACTCCAGAAACAGGGGAATTACTTTTAGAAAGAGGACAGTTACCTCCATAAAAGATGAATATACATTTCTTGTTGCAGGGTAATTAGGAGAGCGCACCATAAACAGGACACTTCCAAGCCATATATATCGGCAAACTACTAGACACTAAAAGGAAAGGACAATAATGTGCTTCATAAACTGCACAATTTGGAGCTTCAGAAAAAGAGAAATTAAGATCTCCAGAGTAATTTTCCCCAGAAACAAAGGTTAGCTCCAGAAACAGTTGAGTTAGCAACAGAAACAGGGGAATTATCTCCAGAAACAGATGCATTAGTAGATCCACAATCTGGATATCAGGAACTCCAGAAAACCATGATCTCCAGAAACAGGTGATTTATCTCCAGGAACAGGGGAATTAGGAGCTGCAGAGAGGGGAATTAGGAGCTCCTGTATGACTGGATTTTAGTTCAGGAACATGGGTATTAGCTCCAGAAACAGGGGAATAACGTTTACAAAGAGGAGAATTAGGAGTTACAGAAACTGCCGAATTAGGCACTGGAGAAACTGGTGAATTAGGAGCTCCAGAAACATGGAATTTTATTGAGTACAGCGAAAGTTGCTTCAGTAAAAAGCAATTACATTTAGAAAGAGAAGCGTTGGCTCACGAAACAGGTAAACTATCTATTCCTGTAGCGGGGGAATTAGGAGAGCGCAGCATAAGCAGAATAATTCGAACCTAAATATATCAGGAAAATGGTAGCCATATAAAAAGCCCAATTCGGTGTTTCATATACAATGCAATTTGAAGCTCCAGAAACAGGGGAATTAGGGTCTCCACAATTAAGTGAATTAGCTCCAGAAACAGGGAAACTAGGACCTGCATAACCTGGGGTAGTAGGTGCTCCAGCCACAGCTGCATTGGAAGCTCCCATAAGATGGGATTTAGCAGCACCAAGATCATTGAATCTAAACCCGGAACAAGGGAAAAAGCTCCCGAAATGGCAAATGGAATATGCTTAGTTACCAGAATTAATTCCAGAAACCGGGGAATTAGCTCCAGAAATATTGGAGTTAACTCCACAAACTTGGGAATTAAGGGCTCCAGAAACCGTGGAATTAGGAGCTCCAGAGAGAGGGGAGTTTTGTCCAGGAATATCGCGATGATCTACAGAAACAGAGAGAATTAGGCGCTCCAGAAGCAGAGGACATTTCAGCTTCAGATAAAAGGTGATTTGCTGCAGGAATAGGGTAATTTGCTCCAGTAACAGAGAAATTATGAGCTCCACGGCCTGGGAAATTAGCAGCAACACAAACCTTGGAATTAGCTCCAGAAACAGAGGAATTGGGTTTAGAAAGAGCAGATTAAGCTCTAGGAAGAGGTGACAGCAGAGGATTTAGGGGAGCGCACTTAAACAGGACACTTCAGAGATATATATATATATGTATATATATATATGTCCATATATATATATATAAAACAAGTAGACAGTTAAATAGGACAATTAGCTGCTTCATAAACAGCGCAACTTGGAGCTGCAGAAAAAGGACAATTAGGAGATCCACAAACAACTCAGAATCGCCAGAAAGAGGGGAACTATGACTTCCAGAAACGTTATTTTTCTCCAGAAACTAAAGGTATTAGGTCCAGAAACAGGTTATTTGCTGCAGAAAAATGGGAATTCCCTCCGGAAACGGAAATTAGGACTCGCAGAAAGAAGGGAAGTAGAAGGTCCAGAAAAACGGGAATAACGCAGGAACAAGGGCATTAGCGACAGAAACAGGAGACATACCGACGGAAACAAGGGACATAAATCTAGAAACTGTTGAACTAGGTCTTGAAAGATGAAAAGTAGTAATTACAGATACTGGTAAATTAGCAGCTCCAGAAACAGAGGAATTTCCTCCAGAAACAGGGGAAGCCAGCACCAGGAACACAGGAATATTCACAGTACAGTGCAATTAGCTCCAGAAACAGAGGAATTACATTTAAAAACAGGAGAGTTAGCTCCAGAAAAGTTGCATTTTCGTGCTCATGTTGCCGAGTAATTAGGAGAGCGCACCATAAGCAGGACAATTCGGAGCCATATATATCGTCGTCGACTAGACAGGTAAAAAGCACAATTATATGTTTCACAAACTGCGCAATTTGGAGCTCCAGATAAAGGGAAATTAGGAGCTCCATAGGACTTTTCCGCAGGAAAAAAGGCATTAGCTCCAGAAAGAGTTGAATTAACTACAGAAACCGGCCAGTTACCTCCAGAAACAGATGCATTAGGAGATCCACAATCTGGGATATTAGGAACTCCAGAAAAACATGAGCTCCAGAAACAGGGGAATTAGCTCTAGGAGCAGGGGAATTAGCAGCTGCAGAAACAGGGGAATTAGCTCCAGAAACTAGGGATTTGGGAGTTACAGGAACTGCCGAATTGGGCGGTGCAGAAACTGGGGAATTAGGAGCTCCAGAGAGACGGAAATCAGTACAGGGGAAGTAGCTGCAGAAACAAGAGATTTACATTTATTAAAGAGTATAGTTGGCTCAAGAAACAGGTAAACTAGCTATGCCTGTAGCGGGGGCGTTAGGAGAGCTCACCCATAAGTGAAATAATTCGGAGCTAAATATACTGGTTGAAATATTCGCCACGTAAAAATCACAATTAGGTGCTTCATTATCAGCGCAAAGTTTAGCCCCAGAGACAGGGATAATAGGATCTCCACAAACAACTGAAGTAGGTCCAAAAACAGGGGAACTAGGATCTGCATAACCTGGGGAAGTAGGAGCTCCAGCAACAGCGGCATTGGGAGCTCCCATACATAGAAACATAGAAACATAGAAAATAGGTGCAGGAGTAGGCCATTTACCCTTCTAGCCTGCACCGCCATTCAATGAGTTCATTGCTGAACATTCATCTTCAGGACCCCATTGCTGCTTTCTCGCCATACCCCTTGATCCCCCTAGTAGTAAGGACCTCATCTAACTCCTTTTGAATATATTCAGTGAATTGGCCTCAACAACATTCTGTGGTAGAGAATTCCACAGATTCACCACTCTCTGGGTGAAGAAGTTCCTCCGCATCTCGCTCCTAAATGGCTTACCCCTTATCCTTAGACTGTGACCTCTGGTTCTGGACTTCCCCAACATTGGGAACATTCTGCCTGCATTTAACCTGTCTAACCCTGTCAGAATTTTAAATGTTTCTATGAGGTCCCCTCTCATTCTTTTGAACTCCAGTGAATACAAGCCCAGTTGATCCAGTCTTTCTTGATAGGTCAGTCCCGCCATCCCGGGAATAAGTCTGGTGAACCTTCGCTGCACTCCCTCAATAGCAACAATGTCCTTCCTCAGGTTAGGAGACCAAAACTGTACACAATACTCCAGGTGTGGCCTCACCAATGCCCTGTACAACTGTAGCAACACCTCCCTGCCTCTGTACTCAAATTCCCTTGCTATGAAGGCCAACATGCCATTTGCTTTCTTAACAGCCTGCTGCACCTGCATGCCAAACTTCGATGATTGATGTACCATGACACCCAGGTCTCTTTGCACCTCCCCTTTTCCTAATCTGTCACCATTCAGATAATAGACTGTCTCTCTGTTTTTAACACCAAAGTGGATAACCTCACATTTATCCACATTATACTTCATCTGCCATGCATTTGCCCACTCACCTAACCTATCCAAGTCGCTCTGCAGCCTCACAGCATCCTCCTCACAGCTCACACTGCCACCCAACTTAGTGTCATCCGCAAATTTGGAGATACTACATTTAATCCCCTCATCTAAATCATTAATGTACAGTGTAAACAGCTGGGGCCCCAGCACAGAACCTTGCGGTACCCCACTAGTCACTGCTTGCCATTCTGAAAAGTACCCATTTACTCCTACTCTTTGCTTCCTGGCTGACAACCAGTTCTCAGTCCATGTCAGTACACTACCCCCATTCCCATGTGCTCTAACTTTGCACATCAATCTCTTGTGTGGGACCTTGTCAAACGCCTTCTGAAAGTCCAAATATACCACATCAACTGGTTCTCCCTTGTCCACTCTACTGGAAACATCCTCAAAAAATTCCAGAAGATTTGTCAAGCATGATTTCCCTTTCACAAATCCATGCTGACTTGGACCTATCATATCACCTCTTTCAAAATGCACTGCTATGAAATCCTTAATAATTGATTCCATCATTTTACCCATTACCGATGTCAGGCTGACCGGTCTATAATTCCCTGTTTTCTCTCTTCCTCCTTTTTTAAAAAGTAGGGTTACATTGGCTACCCTCCACTCTATAGGAACTGATCCAGAGTCAATGGAATGTTGGAAAATGACTGTCAATGCATCCACTATTTCCAAGGCCACCTCCTTAAGTACTCTGGGATGCAGTCCATCAGGCCGTGGGGATTTATCGGCCTTCAATCCCATCAATTTCCCCAACACAATTTCCCGGAGAATAAGAATTTCCCTCAGTTCCTCCTCCTTACTAGAACCCCCGACTCCTTTTATAACCGGAAGGTTGTTTGTGTCCTCCTTCGTGAATACCGAACCAAAGTACTTGTTCTATTGGTCCGCCATTTCTTTGTTCCACGTTATGACTTCCCCTGATTCTGACTGCAGGGGACCTACGTTTGTCTTTACTAACCTTTTTCTCTTTACATATCTATAGAAACTTTTGCAATCCGTCTTAATGTTCCCTGCAAGCTTCTTCTCATACTCCATTTTCCCTGCCCTAATCAAAACCTTTGTCCTCCTCTGCTGAGTTCTAAATGTCTCCCAGTCCCCAGGTTCGCTGCTATTTCTGGCCAATTTGTATGCCACTTCCTTGGCTTTAATACTATCCGTGATTTCCCTTTATAGCCACGTTTGAGCCACCTTCCCTTTTTTATTTTTATGCCAGACAGGAATGTGCAATTGTTGTAGTTCATCCATGCGGTCTCTAAATGTCTGCCATTGCCCATCCACAGTCAACCCCTTCAGTATCATTCGCCAATCTATCCTAGCCAATTCACGCCTCATACCTTCAAAGTTAGCCTTCTTTAAGTTCTGGACCATGGTCTCTGAATTTACTGTTTCATTCTCCATCCTAATGCAGAATTCCACCATATTATGGTCACTCTTCCCCAAGGGGCCTCGCACAACGAGATTGCTAATTAATCCTCTCTCATTACACAACAACCAGTCTAAGATGGCCTCCCCCCTAATTGGTTCCTCGACATATTGGTCTAAAAAACCATCCCTTATGCACTCCAGTAAATCCTCCTCTACCGTATTGCTTCCAGTTTGAATCCCGTATCACTATCGCTCTCCCACTCTTTTTCCTGCCCTCCTGTGCAACAGAGCCAGCCACGGTGTCATGAACTTGGCTGCTGCTGCCCTCTCCTGATGAGTCATCCCCCTCAACAGCACTCAAAGCAGTGTATCTGTTTTGCAGTGGGATGACCGCAGGGGACCCCTGCACTACCTTCCTTGCACTACTCTTCCTGCTGGTCTTCCATTCCCTCGCTGGCTGTGGACCCTTTTCCTGCGGTAAGACCAACTCGCTCCACGTGCTACTCACTTCATTCTCAGCATCGTGGATGCTCCAGAGTGAATCCACCCTCAGCTCCAACTCCGCAACGCGGACCGTCAGGAGCCGGAGGTAGATACACTTCCCGCACATGTAGTCGTCAGGGACACTGGTGTTGTCCCCGTGTTCCCACATGGTACAGGAGGAGCATATCACGTGACCGAGCTGTCGTACCATGACTTAACCCTTGGATACACTTAAATTGGCGACAACAATGTTAAAAGTTACTGACTAATAAAGAAAACGAAAAAGAAAGAAAGAAGAAAGAAAAAGAAAAACTAATCACCAATCACCAGCCAATCACTTCCCACGTTGGCTGTGACGTCACCTTTTGATTTCTTTCCACTTATTTTTTGCCTTCTCTCTCAGCTGGAGCTGCACCGGTACGCATCTCTCGACGCTCCACAGACTGCTGAGCCTTTTATAGGCTGCTGCCTCTCTTGACGCTCCCCGGACTGCTGAGCCTTTTATAGGCCGCTGCCTCTCTCGACTCCCGCCACTCTCGACGCTCCCCGGACTGCTGAGCCTTTATAGGCCGCTGCCTCTCTCGACTCCCGCCTCTCTCGACGCTCCCCGGACTGCTGAGCCTTTTATAGGCCGCTGCCTCTCTCGACTCCCGCCTCTCTCGACGCTCACCGGACTGCTGAGCCTTTTATAGGCCGCTGCCTCTCTCGACTCCCGCCTCTCTCGACGCTCCCCGGACTGCTGAGCCTTTTATAGGCCGCTGCCTCTCTCGACTCCGGCCTCTCTCGATGCTCCCCGGACTGCTGAGCCTTTTGTAGGCCGCTGCCTCTCTCGACGCTCCCCGGACTGCTGAGCCTTTTATATGCCGCTGCCTCTCTCGACTCCCGCCTCTCTCGACGCTCCCCGGACTGCTGAGCCTTTTATAGGCCGCTGCCTCTCTCGACTCCCGCCTCGCTCGACGCTCCCCGGACTGCTGAGCCTTTTATAGGCCGCTGCCTCTCTCGACTCCCGCCTCTCTCGACGCTCCCCGGACTGCTGAGCCTTTTATTGACCGCTGCCTCTCTCGACTCCCGCCTCTCTCGACGCTCCCCGGACTGCTGAGCCTTTTATAGGCCGCTGCCTCTCTCGACTCCCGCCTCTCTCGACGCTCCCCGGACTGCTGAGCCTTTTATAGGCCGCTGCCTTTCTCGACTCCCGCCTTTCTCGACGCTCCCCGGACTGCTGAGCCTTTTATAGGCCGCTGCCTCTCTCGACTCCCGCCTGCGTTTTTGCAGATCCAAGAACATTGAAACTAACACCAGTACAAGGAAAATAGCTCCAAGAACAGGGGAAATTGGATATCCTTAATTACAGAAATTAATTTCATAAACCGGGGAATTAGCTCCAGAAATATTGCGATACACTATACAGACTGGGGAATTAAGTGCTTCAGAAATACCGGAATTAGGAGCTCCAGAAAGAGGGGAATTATGTCCAGATCAATCGCGATTAGCTCCATAAAGAGGGAGAACCTTGTGCTTCAGTAGCAGAGGACTTTTCAGCGACAGATAAAAGGAGATTAGCTCCAGGAACAGGGGAGATTGTTCCCGAAACAGAGGAATTGGAGCTCCACAGACTGGGAAATTAGCCGCTCCAGGAACATTGGAATTGCTCCAGAGCAGGGGAGTTGCGGTTAGAAAGAGCAGAGTTAGCTCTAGAAAGACGTGAATTATCTGTCGCTGCAGTCGGGGATTTAGGTGAGCGCACCATTAACAGGACATTTCGCAGATATATATATAAACCTACTAGACACTTAAATAGGACAATTAGGTGCTTCATCAACATCGCAATTTGGAGCTCCAGAAGAAGGACAATTAGGAGCGCCACAAACATCTCAGAATCTCCAGAAAAAGGGGAAATAGGACTTCCAGAAGCTATGGATTTTTCTGCTGAAACAAAGGTATTAAAATCAAAGAAACACAGAAAATAGGTGCAGGAGTTGGTCATTCGGCTCGGCGAGCATACACCACCATTCAATAAGATCATAGCTCATCTTTTACCTAAGTTGCCCTTTCTTGCTTTCTCTCCATACGCCTTGATACCTTTCGCCGTAAGGGCCGTATCAAACTCCGTCTTGAATAAATGCAATGAACTGGCTTCAACAACTCTCTGTGCTAGAAAATTACACAGTTTAACAACGCTCTGAGTGAAGACGTTTCTCCTCATTTCAGTCCTAAATGGCGTACCCCATATCCTTCGACTCTGTCCCCTGCTTCTAGACTTTGCCAACATCGGGAACATTCTTCCTGCATCTAACCAGTCCAGTCCAGTCAGAATTTGATATGTTTGTTTGAGATCCCATCTCATGCTTCTAAATTCTAGTGAATATAAGCCTCGTCGATCCAGTCTCTCCTCATATGTCAGTCCTGCCATCGCGGGAATCAGTCTGGTGAACGTTCACTGCACTCCTTCAATCGCAAGAATGTCCTTCCTCTGATTAGGAGAAAAAAATTAACACAATATTCCAGGTGAGGCCTCAACAAGGCCCTGTACAACTGCAGTAAGACCTCCCTGCTCCTATACACACATCGCCTAACTATGAAGGCCAACATACCATTTGCCTTCTTCACAGCCAGCTGTATCTGCATGTCAATTTTCAATGATTGATGTACCATCACACCCACGTCTCGTTGCACCTTCTCTTTTCCTAATCTGCCGCCATTCGGATAATATCCTTCTTTTGTGCTTTTGCCAGCAAAGTGGATAACCTCACATTTATCCACTTTATACTGCATCTGCCATGCATTTGCCCACTCATCTAACCTGTCCAAGTCACCCTGCAGCCTCTTAGCATCCTCCTCACAGTTCACACCGTCACCCAGTTTAGTGTCATCTGCAAACTTGGAAATATTTCACTCAATTCCTTCATCTAAATCATGAATGTATAATGTAAAGAGCTGTGGTACCAGCAGAGCCCTGCGGCAACCCACTAGTCACTGCCTGCCATTTGAAAAAGACCTGTTTATCCCGATTCTCTGCTTTTTGTCTGCCAACCAGTTCTCTATCCACGTCAGTACATTACCCACAATATCATGTGCCTTAATTTTGCACACCAACCTCTTGTGTGAGACCTTGTCAAAAGCCTTTTTAAATTTCAAATACAGCACATCCAATTGTTCTCCCTTGTCCACTCTGCTAGTTACAACCTCAAATAATTGTAGAAGATTTGTCGAGAGTGATTTCCCCTTCATAAATACATGCTTACTTGGACCGATCCTGTCACTGCTTTCCAAATGTGCTGCTATTTCATTTTTAAGAATTGATTCCAACATTTTCCCCACCACTGATGTCAGGCTAACCGGTCTATAATTACCGGTATTCTCTCCCTCCTTTTTAAATTCCATAAACAGTTGAATTAGTTACAGAAACAGGGGAATTCCCTCCAGGAACTGGAAAATTAGGAGTCGCAGAAAGAGGGAAAGTCCGAGCTCCAGGAACACTGGATTTAGCGCCGAAACAAGGGAATGACCGCCAGAAACACAGGAATTAGATGTAGAAACTGTGTTATTAGGTCTTGAAAGATCAGCAGTAGTATTTACAGAAACTGGTAAATTAGAAGCTCCAGAAACAGTGGAATTCACACCAGACAGAGGGCAATGCGGAGCTGCAGAAACAGGGGAATTGAGCTCCAGGAACACATGAATAATCACAGTCCTTCGTAATTAGATCCAGAAACAGGGGAATTACGTTTAAAAACAGGAGAGTTACCTCCAGAAAAGTGGCATTTTCGTGTTCATGTTGCGGGGTAATTTGGAGAACGCACCATAATCAGGTCGTTTCGGAGCCATATATATCGGCAAACTACTAGATTCGTAAAAATTACAATTATGTGCTTCATAAACAGCACAATTTGGAGCTTCGGAAAAAGGGAAATTAGGAGCTCCACAGGAATTTTCCCCAGAAAAAATGTATTAGCTCAGAAACTGTTCAAGTAGCAACAGAATCAGGGGTGATACCTCCAGAAACAGATGCATTACGAGATCCCCAAGCTGGGACATTAGGTACTTCAGAAAAAATATGAGCTCCAGAAACAAGGGAATTATCTCCAGGAACAGGGGAATTAAGAGCTGCTGAGTTGGAAATTAGGAGTTCCATGAAAGCTAGAATTATTTCAGGAACAAAGAGATTAGCTCCAGAAACAGGGTGAATGGGATATTCTTAATTGCAGGAATGAATTCCAGAAACTGGGGAATTAGCTCCAGAAATGTTGGAGTTAACTCCATAAACTAGGGACTTAAGTGCTCCAGAAACATCGGAATTTGGAGCTACAGAAAGTAGTGAATTATGTCCAGAAATATGTTGATTAGCTCCAGAAAGAGGGAGAATCAGATGCTCCAGAAACAGAGGACTTTTCAGCTAGAGAAACAACGTGATTAGCTTCAGGGGAAGTTGTTCGAAACAGAGCAATTCGGCGGACCACAGACTGGGCAATTAGCAGTGCAATGAACAGTGGAATTAGCTCCGGAAACTAAAGTATTAGCTCCAGAAACAGCGGATGTAGCTCCAGAAATAGAAGGATTAGGATTAACAAGAGACGATTTGCCAAATACACAGGCAAATTAGCTGTTCCTGTGGCAGGGAAATTAGAAGAGCGCACCATAAGTGAAATAGCCCCAGAACAATGGGATTAGCTCCAGTAACAGGGGGAATGGGATCTCCATAAATACAAGAATGAATTCCAGAAACAGGGAAATTAGCTCCAAAAACATTGGAATTAGCTCCACAAACATGGGTGTTAGGTGCTCCAGCAACACCTTCTCTGGAGCTTACTTTGATCATTTATTGCCCGATTAGCACCCACCTCCAATTTCCCATTTAGTATTCAACAATCCTGCATTCCACTGCAACACAGACCTACAACTTTGTCCTTTTTCGCTGTCTATTCTTTTCAGGTCCTGTCCTTGTTGATGAAGTCTGTAATCTTAAACATTTTCCTAAAAGCTCGGATTGATCATCCGACTGTACGTAAAATCGAGTTGTTCATCCAAGGAATCTGCACGACCTGCTGAGTTTGACAGAATGTTGTGTTATATTCATTTTGCCTCCGTATCCCTTTTAACGGGCTGTTCTGTTTGTCTGGGAGCAATCTCTGTCTGTTTAAAATGGTGTGTTATCAGAACCGGGGCATTCTGTGTCTGTTTAAATGGGATGCGCTGTCTGTTGCGGATCGCAAATTTCAAATTTAACAAACTGCCATTGGAGGAATCAAGAATTTTAATTTGTTTGAGACAAAGAAAATCTCTTTTGTCTGTGTCTTGCTCCTGATCAGTGATGCTGGTATATATTGGGGCAACCCCCTGGGTCCTGTTCCTGATCAGTGATGCTGGTATATATTGGGGCAATCCTCTGGGTCCTGCTCCTGATCAGTGATGCTGGGATATATTGGGGCAATCCTCTGGGTCCTGCTCCTGATCAGTGATGCTGGGATATATTGGGGCAATCCCCTGGGTCCTGCTCCTGATCAGTGATGCTGGGATATATTGTGGCAATCCCCTGGGTCCTGCTCCTGATCAGTGATGTTGCTATATATTATAGAAACATAGAAACATAGAAACATAGAAAATAGGTGCAGGAGTAGGCCATTCGGCCCTTCTAGCCTGCACCGCCATTCAATGAGTTCATGGCTGAACATTCAACTTCAGTACCCCATTCCTGCTTTCTCGCCATACCCCTTGATCCCCCTAGCAGTAAGGACCTCATCTAACTCCTTTTTTAATATATTTAGTGAATTGGCCTCAACAACTTTCTGTGGTAGAGAATTCCACAGGTTCACCACTCTCTGGGTGAAGAAGTTCCTCCGCATCTCGGTCCTAAATGGCTTACCCCTTATCCTGAGACTGTCACCTCTGGTTCTGGACTTCCCAAACATTGGGAACATTCTTCCTGCATCTAACCTGTCTAACCCCGTCAGAATTTTATATGTTTCTATGAGGTCCCCTCTCATTCTTCTGAACTCCAGTGAATACAAGCCCAGTTGATCCAGTCTTTCTTGATAGGTCAGTCCCGCCATCCCGGGAATCAGTCTGGTGAACCTTCGCTGCACTCCCTCAATAGCAACAATGTCCTTCCTCAGGTTAGGAGACCAAAACTGTACACAATACTCCAGGTGTGGCCTCAACAATGCCCTGTACAACTGTAGCAACACCTCCCTGCCCCATTACTCAAATCCCCTTGCTATGAAGGCCAACATGCCATTTGCTTTCTTAACCGCCTGCTGCACCTGCATGCCAACCTTCAATGACTGATGTACCATGACACCCAGGTCTCTTTGCACCTCCCCTTTTCCTAATCTGTCACCATTCAGATAATAGTCTGTCTCTCTGTTTTTACCACCAAAGTGGATAATCTCACATTTATCCACATTATACTTCATCTGCCATGCATTTGCCCACTCACCTAACCTATCCAAGTCGCTCTGCAGCCTCACAGCATCCTCCTCGCAGCTCACACTGCCACCCAACTTAGTGTCATCCGCAAATTTGGAGATACTACATTTAATCCCCTCATCTAAATCATTAATGTACAGTGTAAACAGCTGGGGCCCCAGCACAGAACCTTGCGGTACCCCACTAGTCACTGCCTGCCATTCTGAAAAGTACCCATTTACTCCAACTCTTTGCTTCCTGTCTGACAACCAGTTCTCAATCCATGTCAGTACACTACCCCCAATCCCATGTGCTCTAACTTTGCACATCAATCTCTTGTGTGCGACCTTGTCGAACGCCTTCTGAAAGTCCAAATATACCACATCAACTGGTTCTCCCTTATCCACTCTACTGGAAACATCCTCAATAAATTCCAGAAGATTTGTCAAGCATGATTTCCCTTTCACAAATCCATGCTGACTTGGACCTATCATGTCACCTCTTTCCAAATGCACTGCTATGACATCCTTAATAATTGATTCCATCATTTTACCCACTACCGATGTCAGGCTGCCCGGTCTATAATTCCATTTTCTCTCTCCCTCCTTTTTTAAAAAGTGGGGTTACATTGGCTACCCTCCACTCCATAGGAACTGATCCAGAGTCAATGGAATGTTGGAAAATGAATGTCAACGCATCCACTATTTCCAAGGCCACCTCCTTAAGTACTCTGGGATGCAGTCCATCAGGCCCTGGGGATTTATCGGCCTTCAATCCCATCAATTTCCCCAACACAATTTCCCGGCTAATAAGGATTTCCCTCAGTTCCTCCTCCTTACTAGACCCCCCGACCCCTTTTATAACCGGAAGGTTGTTCGTGTCCTCCTTCGTGAATACCGAACCAAAGTACTTGTTCAATTGGTCCGCCATTTCTTTGTTCCACGTTATGACTTCCCCTGATTCTGACTGCAGGGGACCTACATTTGTCTTTACTAACCTTTTTCTCTTTACATATCTATAGAAACTTTTGCAATCCGTCTTAATGTTCCCTGCAAGCTTCTTCTCATACTCCATTTTCGCTGCCCTAATCAAACCCTTTGTCCTCCTCTGCTGAGTTCTAAATTTCTCCCAGTCCCCAGGTTCGCTGCTATTTCTGGCCAATTTGTATGCCACTTCCTTGGCTTTAATACTATCCCTGATTTCCCTTGATAGCCACGGTTGAGCCACCTTCCCTTTTTTATTTCTATACCAGACAGGAATGTACAATTGTTGTAGTTCATCCATGCGGTCTCTAAATGTCTGCCATTGCCCATCCACAGTCAACCCCTTAAGTATCATTCGCCAATCCATCTCAGCCAATTCACGCCTCATACCTTCAAAGTTAGCCTTCTTTAAGTTCTGGACCATGGTCTCTGAATTAACTGTTTCATTCTCCATCCTAATGCAGAATTCCACCATATTATGGTCACTCTTCCCCAAGGGGCCTCGCACAACGAGATTGCTAATTAATCCTTTCTCATTACATAACACCCAGTCTAAGATGGCCTCCCCCCTAGTTGGTTCCTCGACATATTGGTCTAAAAAACCATCCCTTATGCACTCCAGAAAATCCTCCTCCACCGTATTGCTTCCAGTTTGGTTAGCCCAATCTTTGTGCATATTAAAGTCACCCATTATAACTGCTGCCCCTTTATTGCACGCACCCCTAATTTCCTGTTTGATGCCCTCCCCAACATCACTACTACTGTTTGGAGGTCTGTACACAACTCCCACTAACGTTTTTTGCCCTTTGGTGTTCTGCAGCTCTACCCATATAGATTCCACGTCAACCAAGCTAATGTCCTTCCTAACTATTGCCTTAATCTCCTCCTTAACCAGCAATGCTACCCCACCTCCTTTTCCTTTTATTCTATCCTTCCTGAATGTTGAATACCCCTGGATGTTGAGTTCCCAGCCCTGGTCATCCTGGAGCCACGTCTCCGTAATCCCAATCACATCATATTTGTTAACATCTATTTGCACAGTCAATTCATCCACCTTGTTGCGGATACTCCTTGCATTAAGACACAAAGCCTTTAGGCTTGTTTTTTTAACACCCTCTGTCCTTTTAGAATTTTGCTGTACAATGGCCCTTTTTGTTATGGGGCAACCCCCTGGTCCTGCTCCTGATCAGTGATGCTGGTATAAATTGGGGCAGTCCAATAGATCCTGCTGCTGATCAGTGCTAGTGGGATATATTTGGGCAATCACCTGGGTCCTGCTCCTGATAAGTGATGCTGGGATATATTTGGGCAATCCCCTGGGTCCTGCTCCTGATCAGTGATGTTGGGATATATTGGGGCAATCTCCTGTTCCTGATCAGTTATGGAGGAAAATATTGCGGCTAATCTCCTGTTTCCTGGTCCTGATCAGAGATGCTGGGTTATATTCGGGTAATCATCTGGAGGCTGATGCTGATCAGTGTGAAAAGTATTCAGCTGGAATGTTTTTGAATGATCGAGGAGAAAAATGTTGGTCAGCCAGGTTAAGTGCCAGGATTTGTGGATATGGACACCAAGATCTCTCTGCTCGTCTAGAATTTTCTAATTCGTGACATTTATACTATACTGACTTTCCATATTACTGCTCCCAAGGGGTATCGCTTCATACTCCTCTACCTTGAACTCCATCTGCCATGCTTGTGCCCATTTCAACATCCTGTCTCAATCAGCTCAAAGCCTATAACTAGCCACATCACTACCTACTAGTGTGCCAAATTTTGTATTATCTGTAAAGTTTTGAATTTCGCTCTTTACAACTTATTCCAGGTGTTTATAATAATTGCATAGAGTAATGGAGCCAAAATTGGCACCTGGGTATCAGCACGGCAAACCCCTTCACAATCTGAAAAACATCCACCCAACACCATGCGTTGATGTTGTTACTGAGCTAATTTTGCACACCCCACTTTCAATTTAATTCCCTGCAATTCCATCTTTGTAATGACGACTTGTGTGTGACTTTGTCCAATACGTTCACAGTGTAGCTAGATACAAAATGTACGCTATAAGGTCAACTAAGGCAAGAAAACGTTCTGATGATTAACAATTACCGCTGTCCCTCAGCTGAAGAATCAGCTCTTCTTCATGTTGAACACCACTTGGAAGAAGCAGGGCACAGAACGTAATCTGGGTATGGGACATTAATGACCATCAACAAGAGTGGCTCAGTCGCACCACCATTGACCGTGCTGGCCGAGATCTACGTGGTCATAGCTGCCAGACTGGCCTTTCGCATCACATAAGTGGCAGGCAATGTCAACCTCCATCAATAGAGATTCTAACCACCTTCCCTTGATAATCAATAGCATTACCATCGCCAAATCCCCGACTAACAAATCCTGGGGTCACCATTGACCAGAAACTTAACTTGGCCAGCTACATAAATAATGTGGCAACAAGAGCAGGTCGGAGTCCGGGTAATCTCTGCGGGTGTCTCGACTCCACACTCAGATTTTCAACCATCTACAATACACATGTCAGGATTATGATGAAGTACTCTCCACTTGCCTGACTGAGTGCACCTTCAACAACACTCAAAAAGCTCGGCACCATCCAGGACAAAGCAGCCCGCTTGATGAACAAAGCATCCACCAGCTTAAAGATTCACGCCCTGCAACATGAGTGCACCGTGGCTGCAGTGTGTACCATCTGCAAGATTTACTGCAGCAACTCGCCAAGGATTCTTCAGCAGCACCACCCAAACCATGCAACCTCGACCAGCAAGATGGTCAAGGGCAGCAGGCGCATGGGAACAGCATCACTTGGAAGAGCCACACGAGGTTACACATAAACCTGACATGGTAATATTTTGCCGATGCTCCATCGTTGCTGAGTAAACATTCTGTAACTCCCTCCCGAACAGTACTGATACCACAAGGATTGCCGCAATTCATGAAGGCATTTCACCACCACGTTCTCAAGGGCAATTAGGCGATGGACAATAAATGCTGGCTTTGTCAGCGATAACCACATCCTGGAACGAATTAAAAAATCTAGGGAATCCCCACTTATATCCGCTGATATATATTACACGTCGTAGCACCCGACATTCTCGACACAGAGGTCGCTTGATACTTGTGGCCAGTGGTGAACACTTTGCATTGCCACCAACGTTAAATTCCACGGGAATAATTGGCATATAATTAGTGTGAACGGTATAAAGGGCGCGTTATTCATAAAATATATTGAGCTCAGCATTTTGAGCTTGTACTTAGCAAGACAAACAACAGAGGGAGAAATCCTGATCTCAGGTTTAATTAATTAAGTTGTATAGGTGGGTGAGAATATGTTGGTGGCATTGATCATAATTCAGTAAAATTTATTGTATTTATGTTAAAGGAGACAGATAGACTAGGAGTTACAAGTTTCAATTGTGGAAAGTCCATTTTTAATGTGGTGAGATGCGATTTATCGAATGTGGACTGGAAACAACTACTGAAGTAAATCAGTACGGAAGTAGTGTGAGGCATTCGAGGAAGAGAGAGAGGTTTCAGAGCAAATATATTTCATTCAAGAAAAAGTGTGAACCTCAACATCTAGAGCCTCCTGGATGTCAATTAATAAAATGAGACAAAAAAGGGATGCTTAAGTCAGATGCAGAAATCTAAATAGTACAGAAAGTCAAGCGGTAAATGGAATTAAAAACAAAATTACAGAACTATGACAAAATATTGGCAAGTGAAATCAAGGAAAACACAAAGATATTTTACAAATACATGAAGGGGAAAAGCTTACCTACAGAAAGTGTATGGCCTATTAGAGAGCAAAGAAGTAACATGTGTATTGATTTGGAAGATGTGGGAATGTTCTTCACAAGGGACACGATGCAGAAATTGTAGTTAAGGTTTGGTATGTGAATTATTCGATTAGATAAATGTAGTGAGAGTGGAAATGTTAAGTTTTTTTTTAGCATTTTTGAAAGAAGAGACTTCACTGGGCTCTGAAGAAATGTAACCCAGGCTATTAAATTAATCAATAGAGAAAATAGCGGAGGCTCTGGCCATCAATTTCCAATCCGCTCTGGAATAAATTGTGGTGCCAGAGGACTGGCGGTTTGCTAACACTGTACCATTGTTTAAAATGAAGAAAGGGGTTCACCGAGTAATTCAAGCTGTGTGACCCTGAACTAAACCGTGGGAAAATTATTAGAAAAAGTCTGAGCGACAGTATTAATCATCATATGTAACGGCACGGATTAATCAAGGATTTATTAAGGGAAACTCATGTCGAACTAACATGATTGAATTTTTTGAGGCGGTAACAAGGAGGTTCGGTGAAGACAGTTTGTTTGATGTAGTCTGCATGGATTTGAATCATTGCTTGCAGCAAACTCCCACATGGAAGAAAAATAAAAATCATCGGATCCAAGGGAAAGTGTCAAGTTGGACCCATAATTGTCCCAGTGGCAGGACGCAAAGGCAAATGATTGGTGTGTTTTTGTGACTGGAAGGTTGTTTCCAGTGGGGTTCGGCAGAGCTCAGTTTGTTTAATATATCAATGCTAGAATTTCCATTAGTTTCTCCCAGCTACCGATCCCTTCCCACCCATTTAAACGCTGAGATGTTATAACACCCGGTTATCTCCCATTTACCCAGAAATGGAAACGAACGTCCATCTATCGCCTATTTATTACCCATTTATCGCCAGCATTAGTTTTAGAATCAAGTTAACGCCGACATTTAATTTAACCACTCGTCCATATGTTTATGACGTCAACATCCAGAAAACAGATTTTAATGGAAACTAACGCCCATAAACCGCCCAGCCTAACGTTAGCCCAAAACAACGCTGAAAAAAAGCTGCATTCACCTGATCTTAACCCAGAGGCATGGAATCCATTTCGTAAATGGAAGGATCTTTCTAGAAAAGGCTGCTTCAATTTCTGGAGAGCATTGATTTAATCTGTGAGTTATTTTAAGGTGAATATCAAAATTTAAGAAACATCTTATAATACTGTGGTCGAATTTACAATAATTTATGAAATTTCGGAAGAAAATGTATTATTTCTGAAGAATAGGTCAAATAGTAATTGTAATGTGGCCTGAAATTTCTCAGCCTGTATTGATGACTACACACATGCTGCAGACTCGAGGTGAAAAAAGGGATATTGAAGAGCATTATCTGCCCAATTAAGGACGTGGCAGGAGGAGGAGGAGAACGTACACCCGACGCACTTCCAGAGAGAAACGGTCTTACCTGAACGTGTCGGTGAACACGTGCCTTAGAAGAGTATGATTCCAAAAGAGGTCATCGCTGGGATATGCCAGATCATCAAGGAGATCTGCAGCATAACAGCACCATCATGACCGTGCTGCCCTTTGAGGTCAAGGTTACTGCGGCACTTTCCTACTATGCATCTGGCTCCTTTCAGACATCAGCAGGCGAAATGTGCGGTATCTCTCAGTATGCCACGCATTGCTGCTTTCGATAGGTTACTGAAGCCCTTTACGCTCAAAGGATGGACCTGATAAGCTTCCCTTTGACCAGGGTGGCACAGACTGAGGGAGCTTTGGATTTCTCCAGAATAGCAAACTTCCCCAAGTTACAGGGAGTAATACACAGCCCGCACATCACCATGCGAGCACCCTTTCAGGATGCAGAGGTGTTTCTGAACCCAAAGGGAGTCCACTCCCTGAATGTGCATCTCGTTGTTGACCACAAGGAAATAATCATGGCATTCAATGCAACATTTCCAGGCAGCATCCCTGATGCACTCATCTTGCGTGATTATGAGTCAGCCATAAGTCACGGTTGGATGCTGGTGATAAAGGATATGGCCTTACCAGCTGACTGATGGACTCCCCTGTGTAAGCCGCAGACGGAAGCCGAGAGGTGATAACATGAAAGGGACATCGCCACACAAAATATCGTCAAAAAGAGAATTGGAATGCTCAACCAACACTCCAGATGCCGGGACCATTTAGGAGACGAATTGCAATAATACTCTGAGTAGTTTGCTCAATTAATTGTGGTGTGCTGCATGCTGCATAATTTGGCTATCAGGTACGGATAGGGATTGCCAAATGGGACTGCCGATCCACCTCAGGAGAGAGGAGAAGACGATGAAGTTGAGATGGACGATGACCTCGGGGAAGACACTCAGGCTGATGTTGAAACCATGCGCTCTCTCTCCTCTAGAACGCAGGAAAGGGCCCGTTGTGACGACATAGCTGAACGTGTTATGTCTGTAGCTCATAAATGAAAGCTTTGCGTTAAGTTTGTGACAAGTACCGTTACGTTTGATGTTAACCTTTCATGGTAAGGACTCGCCGGAGTTTAATGCTACAAGTAGCTGAATACAATGCACGACAATGTTAAGTTAAGTTTTTATAAATACGTTTAACGATATATTTTTTTAATAAAACATAACACAATACAACAGTACCCCCTCCCACAACTCAACCCAAACTTTCAACATTTTAACGTTTTAGCAATACAATAACAACAGATTTTAATTTAAAAAAAGCCTTCATAACCCACTCTCTCGCAAACCATCCCAACAATGAAACATTTAAAAACAGGAACAATTTAATCAACTAAAAGTAAACCGAAACACACAACCCACCTCACAGACAACAATATTTACGTATAACAAAACACATTCCCTCCATCCTTACGGCCACACCCCTCCTTCACTTTCCGCGTCTGATCAGCACCTTTTTCCTTTCCCCTACCAACACCAAGGTGATGATGGTGGAGAGGACATTTCTGTGGAAATATCCTCCGAGCCAGATGCAACAGCTTCCTCTGGCTCGCATGAGTCTCGGGCAATGGGGGTGCATACCTTGGGGAGCAGTGCCGGATTCCTGGACCAATGATAGCACTCTGTCACCAGTGTCCCTGACTGTTATCTCCAGGGCCACCCATATCTGTGTCATTTTCTCGTTCACTTTAGTGGATAGGGTGGCCATCTGCTGAGATATTCCACCGATTGCCTGGAGGAGCTCTTGACAAAACTCAATGCTTCTCCAGGACAAGTTAAACATGTACACGCTAAGATCTCCTGTTCGTGGAGCAGTTCGACTGCGCCGAACCAACCGCTGCGTGCTCGTCACTGGCAGTGAATCACTGGAGGCACCCTTTGGCAAAGCACTTGGCCCCGCTAACTCCTCGTTCGAGAAGTACGTAGCCGCAGGAATACTGGAAGCTACGGCTGCTGCAGGCTTCTCCTTGACCTCCTCACTTTCCTCAGTGGAGAGTAGGACCCGCAGCAGAACGGGGGGGATTCAGGGCTCCACGAACCCAGAAATAAGTTAGACCGGCTCCATTGTTTGAAGTGGTGGTTCGATTTCCAAGGCCTACACCCTTGGTTGAACTAGAAGACAAAAAAGAGCTAATTAGAGGAGAAGGCGGTGCTTGGGTCACATCGGAATCCAAACGCTACACAGCCATGTGCATGAGAGCAACTCTAATGTTGTAAGAATGATGACAGACTTCACGTTTGATGAACATCATGATCGTACAAAATTAGCATTACAATAACTTTCATGATCCCATCATTAATTACATAACAGTACATTACATAACATAATATTACATAACATTGCATCGATAAATCATCAATGATATATTTTATGGATATATGAGGCATCAATTGACTTTACATCACCCAATGGTTTATAGTTTACTCACGTGGCCTGACGACAGGTTCTGACGCAGCACAGGTGGGCAAACGATAGTGTAAACCCAGAAGTGCCAGCACCGGCTCCTCGAGATCGGTGAGGGGACGTAGATCTGCTGGGCCGTTACCTGTGCTCCGCTGCGCATCCCTGTTCTATGAAAGTTTTTTCTGCATGGCGTAAGATCATTGTCAGGTATTGTTACAGATAGAGATACATAGATTACTGACAGATATTTTATTATTATCATTATTATTATTAATACGCAACACAACACAACATACATGACTATCCACCGTAAAAGTTATGCATACTGCATGCATGGTTACATCTGCCGTCTGCAAAAAAATTGCTTAAGAGCGACATTTGTATTAAATGCTGAATGGGAGGTGATCTTATCGAAACGTATAAGTTTATGAGTGGGATTGACAAGGTGGATGCAGAGAGGATGTTTCTACTGATAGTAGAAACTAGAACAAGGGGCATAATCTTAGAATACGGGGCCAACCATTCACGGCTGAGATGAGGACAATTTTCTTCTTCCAGAAGGTTGTAAATTTGTAGAATTCGCTGCCTCAGAGAGCTGTGGAAGCTGGGTCATTGAATAAATGTAAGACAGAGATAGACAGTTTATTAAATGTTAAGTGAATAAGGGGTTATGGGGAGCGGGCAGGGACTGGTGCTGAATCCATGATCGGAACAGCCATGATCATATTAAATGGCGGCGCAGGCTCCAGGAGCCGTATGGCCTACTCCTGTTCCAATTTCTTATGTTCCTTTGTTCTTAATTCTAATTAAACACTCACTGTGTTCTCCCAAATTTCCCAGTCCTCTAATACAAATGTAACTCTCACTGTGTTCCCCTAAATTCCCCAGACCTCTATTTCTACTTAAACATGCACTATGTTCCCCGAAATTCCCCGGCCCTCCAATTCTCATTAAACACTCACTGTGTTCCCTAAATTCCTCAGTCCTCTATTTCTAATTAAAAACTCACTATGTTGCCCTTAAATCCCCAGTCCTCCCATTCTATTTAAACTCTCACTGTTTGCCGCTAAATTCCCCAGTCCTCTATTTCTAATTAGACAATGACTCTATTTCTCTGCAATTACCTTTATATGATTTATAACTGAACAGTTGTTCTATTGCCCTAAATGCACCAGTTCTCTGTTTCACATTAAACTGTGACTGCATCCCTCCACATTCACCTGACCTATATATGTAATTTAACAGTAAATGTATTACCATGAATACCCTGATGATTCCCATTTCCTGTCGTGTTGGCGACGAGCTCATTCTGACCGTGTGATCCACATCGTGTTACATATAAACATAGAAACAGAGGAAATATGTGCAGGAGTAGGCCATTCGGTCCTTCGAGCCTCCACCGCCATTCAATAAGATCATGGCTGATCAATCCTTCAGTACCCATTTCCTGATTTATCTCCATACATCTTGATCCCCTTAACCGTAAGAGCCAAATCTAAATCCCTTTTGTATATATCCAGTGAATTGGTATCAACAACGCTCTGCGGCAGGGAATTCCACAGGTTAACAACTCTCTGAGTGAAGAAGGTTCTCCTCATCTCAGTCCGGGGTCGGCGAGAGGCGTACCGGTGCAGCAACAGGGAGAAGGCAAAGAAAGAAACAAAGGTGACGTCACAGCCTAGGGGGTAAGTGATTGGCTGGTGATTGGTGAGTAGTTTTTCTTTTTCTTCTTATATTAGTCAGTAACTTTTAACATTGTTGTTGCCAATTTAAGTGTATCTAAGGGTTAAGTCATGGCAGGAGAGCTCGGTCGGGTGTTATGCTCCTCCTGTACCATGTGGGAACTTAGAGACACTTCCGGTGTCCCTGACGACCACGTGTGCAGGAAGTGTATCCACCTCCAGCTCCTGACTGACCGCGTTGTGGAGTTGGAGCTGAGGGTGGATTCGCTCTGGAGCATCCACGATGCTGAGAATGACTTGAGTATCACGTGTAGTGAGTTGGTCTTACCGCAGGGAAAGGGTCCACAGCCAGCTCGGGAATGGAAGACCAGCAGGAAGAGTAGTGCAAGGAAGGTAGTGCAGGGGTCCCCTGTCGTCATCCCCCTGCAAAACAGATACACTGTTTTGAGTACTGTTGAGGGGGATGACTCATCAGGGGAGGGCAGCAGCAGTCAAGTTCATGGTACCGTGGCTGGCTCTGCTGCACAGGAGGGCAAGAGAAAGAGTGGGGCAGCAATAGTGATAGGGGATTCAATGGTGAGGGGAATAGATAGGCGTTTCTGCGGCCGCGACCGAGACTCCAGGATGGTGTGTTGCCTCCCTGGTGCAAGTGTCAAGGATGTCTGGGAGCGGGTGCAGGACATTCTGAAATGGGAGGGTGAACAGCCAGTTGTCGTGGTGCACATTGGTACCAACGACATAGGTAAAAACAGGGATGAGGTCCTACGAAACGAATTTAAGGAGCTAGGAGCTAAATTAAAAAGTAGGACCTCAAAAGTAGTAATCTCGGGATTGCTACAAGTGCCACGTGATAGTCAGAGTAGGAATCGCAGGATAGCGCATATGAATACGTGGCTTGAGCAGTGGTGCAGCAGGGAGGGATTCAAATTCCTGGGGCATTGGGACCGGTTCTGGGGGAGGTGGGACAAGTACAAACCGGGCGGTCTGCACCTGGGCAGGACCAGAACCAATGTCCTAGGGGAAGTGTTTGCTAGTGCTGTTGGGGAGGATTTAAACTAATATGGCAGGGGAATGGGAACCAATGCAGGGAGACAGAGGGAAACAAAAAGGAGGCAAAAGTAAAAGACAGAAAGGAGATGAGGAAAAGTGGAGGGCGGAGAAACCCAAGGCAAAGAACAAAAAGGGCCACTGTACAGCAAAATTCTAAAAGGACAAAGGGTGTTAAAAAAACAAGCCTGAAGGTTTTTGTGTCTTAATGCAAGGAGTATCCGCAATAAGGTGGATGAATTAGTTGTGCAAATAGATGTTAATAAATATGATGTGATTGGGATTACGGAGACGTGGCTCAAGGATGATCAGGGCTGGGAACTCAACATTCAGGGGTATTCAACATTCAGGAAGGATAGAATAAAAGGAAAAGGAGGTGGGGTAGCATTGTTGGTTAAAGAGGAGATTAATGCAATAGTTAGGGAAGACATTAGCTTGGATGATGTGGAATCTATATGGGTAGAGCTGCAGAACAGCAAAGGGCAAAAAACGTTAGTAGGAGTTGTGTACAGACATCCAAACAGTAATAGGGATGTTGGGGAAGGCATCAAACAGGAAATTAGGGGTGCATGCAATGAAGGTGTAGCAGTTATAATGGGTGACTTTAATATGCACATAGATTGGGCTAGCCAAACTGGAAGCAATACGGTGGAGAAGGATTTCCTGGAGTGCATAAGGGATGGTTTTCTAGACCAATATGTTGAGGAACCAACTAGGGGGGAGGCCATCTTAGACTGGGTGTTGCGTAATGAGAGCGGATTAATTAGCAATCTCATTGTGCGAGGCCCCTTGGGGAAGAGTGACCATAATATGGTGAAATTCTGCATTAGGATGGAGAATGAAACAGTAAATTCAGAGACCATGGTCCAGAACTTAAAGAAGGGTAACTTTGAAGGTATGAGGCGTGAATTGGCTAGGATAGATTGGCGAATGATACTTAGGGGGTTGACTGTGGATGTGCAATGGCAGACATTTAGAGACCGCATGGATGAATTACAACAATTGTACATTCCTGTCTGGCGTAAAAATAAAAAAGGGAAGGTGGCTCAACCGTGGCTATCGAGGGAAATCAGGGATAGTATTAAAGCCAAGGACGTGGCATACAAATTGGCCAGAAATAGCAGCGAACCTGGGGACTGGGAGAAATTTAGAACTCAGCAGAGGAGGACAAAGGGTTTGATTAGGGAAGGGAAAATGGAGTACGAGAAGAAGCTTGCAGGGAACATGAAGGTGGATTGCAAAAGTTTCTATAGGTATGTAAAGAGAAAAAGTTAGTAAAGACAAACGTAGGTCCCCTGCAGTCAGAATCAGGGGAAGTCATAACGGGGAACAAAGAAATGGCAGACCAATTGAACAAGTACTTTGGTTCTGTATTCACTAAGGAGGATACAAACAACCTTCCGGATATAAAAGGGGTCAGAGGGTCTGGTAAGGAGGGGGAACTGAGGGAAATCTTTATTATTCGGGAAATTGTGTTGGGGAAATTGATGGGATTGAAGGCCGATAAATCCCCAGGCCCTGATGGACTGCATCCCAGAGTACTTAAGGAGGTGGCCTTGGAAATAGCGGATGCATTGACAGTCATTTTCCAACATTCCATTGATTCTGGATCAGTTCCTATGGAGTGGAGGGTAGCCAATGTAACCCCACTTTTTAAAAAAGGAGGGAGAGAGAAAACAGGGAATTATATACCGGTCAGCCTGACCTCAGTAGTGGGTAAAATGATGAATCAATTATTAAGGATGTCATAGCAGTGCATCTGGAAAATGGTGACATGATAGGTCCAAGTCAGCATGGATTTGTGAAAGGGAAATCATGCTTGACAAATCTTCTGGAATTTTTTGAGGATGTTTCCAGTAAAGTGGACAAAGGAGAACCAGTTGATGTGGTATATTTGGACTTTCAGAAGGTTTTCGACAAGGTCCCACACAAGAGATTAATGTGCAAAGTTAAACCACATGGGATTGGGGGTAGTGTGCTGACGTGGATTGAGAACTGGTTGTCAGACAGGAAGCAAAGAGAAGGAGTAAACGGGTACTTTTCAGAATGGCAGGCAGTGACTAGTGGGGTGCCGCAAGGTTCTGTGCTGGGGCCCCAGCTGTTTACATTGTACATTAATGATTTAGACGAGGGGATTAAATGCAGTATCTCCAAATTTGCGGATGACACAAAGTTGGGTTGCAGTGTGAGCTGCGAGGATTATGCTATTAGGCTGCAGAGTGACTTGGATAGGTTAGGTGAGTGGGCAAATGCATGGCAGATGAAGTATAATGTGGATAACTGTGAGGTTATCCACTTTGGTGGTAAAAACAGAGAGACAGACTATTATCTGAATGGTGACAGATTAGGAAAAGGGAAGGTGCAACGAAACCTGGGTGTCATGGTACATCAGTCATTGAAGGTTAGCATGCAGGTACAGCAGGCGGTTAAGAAAGCAAATGGCATGTTGGCCTTCATAGCGAGGGGATTTGAATATAGGGGCAGGGAGGTGTTGCTACAGTTGTACAGGGCATTGGTGAGGCCACACCTGGAGTATTGTGTACAGTTTTGGTCTCCTAACTTTAGGAAGGACATTCTTGCTATTGAGGGAGTGCAGCGAAGATTCACCAGACTGATTCCCGGGATGGCGGGACTGACCTATCAAGAAAGACTGGATCAACTGGGCTTGTATTCACTGGAGTTCAGAAGAATGAGAGGGGACCTCATAGAAACGTTTAAAATTCTGACGGGTTTAGACAGGTTAGATGCAGGAAGAATGTTCGCAATGTTGGGGAAGTCCAGAACCAGGGGTCACAGTCTGAGGATAAGTGGTAAGCCATTTAGGACCGAGATGAGGAGAAACTTCTTCACCCAGAGAGTGGTGAACCTGTGGAATTCTCTACCACAGAAAGTAGTTGAGGCCAATTCACTAAATATATTCAAAAGGGAGTTAGATGAAGTCCTTATTACTCGGGGGATCAAGGGTTGTGGCGAGAAAGCAGGAAGGGGGTACTGAAGTTTCATTTTCAGCCATGAACTCATTGAATGGCGGTGCAGGCTAGAAGGGCTGAATGGCCTGCTCCTGCACCTATTTTCTGTGTTTCTATGTTTCTATGTTAAATGGTCTACCCCTTATCCTAATACTATGTTCCCTGTTTCTGGACTTCCCCAACATCGGGAACATTCTTCCCGCATCGAACCTGTCCAGTCCCGTCAGAATCTTATATGTTTCTATGAGACCTTCTCTCATCCTTCTAAACTCCAGTGACTAAAGGCCCAGTTGATCCAGTCTCTCGTCATATGACAGTCCAGCCATCCCTGGAATCAGTCTGCTGAACCTACGCTGCATTCCCTCAAGAGGAAGAACATCATTCCTCAGACACTAAACACAAGATGAGGCCTCACTAAGGCCCTGGACAACTGCAGTAAGACCTCTCAGCATCTATATTCAAATCCCCTAGCTATGAAGGCCGATATAACATTTGCATTCTTTATCGCCTGCTGTACATGAGTGCACACTTTCAGTGACTGATGAACCATGACACGCAGGTCTCGTTGCACATTTCCTTTTCCGAGTGTGCCTCCATTCAGATAAAATTCTGCCTTCGTGTTTTTGCCCAAAAATGGATAACCTCAAATTTATCCACATTATACTGCATCTGCTATGCATTTGAACACTAACTTAACCTGTCCAAGTCACCCTGCAGTGTCTTCGCGTCCTACGCACAGCTCACACCGCCACCAAGTTTAATGTAATCTGCAAACTTGGAGATATTACACTCTATTCCTTCATCCAAATCGGTAATGTATATTGCAAAGAGCTGGGGCCCCAGCACTGAGCCCTGCGGCGCTCCAGTGGTCACTGCCTGCCATTCTGAAAAGGGCTCGTTATTCCCGATCTCTGCTTCCTGTCTGCCAACCAGTTCCCTATCCACCTCAGTATATTACCTCCAATACAATGTGCTTTGATTTTGCACAACAATCTCTCGTACGGGACCTTGTCAAAAGCCTTCTGAAAGTCCAAATACACCACTCCCTTGTCCACTCTACTAGTTGCATCCTCACAAAGTTCCAGAAGATGCGTCAATCATGATATCCCTTTCATAAATCAATGCTGACCTGATCCGTTCCTGTCACCGCTTTCCAAATGCGTTGCTATTACATCCTTCATGATCGATTTCAACATTTTCCCCACTACTGATGTCAAGCGAACCGGTATATAATTACCTGTTTTCTCTCTCCCTCCTTTGTTAAAAAGTGATGGTAAATTACCTACCCTCCAGTCCATAGAAGCTGAACCAGAGTCGATCGACTGTTGTAAAATGATCACCAATGCATCCACTATTTCTAGAGATACATCCTTGAGCATTCTGGAATGCACACGACTGGCCCATCGGATATATCGGCCTTCAATCGAATGAATTTTCCGAACACAATTTCCCGCCCAATAAGGATATCCTTCAGTTCCTCCTTCTCACTCGACCCACTGTCCCTAGTACCTTCAGACGGTTATTTGTTTCTTCCTTCGTGAAGACAGAATCGAAATATATGTTCAATTGGTCCTCCATTTCTTTGTTTCCGATTATAAATTAACCTGAATCCGACTGCAAGGGTCCATCGTTTGGCTTTACTAATCTTTTTTTCTTCACATATTTATAGAAGCTTTTGCAGTCAGTTTTTATATTCCCTGCTATCTTCCTCTCGAAGTGTTTGTTCCCCCTCTTAATTAAACCCTTAGTCCTCCTCTGTCGAAATCTAAACTTCTCCCAGTCCTCAGGTTTGTTGCTTTTTCTTGCCAATTTACATGCCTCTTCTTGGCTTTAACGCTATCCTTAATTTCCATTGTTAGGTATGGTTGAGACACCTTCCCAGTTTTCTTTTTACTCCAGACAGGGATTTACATTTGCTGAAGTTCATCCATGTGATCTTTAAATCTTTGTCATTGCTTATCCAGCGTCTCCCCTTTGAGTGTCGTTTGCCAGTCTATTCTAGCCAATTCATGCCTCATACCGTCGAATTTACCTTTCCTTAAGTTCAGGACATTAGTTTCCGAATTAAATTTGTCACTCTCCATGTTAATAACGAATTCTACCAAAGTATGTTCACTTTTCACCAAGGGGCCTCGCACAACAAGTTTAGTCCCTTCTCATTACACATCGCCCAGTCTAGGATGCCCAGCTCCCTGGTTGGTTCCTCGACATATTGATCTCATAAACCATCTCTAATACACTCGAGGAAATGCTCCTCCACCGCATTGCTACCAGTTAGCTTAGCCCAAGTAATATGTTGATTAAAGTCGCCATGATTACTGCTGTACCTATATTGCACACGTCCCTTATTTCTTATTTGATGCTGTCCTCAACCTCACTACTACCATTTGGTGGTTTATACACTACTCCTACTAGCGTTTTCTGCCCTTTAAATTCCGCAGCTCGACCCATACCAATTCCACATCATCCAGGCTGTTGGAACGGATTTTTGGACATTTACTTGTCCAACATTTTTTTTATTTTCCTCTTTAAATTAATTTTGTAAGGGATAATACTGATGCATTGTGCTTTCAACAGTTAAACTTCAAGGTATAATGGCCTTGAGTTAATGGAGATAGGAAAGTGAGATAATGAACACTGAAGAGTTAAGTGCTGAGTATGTTTGTTTATACCGGTGTCAAAAACCTGCACTTGTTTATACTGCCCTGTCACAATGCAGGATGGGTTATACGGCTTTTGAGCTTAGCCTTCGATAGTCAAAGCTTTGTAGTGCTAAAGCATGTGTTGTAAAGTGACGTAATTTATAAGATAAAAGAACTTCACTGCAGATACCAATTTGAGTCGTGGTTCAGAGACAGGAGTCTCTAACACTTCTCCCAAAGCTTTGTCTCCGCTTTAATAAACCTCTCTTTATATATTATACAGTCTCGGAAATATTTTTCCACAACAAAATGGCGTCATGACCGGATACTCTCTGATCAGACGTGATCATTTAAGACAGTATCTGGAATCTGGTGTTAGAGACTGAAAAGAGAGGTGCACGGGCACAACGGGATCGTGTATAAGATACGAGTAAGTAGATAGCGGGAGGAGGTTGTCTAATCAGTTTGATTTTTCCCTTTGGTAAATAAGGTCGGTGCGGAAGGGAACTGATCACTCCAACCAAGAGCCGAACAACTCCAGTGGTAAGGAAAGACGCTAGCTTTGTTGCGAAGACAAAGAACCCCACAGAGTAGTCGTGGTCGTGAGTATTACAGGAACAAAGGGAAACGTCCGAGCCTGGCGAAGATGGAAGGTAAGGAAGGGAATGTAAAACGCGGGCCGCCCGGGTCGTTACTTAATTCCTATATGACCGATCGACAGGTCTTAATCAAGAAACTGCAAAAGGACGGTGGGGATGTATCCCAGACGTTAGAACAACAGCGAAGTTGGATAGTTAAAAAAAATAAAGATAAAACTAAAAAAGCCGGAGTATTATTGGTGCATCAGTTAGCAGGACTAATGGAACAGGTTAAGGAGATTAAAGAGAAAATGGATGAAAAAAGTAAACAATTAAACCAGGCACAAAGGAAAAGTATAGAGTGGGAAAAGAAATGCCTGGCAGTGGAACAACAGATCCAGGGTCGATCTCAATGGGGGGGATCGCTGTCCCCTCACGATAATTATCAATGCGAAGCAACTGCCCCGGGTCAGGAAGATTTAGAAACCCTCCCGGTGGCGCCGGTAACAAGACGGGGGACGGCTGCAAATCCCATTGCGAAATTAAGCCCTTTATCCCCGGCGAAAGACAGCAGATAATAGCATCACTGGGTAAATTACAGCCCCGATGTGCGAATATTAAATTTTGGGCAGAGCTGAATACAGTTTGGGTGGGCCACCAACTACACCTCAGAGATATCCTCCAACTAGTCTGAGCGGCTTGCCCGGAAGATCGGTGGAGAGTAGTGGCCGGAGGAGCCGTGGTAGCAGCCAATGCCGACTTTTCAGGGGGACGTTGGACACACGCGGTACCTGTAACCACCGAAGTAGATGGTCAACTGGCAGCCTTTGTCCCTTTTAAAATCGAGATCCAACGAGTTTTAGGTAACGCCCCTACTAATTGGGGTAAAATTACTACAACCAAACAGCAAAAAGGGGAAGGAGCCTCAGAGTATGGGGAACGATTGTTCCAGATATATCAAGAATGCTCTGGACAGGGAAACCCAGGCCGCGGTGACCGAGCACTTATTCAGGCATTCAAGGATGGACTATCCGCTGCACACCAGACCATTACAAAAATGGGAGTAATTGTAACCCAGGATTATGATGAACTGGTCGAGTGGGCTAGTGGCGTCCAGGGAGGGGGCGATGAAAAATCTCAGACAAAGATAAAGCAGGAAAAGGTACCTGCCACGGGAACAGGGGGAGGGCAGAAAAGGGGGACTTGACATAATTGTGGAAAACCGGGCCATTTTGCCAGGGAATGCAAATGGAAAGGCAGTGAAAAGCAATGTACGTATTGTGGTAAGAAAGGGCATCTGGAAGCGAAATACTATGGTAAAAATGAATATCCTAAAAAGGCAAGGAACCTGTCACAACAGGAATACCAGCAGTGGTAGGCGTACAAAGCAACCCTGTGATGTCCGGCGGCTCCTGTACAAAGTAAAAAGGAGGGAAGGATATATGTGTCTGAACGAGTATGGGGCCGACAGTGTGAGATGCTAGTGGACACGGGAGCCTCAATATCCATTACCAATATGCACCTTCCCGTCACCGATAAAAAGGCTCTGATAAACGGAATAGATGGACAGCCCACACTGGTAACCTGAGCGGCACCCAATTGGTGGAAATTGATAACTTATATATACCCATGAGATTTTACGTATGCAAGAATCGTGAGGGAACAATATTGGGGAATGATGTAATGAGGGAATTTAAGCCCCTGATTGATTGCGGCAAGGGGAAACTGACATGGCTAAAGGCGGATGGCAGTAAGGGAGATATAGGACAAATAGCCCACCATGTGGAAAGTATAGGTGTAGCTACAGCCACAAAAACTGACTGGCTTATCGGGACTGGAGGGTATGGAGGCATATGTGCCTCTGTGCCCGGGGTCTGGGCACAGTTAAAAGTGTATACTGGAAAGGCGAAGATGGATCCTATTAAGTTCCCTGAACCACCTCATAAACCACATCGACAATACCCTATAAGACCTGAAGCTAGAACAGCGGTTGTAGAAATAGTAAAAGGGCTAGAGGAAAAGGGTTTCTTAAAAGAAACAGTTCGCACCACTAACTCTCCAACATGGCCGGTAGGGAAACCAGATGGGAGTTATAAACTCACTATCGACTACAATACCCTTAACAAGGTCACCCCCAAATTACACCCGATAGTGGCCAGCCACTCCACAATCCTTAATGGATTATCCCCTGAACACAAGATTTTTACAGTCCTAGACATAGCCAATTGGTTTTGGGCCCTTCCACTCGATCCAGAATCACAAGAAGAATTTACCTTCAAGGTGGAGGATAAACAATATACTTGGGCCCGATTACCACGAGGATTCCATGATAGTCCTGCCATATTCCATCGAGTCATGAGGGATATACTAAAACAAATAGAGGTACCGGCAGGATATATTATTTTACAATATGTCGACGACATATTAATAGCCTCAGAAACCAAGGAAGGACATCAGGCAACCCTATACTTAGTATTAAGGGCTCTGGAAACGGCGGGCCTTAAGGTTAACAGCAAAAAGGCCCAGGTAGGGAAATCGCAGGTCCTGTACCTAGGGTACTGCCTCTCAAAGGGGCTGAAAGAAATGCCCTCGGATAGGAAAAAAGGCTGTCAAGATCAAGCCTCGACCAGTAACGGAAAGGGGGGTGAGGAAGGTACTGGGCCTCTTTAATTACAGACGCAACTTTATCACTGATTTTGCAGAAATTGCTGAGCCAATACAAAGATTAGTGAAAGGGGGGAAACCGGATCTAGACCTCATAGAATGGGGCCCTGAACAAGAACAGGTGTACATTAAACTCAAGTCAGAACTACTCTCTGCACCTGGATTGGGACAGCCTGACATGAGTAATGATTTCCACATCCACTGTAACAATGAAGGTGGGTTCTATATGGCCGTGGTCACCCAAGATCGCGGGGATAAAAGGAGACCTATAGCCTACTACTGTCCCACCAAAAGCCCGGTGGTGACTGGGTTATCCAGATGTATAGCCGCGCTAGATTGCGCAGCTTGGGCGGTAAAAATAAGCGAGCCTGTGGTGATGACTGGAAACATCATTCTCCACACTAAACACACATTGGTAGAAATGTTAAACACAGGAAAACTGAGAACCGTATCTAATATGAGACGGGCAAAGTGGGAAGCAGTCCTCTTAACACCCAACAAAGCGGAAGCCATAATTAGGGATGTAGGAAACAACCCCGCAGAATGTATGATGGGTGAAGGGGAACCCCACTTTTGTGAAGAGGTATGTGAGGATATGGAAGAGGATAGAATACAAGACGCCCCCCTTCAAACCGCTGAACAAATCTTGTTTGTGGACGGCTCACGAAAATACGTAGAGGGACTACCGCGTACTGGATGGGCCATAGTTAACCAGGATCTAGAGACAGTTGAATCAGGGCGAATTAATGGGGGGTCGTCAGCTCAAGTGGCAGAACTGGTAGCCCTCACCCGGGCACTGGAATTATCGGAAAATAAGATTGTTAATATCTATACAGACAGTAGATATGCATTCGGGGTAGTGCACGATTATATGACAGCATGGGGGAGAAGGGGTTTTATCACAACTAGCGGACATCCCATAAAGCATCAGCTGAGAATAGAAGCTCTTTTAGTAGCCAGTAATAAACCAAAACAAGTAGCGGTCATTAAAATTAAAGCCCACAGGAGGGAGCCGGACTGAACCAGTCCAGATTGGCTGAGTCACCAGGGAAATAAAGCTGCAGACGTAGCTGCACAGAAGGCATTAGAACAGGAAGAGTGTGAGGAAGACTCAGTCAGTGCCGCTGGGGTCCGAGACGAACATTTAAGTATTGAGAAACTACCCCAGGACAGTTCTGAGGAGGAAATAAGTATGTGGACAAAGCAGGGCGCAACGCAAGGGAAGGATAACGTTTGGAGACGAAACGACAAGGTAACGGCGCCTGAATGCATACAGAATACCTTATTGGAGTTGCATCATGGCCTGTCTCATTCAGGACGAGAGGTCATGACTGGGAGTCTTGGAAGAGATTCGTGGTGGAAAGGGATGGGGAGAGATATCGCCAAATATTGCCATCGAGGCGTTACGTGTGCACAATATAATCTAGGCAGGCCCATTAAAATTAAAATGGGACACCAGCCCCGTCCACGGGGGCCATGGGAACATGTACAAATTGATTTCACAGGTCCTTTGCCCCCATCCCATGGAAAAAGATATTGCCTAGTGATTATAGATCAATTTACCCGGTGGGTGGAAGCTTTCCCCACACGTGATTGCACTGCCTCACAGTGGCAAGGATATTCTGACCAAGGTACCCACTTCACCGGAAAGATTTTAAAAAAAATATATGCCAGCTGATGGGCTTAAAACAATAATTCCACATCCCCTACCACCCGCAGAGTTCTGGGATGGTACAGCGCATGAATCATACCCATTCGGGATAGGAAGCACCATAGATGAATTACGTAACCTAGAGAGGGTACTGGAACAGATAGTTAACGACAGTGCTGAAGCAATAGAGGGCATAACGGCTGAAATGGTAGCTATACGCACAATGGTACTCCAGAACCGAATGGCCCTAGATACTAGCACAAAGTGTGGGCACATGTGCCTTAATTGGAGCTGAATGTTGCACTTACATTCCCGATAATTCAGAAAACATAACCAACCTCGCTGATCACAGAAGAAGGGAGGTAAATAAGTTATCCACGACAGCAGGAGGATCTAGCTGGTTTGATTGGCCGTTAGGGGCATCCTGTGGGTCCTATCTTATGCATGGAGTAATTATGCATAATTACTCTGGTAATTATTCTGGTTGTAATAATAATTACTTGCTGTCTGATTATCGGGTGTTTTAATATCTGCTGTAAAGTTATGATGGCACGACTGATGCCAGTAGCCAGTGTAATCGCCGAAGAAGAAGCACACCTGATGGAAATACTTGAAGACACCAAGGATGAAGAAACAGACCACGATGACACCGACCACTATCTTTGAAAGGTAGCCTAGAGCTACAGGCAAGGTGGACATACGGAACATCAGGGAAGTAACATACCCCAAAGGACGAATATATGACACCATGCTACTATCATTGTGGTCATCTGGATTTCGTGAACATCCTCCAGGACCAAAAGGGGAAATATTGTTGGAGCGGATTTTTCGACATATACTTGACTAGTATACGGGATCAAACATTTTTTTTTATATTCCGCTTTAATGAATTTTGTAAGGGACAATACTGATGCTTTATATAAGAAAAAACACAGTTAGACTTCAAGGTATGCTGGCCTTGAGTTATGGAGATAGGAAAGTGAGATAATGAACGACTGGAGAGATAAGTGTGGGTCTGTTTGTCTATACCGTTGCCAAAATGCCTGCACTTGTTTATAATGCCCTGTCACAATGCGAGGATGGATTATATCAACAGTTCAGCCTTGGATAGTAATTGCATGAAAAGCTTTGTAAACCTTGTAATGCGATGATTAGACTGAAGGACTAGTGCTAAAGCATGTGATGTAAAGTGACCTAATTTGTAAGATAAAAGAACCTCACTGGAGATACCAAATTGAGAAGCTGGTTCAGAGAGAGGAGTCTCTAACACTTCTCCCAAAGCTTTGTCTCCGATTTAATAAACCTCTCTTTATATATTATACAGTCTCGGAAATATTTTTCAACAGCATGTCTGTGGGAAAATATTTCAGACATCAGTGTGACTGGAAAAGCACACACACAGCCGAGTGAGAGTGTTCCAGTGCACTGACTGTGGAAAGAGCTTCAATCAATTACACAGCTGAAAAAATATTGCACCATTCACAGAGGGGAGAAACTACACGTGTTCTGTGTGTGGACAAAACTTCAACTGATCATCCAACCTGGAGAGACACAAGGACACCTGCATCATGGAGAAACCGTGTGAATGTGGAGATTGTGAAATGGGATTCAGTTCACCGTCTGATCTAGAAATTAATTGTCACAGTCACACCGAAGAGAGGCTGTTCCCCTGCTCTGTGTGTGGGCAGGGTTTCAATCAGTCATCCAAACTGATGAAACTCCAGTGAGTTCACACTGGGAAAGTGTGTGCAGGGATTCACTCAGTCATCTGAATTGCGTGTTCACAAGTGACTGCCCGGGTTATGTTCCACTGTTATTACTGCTGTTAATCGCATCCTGACTGAATCGTGTTCGTTCTGTCAGTTGGGATTTGTTTCTGCTGATATTACATACCCCGAAAACTGGGATGGAGTTTAATATTTTGATATTTCAAATAATACAATGTGTCGATATTTGAAATATCCATAATAAGAGGAGACTAATTGATGTCCTGTTATATTTTGGTCCTTTTCTCCTTTCTATCTCAAGATTGATTCAGTTCTCATGCCTTTGGTTACTCTCAGGGAGAAGTCCCATTTCCTTATACCTTCCAGAGTGCCTCTCTTTGCCTTGGTGTCCAGCGTAGGGATATCTATCACGCCTGGGATCACTAAACACAAAACACAGTCTGTTAATCCCTTTCAGCTACAGGACTTAGCGCGTTCCTGGCAGCATCTCTCTCACTTTCGATATGTGAATAGAGAATCGTGCAAATCTGGTTTCGAATTAAATTTGAATCCATTCAGTAAATGTATTTAAAGAAAAATGTACAAGTAAACCCATCACATCAAGTAATTGGCAAAGGTTTACAGTCAACAAGATGAACAAGTAAAAATATCACGGTCCAGTAACCCAGGTCTATATTCACAGGAGAAAGTCTGTTATCTAAGTCCTCGAATGTCAGTTGGTGAGATGAGAGACTGAATCACTTTCCACATTCAGCTGGTAAACGGTCTCTCCCTGATGTTTTCCACCCAACGTGCATCTGCATCCATTCCCACTGTCCCCACATTTACATTGTTGAGTCAGCTGGCCACACGAGTCTCACAGGCTAGACGATTGGTTGAAGGTGCATCCACACACAGAACATGTGTCCTGTTTCTCACCGCTGCGATTGGTGTTTTTCCAAAGACTGATGATAAGGTGATCCTGATCAATCCGGTGAATCTCTCAAAACTTGACGTGGTGTTTGGTTTCAGTTTCCCAGCTGTAGACCCTCACCTTCTGATACCCTGCAAATTGAGGTTACAAGCGTTGTTACTTTAAGTACAGGATAGACATTTCCACTGTGGTAGGCATCAGAGTCGAGTCCAGTCCTGCCCTCAAATTACAACCACACACTTCCCAGTTGAGGTCATTTCCCAGTTGAGGTCATTGGAACGGCATCAAGAGCATGGGCACTGACTAATTTTTAATCATATTTAGCCCAGTGGTAGTGAGGACATTTATAACCCCTGAACTGCTGCCTTGGCTGAGATCAACTAGTAGTACAGATCAAGGAACGAACTTGGGAACTTCCCAGTCTGTAGTGCAGATTGTTCTAAAATTTGGGGGATGGGGGGAGGGTTTCAAATAATATTTTGAAACACATTTTACTCCAGCTTTAAATGAAACCTTCGTCACACTGCACAATTCTGAAGTCTTTCCAAATTCAAGTCCAATGGATCATCAAAAAGAGTGTGACATTTTAGAAAGGCGCAAATCACTGAAATCGACAGCTTTTCAATCACTGCATAGTACAGAAGGGAGCGACTGTTAATGGGAGCTCGGTTCGTGAAGTCCTCCGACACTCCGAGATAAACTGCACTGTTCCTTTAAGTATAAATAGGCAGTAAAAAGGGAGTCCGGGTCCCTTTAAATATCTGCTCCATTCCCCCAGGTTTGGGAGGAGCAAACGCGCGCGGTCTCCTTACATCCTCACACAGCAAGCACCGCCGATGGACTCCCGCAAGGTCCTGAAGGCCGAGATAAATTTACTTCTGTTTAAGCACAACAACTGAAAAGTGCACACACAAAGTCTTTGCTATATATGCGTGTGTGTGTGCGTGTGTGTAAACAAAACACATCATTCTTAATGTTTGACAGTAAATTCCACAGAGATAAGCTATTATCTTCGCCAGTTATTTTCCAGCAGTTTATTTGCTCTTATTTACAATGTAATTGCAGAGTGTTTAATCCCTTTACCATTTATTGATGACCCATTGTCTTGTGTGCTCCTGTTTCGAAAGTGATGTCACAATGACCATTCCGTTACCAAGGTGACCACTTGTCCGCAGTTTACTGTGGGAAAGGGGAGTAAATCTCACCGAGGGTAATAAGCAGCCTCCCACTAGTCTCTGCACTTTATTGCCCAGTGAACACCTCACCATCACACAGAAGGTCCTGAGATTTACCTCCCGTGTGGATGACTTGTGTAAGTGATGTTAAAAATTACATTGTAGGTTAAAAGAGGAGTTGGGTGAGGAGGGTTTGGAGAGTAGGCATAAAAGAGGAGTTGGGGTGAGGATTTGAGAGAAATGCAGTGATAGAGGAGTTGGGGTGAGGGGTTGGGGTGTTGGGTTGAAAGTGTAGTTGGGGAGGGGGAGGTGGAGAGTAGGGGTGAAGAAGGTGTATGAGTGAGAGGGATTTACAGCCCTTTAATTGCCTTTGTTGAACTATGATGGGGTTTATTTTTCCTTTAAAATGTTTTGTATTGTGTGTTTCACTGAAGTTAGACGTGGGGTTGCAGTTCCTTGCAGGCACTGGACTGTTTCTGGTGAATTAATGTGGGTAGTGTTAATTGGGAAGAGATTTGAGTGGGATCATTCTGTGCTGAATGCGTGGCTGGGCGGCGGGTTTGCCCTTAGTCCCAGTGATGAGTATTGTTGACACCAAATCCAGGGACCACATACATTGTGCCTCCAAATCCAGGGACAACTTACACTGAGGCAACAAATACAGAGACCAGTTACAATGAGACATCAAATCTATGATAAATTACATCTGACACCAAATTGAGGGATTACTAATACCGTGATAACAAATAGAGAGACCAATAACACTGAGGCACCAAATCCTTGGACCACTTACACTGAGACTATAGAATTACATCAGATATATGGGACAGAAATGGACCATTCGGACTAACCAGTCTGTGCCGGTGTTCAAGCTCTGCTCGGTAATTGGAGAGCCTCAGTATGGGGAATGGCCATGCCGCTGAAAGCAGCTCTAGTTAGGGGGAAAGGTGGGTAATGAATGAAGATATGATGGTGGAATTAGACGGTGACTGGTGAGGCCTGGTGACAGATTATTGTCAGAAGCCCTTTTCAAGCAGGCTGATGATTAAATGTAACCAGCACAACAAATGTATCCTTCTGTTATTGTCCCAAAATCCCCAAATCTAATGTCACTAATTGATTTTTCTGTGAGAAATGTAGAGATGTAAAAGAAGGGAGGAAATGAGGCTAGCGCAGAAGCGAAGGTTCCTTGAATTAACACATTGTGAGGCTGTTTTGTGACTCGTCTGTGAGAGGTTAAAAACATGAAATGGAAAAGGGCAAGTTCAGTGACACTTAGATTGCCAATAGTGCTTTCTACGTTAATCACTATATCCTAAGCCGAATATCATATTGACTATCCCAATCACTAATCCCAATCCTAACACATAACCACAAACCACACCCACTAACCACTAAACCTACATCTAAACCCAGCCCCTAATCAATGCTAAGAACATAAAAAATAGGAGCAGAAGTCGGCCATCTAGCCCCTTGAGCCCGCTCTGCCATTCAATAATATCATGGCTGATCTGATCTTGGCCTCAATTCCACTTCCCTGCCCTCTCCACATAACGCTTGAATTCCCTATCTTTCAAAACTCAGTCTATCTGCAACTTAAATATATTCAATGACCCAGCGTCCGTTGCTCTTTGGGGTAGAGAATTTCAAAGATTTACGACTCTCTGAGAGAAGAAATTCATCCTCATTTCCGTTTTAAATGGGAGACCCCTCATGCTCAGACTATGCCACCTAGTTCTCGATTCCCCCCACAAGAGTTAACAGAGATCAATGGGGAAGCTAATGACCCGATAAAGGAAGTGTTTAAACAATTATTTTGATGCAAAAAATTTCTGCAACGTATGTTAGTAACAAGTAATTATAATCAACTAACCCATCAAAATTAGCAAAGACAATTACAAAGACCAGAACATTTCAAAGGCGATCACATGCATTATGTGTGGAGATGTATTAACCGCATTCAAAAATCGTTAAACAATATGGAAAATGAGAGAGTTCCAGTCTTAAGCAAGATAGTTCTTTCAAGGAACGGCAAATGAGTGTAAAGTGAGACACGCCGGTTCAGTGTATGACATCCACAAGTCGTATACTCAAACGAAACAAGCTTGGGATTTGATGTGGCAAAAGATGAACTGCGTGAGAAGTGAAATAATCTAGAGTGAGAAAAGGCTCAAAATGGAAGGGAAAGGAACATGAATTAGTCTCCCGTGCAGCGGCATGGTTCCAGCCTGCATGACCATCAGCAGGTCGGGGCCATGTGAGGGAGCAGTGTGCGGCGGTGGCATTCCATTGGAGGATGGTGACGGCTGCAAAGTCACGTCGCTAATTGCAGTGTGGGCAGGCACAGCAGGAGGAGCGAAGGAGCAGCAAAAGATTATAGAAGGACGTGACCGGGGCCCAGGAGAGGCATGAGTCTGGGGCCCAGAAGGGGCAAGGGCCTAGGGGCAGCATGGGCCAGCCCAAACTGGTATATTTGTGCTCAGTCCGTGGGCAGCACAGCTGGTCTCCAGTCGTCTGGGGTAATCCTTGCCACTGGACCAAGACCAAGCTCTGTCAAGCCAGTCTGGTGGCTGGTGTGCAACGGCCACCGCAAGTTAAAAAAATCCAAGCACAGACAGCTTCCACCTTTCAAGATGTAGCTCGGGATCTGCAATATTAGGTCCTTCATTAAAACACCTGTGAACTCACTCCTTTTTGGAGTAGAAAGACGTCATCCTCGCTTCCAGGGACTGCCTATGATGATGATGGTTATGGAGAAATCAAATATTCGACACACGGTGTTTGAAATAAGCTGATTTATTAAATATTGAGACAGAACATTAATCTCCAGCTCAGGTACAGGGTTATTCAGAGCAGCAGAAACAAAGTCTAAGTGCCAGAATGAACATGGTTCAGTGCCCAATGGGGGCCCATTATATCCTGTCCCATTCACTGAAGTGATCTTGGGTATTTACCCAGCATTCGCAGCGATAGAGAATGTGCCCAGCCCAGACAACATGGGCCCATTGCGCAGGCGCGAGACCTGGCTGTATTTGGAGCATGCGCGGTGTGTATAATGGCGGTGCGGCTGTGGTGATATGTGCTCCGCAAAACAGCTCATCTCCACGGGGCGGAGGTGAGTAATGGACCAGCGGGTAGCCGGGGAGGCTTCATAAACAACTGGTGCCCGACGGAAGCCAGGAATAACAACCGGAATATCGTCGACTGCAGCCTCGAGGCTTTCTCCCGGTCACAGGCCCAGGGTAACGGCGGCCATCTTTGTACAGGAAGGCAGGGTCAGTCCTCCGCCATGTTAGTTCACAGAGCAGCAAAGCGCATGCGCGGCCATCTTGGTAAAGTAACAACTGAGTTATTTTATTCTCACACCTCGGATTTCTCTCATTGTTCTGAACTCCAAAGTGTATCGTCCCAACCGTCTCAACCTGTCCTCATCAGAGAACCACCTCCTCGCCGGAATTAACCTCTGAACAGCCTCCAATGTAAGTATATCCTTCCTTAAATACACAGTATTCCAGGTGTGGTCTCACCAATACCCTGTACACTTGTAGCAGGACTTCTCTGCTTTTTATTCTATCCCCCTTACAATAAAGGCCAACATTACATTTGCCTTCCTGACTACTTCCTGAACCTGCATACTAACCTTTTTGTGTTTTAGGCACAAACACCTTCAGGTCTCTCTGTCCTGTAGCACTTTGCAATTTTTCTCCATTTAAGTTATAATTTATTTTTCTATTATTTCTGCTAACGTGGATAACCTCACAATTTCCCATATTATACTTCATCTGACAAATTTTTGTCCACTCATTTAGCCTGTCTATCTCCCTTTGCAGATTTTTTGTTTCCTCAATTTGCTTTCTCACCCATCTTTGTATCATCAGCAAACTTGGCTACATTACACTCGGTCCCTTCTTCCAAGTCATTAATATAGATTGTAAATAGTTGAGGACCCAGCACCGATACCTGCGGCACCCCACTGGTTACCATTTGCCAACCGGAAAAAGACCCATTTATCCCGACTCTCTGTTTTCTGTTAGTTAACCAATCCTCTATCCACGCTAATATACTGCCCCCAACCTGATGATATTTTATCTTGTGCAATAATCTCTTATGTGGCACCTTATCAAATGCCTTCTGGAAATCCAAATACACCACATCCACTGGTTCTGCCTTATCCATCCTACTCATTACATCCAGCAAATTTGTCAAACATGATTTCCCTTTCATAAAGCCATGCTGACTCTGCTTGATTGAATCATGCTTTTCCAAATGTCCCGCTACTACTTCCATAATAATGGAATCCAGCATTTTCCCAATAACTGATGTTAAGCTAACTAGTCTATAGTTTCCTGCTTTTTGTCTGCCTCCTTTTTTAGAGAGAGGCTTTACATTTGCAGTTTTCCAATCTTTTGGGACTGCCCCAGAATCCAGGGAATTTTGGTAGATTACAACTAATGTGTCCACTATCTCTGCAGCCACTTCTCTTAAGACCCTACGATGTAAACCATCAGGGCAAGGTGACTTGTCTGCCTTTAGTCCCATTATTTTACCGAGTACTACTTCATTATGCATAGTTATTGTATAAAGTTCTTCCCTCACTATAGCCCCTTGATTATCGACTTCAGTATTAATCTCAGTGACCGAGTGTTTTATTCTTATTAAACTGATCTCTGACTGTTTCTGTCATATATTAACTCCGGCACGGTCCCGGCAAACACTCCCACTCCCTCGTCCCTCCGATGTTGCTGCAGGATTGCTTTTTGAATACTGGCTCATGGAGAGAAACACCCTGCACGGAATGATCCCAAATTGATCATTTCCAAGGGACAAGGCTTGCAGCTTTAATCATTCTCTGTCCTTTCCCCCCAGGCCCAGTTCCTTTGCTCAGATTCTGATAAAAGTAAATTGGGAAAAGTGCACTTTGATTTTTACAGATTGAATTATTGCAGAGAGCTGTGCATGCGTGGTTCAGCCTCGCCCCCTGTGTCAATTCCCAGTGAGCAGAAGAGCACATGCACCCTCTCCTCCCCCAGCCCTGCCTGTGATCGCCATTCACTCAGTGAGTGGAAGAAGATGGTTTAAAACAGCCGGGAATGGAGACACAGTGACCCCGGGGTAAGGCAGTGAGCAGCAGCCTCCTTACAGCAGCACAGCGCTTTGGGAGCGTGTCCGCAGATGGGCTCAGAGATCGGCATTGAGTCCGGGGGGAGTTCAGGGGGAGTCGGGGGCTGTGTGTAAGAGGCAGAGTGGACCAAGAATCAGTGTCAGTGCGTGGTGTGAGTGGGGGAAGGGAGTGGCCATTCTCGGGCTGTGAGTGGACAGTGTGTGTCAAGGGTAACAGAGACAGAATGGGCAGAATCTGCTGTTTACAATCTGCTGCTTTCTCTCTCCAAACCAGGAGTGAACGTTCCTGGTTTAGTTCCCTCAGGGGCTGTGTGTAAGAGGCAGAGTGGATCAGGAACTAGTTCCGGGACATGATGTGAGTGGGGGAAGGGAGAGGCCATTCTCGGGCTGTGTGCGGACAGTGTAAGGTAACAGAGAAAGTAAACCACTCGCTCTTTCAAATCATTGCTGCCGCCTTTCCCCAAATCAGTAGTGAATGTTCCTGATTCAGTTCCAATCTCACCGTGTCTGTTGTTCTTGGACAGTGAGCAGTGGAAACACAGTCTGACAGTGAGGATGTGGGGAATTTCACAAAGTGCATCTATTGCAGGCACCAGGAGAGGAGTGTGGGAGAAGATATTTTAAAGACGGGTTATAATGTTTCGGTGAGCTGAGTTCTCCAGAACCATGTTGCTGGTGGTCGAGAGATATATTGCCACTCCCTCATAATCTCCCCCGCATCCATCTCTTAGAATTACTAATGTTCTCGTATTATTATTCTCAGAGCAAAATTCTTTAGCCAGAACAAATGTGAGCTTTCTTCCACCCGGAATACAAGGAACAGTGCAGTCAGCTCCTTCTCACACACAGTAAGTAGATTATCACTCACAGAGCACAGAGACACAGAACTGGCCTCAATCCTATTGTCACAGGCAGCAGAAGCTGTCAGTCCCACAGTGATCCGAAGTGACAGAGTTACATTGTGAATCTTACAGCCACATGGAGCAGTAGAATCACATGCTGTTTCACCATTGAAACAGATCACACTGACAGGTACATTAAACACCCACACTCACTTGCCAGAAACTGGCAGGTGAAGAATAAAAGACAATCATCTATCAGAAAAAATAGCCAATAGAACGTATAAACCACACTCGCATATCAGAAGATGATGGGTACAGAGCAAAAGCCATATTCATGTTTCAGAATCTGACGGATTCAGTATTTAAACCCCCCGAACATACCAGAAGATGACAGGTGCAGAATAAAACCCACATTCCTGTTCCACAGACTGACAGATACAGTATACAACACACACCCACATATATGAAAGTGACAGTAATAGAATAAAATCCCCACTTGCATACTAGAGAGTGACAGGTAAAGTGTAAATCCCCTGGGCACATATCGGACAACTGAAAGGCAGTAAGTAAAATTGTTACTTGCATCGCAGAAACTGATAGGGGCAGAATAAAACCCACAACCACACATCAGAAAAAATGACAAGGAGAAGGCAAAATCTTCATTCACATATTATAGAAATACAGGTTAAAAGTAAAATTGACTCTCACGTTCTCATACGAGAGACTTGCAAATACAGAGCAAATTTCACACTCGCACAGCAGGAACTGACAGGTACAGTCGAAAACACACAATCAAGTAGCAGGAACAAATAGGTACAATCTAGCATATCAGAAACTGAGAGGCACAGATTACACCTCAACACACGACAAAACCTGACAGTTACAGAAAAATACAAACACTCACATATCAGAGGCTGACATATTACAATCCATATTCCCATAACATAAATTGACATACAGTGACATGCCCTGACTCACGAACCAGTAATTGACAGGTACAGGGTAAAGACCTCTCTTTCATTCCAGAAACTGACAGGGACAAAGGAAAGTCCACTCACAATTAAGCAGAAACTGGCAGTTATAGAGTGAGGCCCACAATCTCATGTCAGAATGTGACAGGTACAAAATAAAACCCAGACTCCCATAATACAAATGGAGAGATACAGAGAAAGGCCCACACTCATAGCAGAGACAGATAGATGCAGAGTGAGACTCAGACTCATTTACCAGAGACCGACCGAGTCACCATAAACACTCACCTCCATAACACAAATTGACAGTTAAAAAGTAAAACGAATACTCTATCAGGAATTGGTGGTACACAGTAAAACAATACTAACATACTGGAGAATGACGGGTATGGAGTAGAGCTCACATTCACATAAGAGATGGACAGATACAGCGCAAAATACACATCACACACCAAGAATGGAAAGAAACATAGAAAATAGGTGCAGGAGTAGGCCATTCGGCCCTTCGAGCCTGCACCGCCATTCAATATGATCATGGCTGTCAATTGCAACTTCAGTACCCCACTCCCGCTTTCTCTCCCTACCCCTTGATCTCCTTAGCCGTAAGGGCCACATCTAATTCCCTCTTGAATATATCCAACGAACTGGACTCCACAACTTTCTGTGGTAGAGCATTGCACAGGTTTAACACTCTCTGGGTGAAAAAGTTTCTCCTCATTTCATTCCGACATGGCTTACCCCTTATCCTTAGACTGTGACCCCTGATTCTGGACTTCTCCAACATCGGGAACATTCTTCCTGCATCTAACCTGTCCAGTCCTGTCATAATTTTATATGTTTCTCTGAGATCCCCTCTCATTCTTCTAAATTCCAGTGAGTGCAAGCCTAGCCGATCCAGTCTTTCTTCATATGTCAGTCCTGCCATCCCGGGAATCAGTCTGGTGAACCTTCACTGCACTCCCTCAATAGCAAGCACGTCCTTGCTCAAATTAAGAGACCAAAACTGCACACCATACTCAAGGTGTGGTCTTACCAAGGCCCTCTACAACTGCAGTAACACCTCCCTGCTCCTACACTCAAATCCTCTTGCTATGAAAGCCAGCCTGCCAGTTGCTTTCTTTACTGCCTGCTGTACCTGCATGCCTACCTTCAGTGACTAATCTACCATGACACCCAGGTCTCTTTGAACCTCCCCTTTTATTAATCTGTCAGCATTCAGGTAATAACCTGCCTTCCTGTTTTTGCCACCAAAGTGGACAACCTCTCATTTATCCACATTATATTGCATCTGCCATGCAATTGCCCATTCACCTAACCTATCCAAGTCAACCTGCAGCCTCTTCGCATCCTCCTCACAGCTCACACTGCCACCCAGCTTTAGTGTCATCTGCAAACTTGGAGATATTACTTTCAATTCCATCGTCTAAATCATTAATATATATTGTAAATAGCTGGGATCCCAGCACTGAATCTTGTGGCACCCCACTAGTCACTGCCTGCCATTCTGAAAAGAATCCGTTTATTCCCACTCTTTGCTTCTATCCACGTCAATACATTACCCCCAATACCATGTGCTTTAATTTTGCACACTATTCTCTGGTGTGGGACCTTGTCAAAAGCCTTTTGAAATTCCAAATACACCACATCCACTGGTTCTCCCTTATCCACTCTACTAGTTACATCCTCAAAAACCTCTAGTAGATTTGTCAATCAGAATTCCCTTTCATAAATCCATGCTGACTTGGACTGATCCTGTCACTGCTTTCCAAATGCTCTGCTATTGCATCTTTAATTGATTCCAGCATTTTCCCCACCACCGATGTCAGGCTAACTGGTCTATAATTCCTAATTTCTCTCTCCCTCCTTTTTTAAACAGTGGGGTTACATTAGCTACCCTCCAATCCATAGGTACTGATCCAGAGTCCATGGAATTTTGAAAAATGACCACCAATGCATCTACTATTTATAGGGCCACTTCTTTAACTACTCTGGGATGCAAACTATCAGACCCTGGGGATTTATCGGCCTTCAGGTTCACTGCAAGCATTTCCTGACGAATAAGGATTTCCCTCAGTTCCTCCTTCTCGGTCCCCTCATATTTTTGGGAGGTTATTCGTGTCTTCCTTACTGAAGACAGGACCAAAGTATTTGTTCAGTTGGTTTGCCATTTCTTTGTTCCCTATTATGAATTCACCTGATTCTGACTGCAAGGGGCCTACATTAGACTTCACTAATCTTTTTCTCTTCACATATCTATAGAAGCTTTTGCTGTCAGTTTTTATGTTCCCTGCAAGCTTACTCTCATATTCTAGTTTCCTCCTCCTAATTGCACCCTTAGTCCTCCTCTGCTGAATTCTAAATTTCTCCCAGTCCTCAGGTTTGCTGCTTTTTCTGGCCAATTTATATGCCTCTTCCTTGGATTTAACACTGTCCCTAATTTCCCTTGTTAGCCACGATTGAGCCACCTTTCCTGTTGTATTTTTACGCCAGACAGGGATGTACAATAGTTGTAATTCATCCATGTGATCTTTAAGTGTCTGCCATTGCCTATCCACCGTCAACCCTTTAAGTATCATTCGCCAGTTTATCCCAGCCAAATCACGTCTCATACCATTGAAGTTTCCTTTAAGCTCCGGACCCTAGTCTCTGAGTTAACTGGGTTGCTCTCCATCTGAATGAAGATAACTGGGTTGCTCTCCATCTGAATGAAGAATTCTACCATATTGTGGTCACGCTTCCCCAAGGAGCCTCACATGACCAGATTGCTAATTAATCCTCTCTCGTTACACAAAACCCAGTCTAGGATGGCCTGCTCACCCGTAGGTTCCTCGACATATTGGTCGAGAAAACAATCTCTGAAACACTCTAGGAAATGTTCCACCACAGTATTGCTACAAGTTTGGTTAGCCCAATCAATATGTAGGTTGTCACCCATGATAACTGCTATACACTTATTGCACATGTCCTTAATTTCCTGTTTGATGCCATCCCCAACCTCCCTACTATTGTTTGGTGGTCTGTACACAACCACAACTAACGTTTTCTGCCGTTTGGTGTTTCACAGCTCTACCCATATAGATTCCACATTATCCCAGCCAATGTCCTTCCTTACTATTGCATTAACCTCCTCTTCAACCATTAACGCTACCCCACATCCTTTTGCTTTCTGCCTATTCTTCCTGAATATTGCATACCCCTGGATGTTATGTTCCCAGCTTTGGTTACTCTGGAGCCATGTCTCTGTAATCCCAATTACATCATATCCGTTAACAGCTATCTGTGCAGTTAATTCGTCCACCTTATATCGAATACTTCTCGCTTTGAGAATCAGAGCCTTTAGGCTTGTTTTTTTAACACTCTTTGTCCCTTTAGAATTATGTTGTAATGTGACCCTTTTTGATACAGAATGAAACCCACAGGCAATTACCAGAAATTGACATGTACAGGATAAAATCCACCTCTCGTATCAGAAACTAACATACAGAGTAAAATCCTCATCCACATACCAGAGATGGACAGATAGAGTCAAATCCACACTCCCGTACCAGACACCAACTACATAAGAAAATAAGAACAAAAGAAAAAGGAGCAGGAGTAGGCCATACGGCCCTTCGAGAGTGCTCCGCCATTTAATACGATCATGGCTGATCCGATCGTGGACTCAGCTTCACTTCCCTGCCCGTTCCCCATAACCCCTTATTCCCTTATCGATTAAGACACTGTCTATCTCTGTCTTAAATATATTCAATGTCCCAGCTTACACAGCTCTCTGAGGCAGCGAGTTCCACAAGTTTACAACCCTCTGAGAGAAGAAATTCCTCCTCCTCTCAGTTTTAAATGGGGGGGGCCCTTATTCTAAGTTTATGCTCCCTAGTTCTAGTCTCCCCTATCAGTGAAAACATCCTCTCTGCGACTACCTTGTCAAGCCCCCTCATAATCTTATACGTTTCGATAAATCACCTTTCATTCATTCTTCTGAATTCAATGAGTAGAGGCCCAACCTCCTCAACATTTTCTCATAAGTCAACCCCTCATCTCCGGAATCAACCTAGTGAACCCTCTCTCAACTTCCTCCAAAGCAAGTATATCCTTTCAAAAATATGGAAACCAAAACTGCATGCAGTATTCCAGGTGTGGCCTCACCAATAATCTGTATAACTGTAGCAAGCCCTCCCTGCTTTTATACTCCAGCCCCTTTGCAATAAAGGAAAAGATTGCATTGGCCTTCCTGATCACTTGCTGTCCCTGCATATTAACCTTTTGTGTTTCATGCACAAGTACCCCCAGGTCCCGTTGTACTGCAGCACTTTGCAATCTTTCTCCATTCAAATAATAACTTGATCTTTGATTTTTTTTCTGCCATCGTGCATCACTTCACACTTTCCTACATTATACTCCATCTGCCAAATTATTGCCCACTTACTTAGCCTGTCTATGTCCTTTTGCAGATTTTTTGTGTCCTCCTCACACTTTGCTTTTCCTCCCATCTTTGTATCATCAGCAAACTTGGCTACGTTACATAGAAACATAGAAAATAAGTGCAGGAGTAGGCAATTCGGCCCTTCTAGCCTGCACCGCCATTCAATGAGTTCATGGCTGAACATGCAACTTCAGTACCCACTTCCTGCTTTCTCGCCATATCCCTTGATTCCCCTCGTAGTAAGGACTTCATCTAACTCCTTTTTGAATATATTTAGTGAACTGGCCTCAACTACTTTCTGTGGTAGAGAATTCCACAGGTTCACCACTCTCTGGGTGAAGAAGTTTCTCCTCATCTCAGTCCTAAATGGCTTACCCCTTATCCTTAGACTGTGACCCCTGGTTCTGGCCTTCCCCAACATTGGGAACATTCTTTCTGCATCTAACCTGTCTAAACACATCAGAATTTTAAACATTTCTATGAGGTCCCCTCTCATTCTTCTGAACTCCAGTGAATACAAGCCCAGTTGATCCAGTCTTTCTTGATAGGTCAGTCCCGCCATCCCGGGAATCAGTCTGGTGAACCTTCGCTGCATTCCCTCAATAGCAAGAATGTCCTTCCTCAGGTAAGGAGACCAAAACTGCACACAATACTCCAGGTCTGGCCTCACCAAGGCCTTCTACAACTGTAGCAACTCCTCCCTGCCCCTGTACTCAAATCCCCTCGCTATGAAGGCCAACATGCCATTTGCTTTCTTAACCGCCTGCTGTACCTGCATGCCAACCTTCAATGACTGATGTACCATGACACCCAGGTCTCGTTGCACCTCCCCTTTTCCTAATCTGTCACCATTCAGATAATAGTCTGTCTCTCTGTTTTTACGACCAAAGTGGATAACCTCACATTTATCCACATTATACTTCATCTGCCATGCATTTGCCCACTTACCTAACATATCCAAGTCACTCTGCAGCCTCATAGCATCCTCCTCGCAGCTCACACTGCCATCCAACTTAGTGTCATCCGCAAATTTGGAGATACTACATTTAATCCCCTCATCTAAATCATTAATGTGCAATGTAAACAGCTGGGGCCCCAGCACAGAACCTTGCGGCACCCCACTAGTCACTGCCTGCCATTCTGAAAATTACACATTTACTTCTACACTTTGCTTCCTGTCTGACAACCAGTTCTTAATCCACGTCAGCACGTTACCCCCAATCCCATGTGCTTTAACTTTGCACATTAATCTCTCGTGTGGGACCTTGTCGAAAGCCTTCTGAAAGTCCAAATATACCACATCAACTGGTTCTCCCTTGTCCACTCTACTGGAAACATCCTCACAAAATTCCAGAAGATTTGTCAAGCATGATTTCCCTTTCACAAATCGATGCTGACTTGGACCTATCATGTCACCTCTTTCCAAATACGCTGATATGACATCCTTAATAATTGATTCCATCATTTAACCCACTACTGAGGTCAGGCTGACCGGTCTATAATTCCCTGTTTTATCTCTCCCTCCTTATTTAAAAAGTGGGGTTACATTGGCAACCCTCCACTCCATAGGAACTGATCCAGAGTCTATGAAATGTTGGAAAATGACTGTCAATGCATCTGCTATTTCCAAGGCCACCTCATTAAGTACTCTGGGATGCAGTCCATCAGGCCCTGGGGATTTATCGGCCTTCAATCCCATCAATATCTCCAACACAATTTCCCGACTAATAAGGCTTTCCCTCAGTTCCTCCTTCTTACGAGACCCACTAACCCCTTTTATATCCGGAAGGTTGTTTGTGTCCTCCTTCATGAATACCGAACCAAAGTACTTGTTCAATTGGTCTGCCATTTCTTTGTTCCCCGTTATGACTTCCCCTGATTCTGACGGCAGGGGGACCTACGTTTGACTTTATGAACCTTTTTCTCTTTACATATCTATCGAAACTTTTGCAGTCTGTCTTAATGTTCCCTGCAAGCATTCTTCTCGTACTCCATTTTCCTTGCCCGAATCAAACCCTTTGTCCTCCTCTGGTGAGTTCTAAATTTATCCCAGTCCCCAGGTTCACTGCTATTTCTGGCCAATTTGTATGCCACTTCTTTGGCTTTAATACTTTCCCTGATTTTCCTTGATAGCCACGGTTGAGCCACCTTCCCTTTTTTATTTTTACGCCAGACAGGAATGTACAATTATTGTAGTTCATCCAAGCGGTCTCTAAATTTCGGCAATTGCACATCCCCAGTCAACCCCTTCAGTATCATTCGCCAATCTATCCTAGCCAATTCATGCCTCATACCTTCAAAGTTACCCTTCTTTAAGTTCTGGACCATGGTCTCTGAATTAACTGTTTCATTCTCCATCCTAATGCAGAATTCCACCATATTATGGTCACTCTTCCCCAAGGGGCCTCGCACAACGAGATTGCTAATTAATCCTCTCTCATTACACAACACCGAGTCTAAGATGGCCTTCCCCATAGTTGGTTCCTCGACATATTGGTCTAGAAAACCATCCCTTATGCACTCCAGGAAATCCTCCTCCACTGTATTGCTTCCAGTTTGGTGAGCCCAATCTATGTGCATATTAAAGTCACCATTATAACTGCTGCACCTTTATTGCATGCACTCCTAATTTCCTGTTTGATGCCCTCCCAAACATCACCCTACTGTTTGGAGGTCTGTACACAACTCCCACTAACGTTTTTTGCCCTTTGGTGTTCTGCAGCTCTACCCATATAGATCCCACATCATCCAAGCTAATGTCCTTCCTAACTATTGCATTAATCTCCTCTTTAACCAGCAATGCTACCCCACCTCCTTTTCCTTTTATTCTATCCTTCCTGAATGTTGAATACCCCTGGATGTTGAGTTCCCAGCCCTGATCATCCTGGAGCCACGTCTCTGTAATCCCAATCACATCATATCTGTTAACATCTATTTGCACAGTTAATTCATCCACCTTATTACGGATACTCCTTGCATTAAGGCACAAAGCCTTCAGGCTTGTTTTTTTAACACCCTTTGTCCTTTTAGAATTTTGCTGTACAGTGGCCCCTCGGTCCCTTCTTCCAAGTCGTTAATATAGATTGTAAATAGTTGGGGTCCCAGCACTGATCCCTGCGGCACCCCACTCATTACTGATTGCCAACCCGAGAAGAACCATTTACCCAGACCCTCTGTTGTCTGTTAGTTAGCCAATCCTCTATCCATGCTAATATATTACCCCCAGCCCCGTGAACTTTTATCTTGTGCACTAACCTTTTATGTGGCACCTTGTCAAATGCCTTCTGGAAGTCCAAATACAACACACCCACTTTATCCACCCTGGCCCATGATGTGAAGTGGAACATAATTCATCGAAAGCACCTCTGACAGTGTTGAACGGAAACTGACCGAACAAATGTGAAAAATGAATTACTGAATGTTTGGTATTGTACAAGACAAAAATAGAAAGAATGCATTTCTTCCAAATGTCCAGGCCTGGTCTGAATGATGGATTAGTGATTTTGAGATGAGATAAAATTATAACTTTTGCATACTGTTTAAAAATAGACTGATATTTGAGGACAAAAATATTTCATTTCAGAATTTTTTTCAACATGGTACAAGCAGAGAAGGAGTTTGATGACATATGCCATTGCCTAATAGTGAACTGATTTAGTTGGCTACTATTGCATATTTTCTTCAAATTTTTTAAAGTTTTCATTTGCTGTGTATTTCCACCTGTTTTGAATAACACCAAAAATGAAAATAATCATAGCATTTAGGATAAGGGGTAGGCCATTTAGGACTGAGATGAGGAGAAACTTCTTCACTCAGTGAGTTGTTAACCTGTGGAATTCCCTGCAGCAGAGAGTTGTTGAGGCCAGTTCACTGGATACATTCAAGAGGGAGTTAGATATGGCTCTTACGGTTAAGGGGATCAAGAGGTATGGAGAGAAAGCAGGAAAGGGGTACTGAGGGAATGATCAGCCATGATATTGAATGGCGGTGCAGGCTCGAAGGGCCGAATGGCCTTCTGCACCTATTTTTCTATGTTTCTATGTTCGTTACATGCTCAAAAAGTTCCAGCAAATTTGTCAAACTTAACTTCCCCGTCATAAATACATGCTGACTCAACCTGACCGAATTATGTTTTTCCAAATGTCATGCTAATGCTTCTTTAAGAATGAACTCTTCAACATTTTCCCAACCACAGATGTTAGGCTAACTGGTCTATAGTTTCCTGCTTTTTGTCTGCCTCCTTTTTAACCGAGTGCGGCTCTCGGTCCCCGGGCAGCGCCGAGTGCGGCTCTCGGTCCCCGGGCAGCGCCGAGTGCGGCTCTCGGTCCCCGGGCAGCGCCGAGTGCGGCTCTCGGTCCCCGGGCAGCGCCGAGTGCGGCTCTCGGTCCCCGGGCAGCGCCGAGTGCGGCTCTCGGTCCCCGGGCAGCGCCGAGTGCGGCTCTCGGTCCCCGGGCAGCGCCGAGTGCGGCTCTCGGTCCCCGGGCAGCGCCGCGTGCGGCTCTCGGTCCCCGGGCAGCGGCGAGTGCGGCTCTCGGTCCCCGGTCAGCGCCGCGTGCGGCTGTCGGTCCCCGGGCAGCGCCGAGTGCGGCTCTCGGTCCCCGGGCAGCGCCGAGTGCGGCTCTCGGTCCCCGGGCAGCGCCGAGTGCGGCTCTCGGTCCCCGGGCAGCGCCGAGTGCGGCTCTCGGTCCCCGGGCAGCGCCGAGTGCGGCTCTCGGTCCCCGGGCAGCGCCGAGTGCGGCTCTCGGTCCCCGGGCAGCGCCGCGTGCGGCTCTCGGTCCCCGGGCAGCGCCGCGTGCGGCTCTCGGTCCCCGGGCAGCGCCGCGTGCGGCTCTCGGTCCCCGGGCAGCGCCGAGTGCGGCTCTCGGTCCCCGGGCAGCGCCGAGTGCGGCTCTCGGTCCCCGGGCAGCGCCGAGTGCGGCACTCGGTCCCCGGGCAGCGCCGAGTGCGGCTCTCGGTCCCCGGGCAGCGCCGCGTGCGGCACTCGGTCCCCGGGCAGCGCCGCGTGCGGCTCTCGGTCCCCGGGCAGCGCCGAGTGCGGCTCTCGGTCCCCGGGCAGCGCCGCGTGCGGCCCTCGGTCCCCGGGCAGCGCCGCGTGCGGCCCTCGGTCCCCGGGCAGCGCCGCGTGCGGCCCTCGGTCCCCGGGCAGCGCCGCGTGCGGCCCTCGGTCCCCGGGCAGCGCCGCGTGCGGCCCTCGGTCCCCGGGCAGCGCCGCGTGCGGCCCTCGGTCCCCGGGCAGCGCCGCGTGCGGCCCTCGGTCCCCGGGCAGCGCCGAGTGCGGCCCTCGGTCCCCGGGCAGCGCCGCGTGCGGCCCTCGGTCCCCGGGCAGCGCCGAGTGCGGCCCTCGGTCCCCGGGCAGCGCCGAGTGCGGCCCTCGGTCCCCGGGCAGCGCCGAGTGCGGCCCTCGGTCCCCGGGCAGCGCCGAGTGCGGCCCTCGGTCCCCGGGCAGCGCCGAGTGCGGCCCTCGGTCCCCGGGCAGCGCCGAGTGCGGCCCTCGGTCCCCGGGCAGCGCCGAGTGCGGCCCTCGGTCCCCGGGCAGCGCCGAGTGCGGCCCTCGGTCCCCGGGCAGCGCCGAGTGCGGCCCTCGGTCCCCGGGCAGCGCCGAGTGCGGCCCTCGGTCCCCGGGCAGCGCCGAGTGCGGCCCTCGGTCCCCGGGCAGCGCCGAGTGCGGCCCTCGGTCCCCGGGCAGCGCCGAGTGCGGCCCTCGGTCCCCGGGCAGCGCCGAGTGCGGCCCTCGGTCCCCGGGCAGCGCCGAGTGCGGCCCTCGGTCCCCGGGCAGCGCCGAGTGCGGCCCTCGGTCCCCGGGCAGCGCCGAGTGCGGCCCTCGGTCCCCGGGCAGCGCCGAGTGCGGCCCTCGGTCCCCGGGCAGCGCCGAGTGCGGCCCTCGGTCCCCGGGCAGCGCCGAGTGCGGCCCTCGGTCCCCGGGCAGCGCCGAGTGCGGCCCTCGGTCCCCGGGCAGCGCCGAGTGCGGCCCTCGGTCCCCGGGCAGCGCCTAGTGCCGCCCTCGGTCCCCGGGCAGCGCCGAGTGCCGCCCTCGGTCCCCGGGCAGCGCCGAGTGCCGCCCTCGGTCCCCGGGCAGCGCCGAGTGCCGCCCTCGGTCCCCGGGCAGCGCCGAGTGCGGCCCTCGGTCCCCGGGCAGCGCCGAGTGCGGCTCTCGGTCCCCGGGCAGCGCCGCGCGCGGCTCTCGGTCCCCGGGCAGCGCCGAGCGCGGCTCTCGGTCCCCGGGCAGCGCCGAGCGCGGCTCTCGGTCCCCGGGCAGCGCCGAGCGCGGCTCTCGGTCCCCGGGCAGCGCCGAGCGCGGCTCTCGGTCCCCGGGCAGCGCCGAGCGCGGCTCTCGGTCCCCGGGCAGCGCCGAGCGCGGCTCTCGGTCCCCGGGCAGCGGCGAGCGCGGCTCTCGGTCCCCGGGCAGCGCCGAGCGCGGCTCTCGGACCCCGGGCAGCGGCGAGCGCGGCTCTCGGTCCCCGGGAAGCGCCGAGCGCGGCTCTCGGTCCCCGGTCAGCGCCGAGCGCGGCTCTCGGTCCCCGGTCAGCGCCGAGCGCGGCTCTCGGTCCCCGGGCAGCGCCGAGCGCGGCTCTCGGTCCCCGGGCAGCGCCGCGTGCGGCTCTCGGTCCCCGGGCAGCGCCGCGTGCGGCTCTCGGTCCCCGGGCAGCGCCGAGTGCGGCTCTCGGTCCCCGGGCAGCGCCGAGTGCGGCTCTCGGTCCCCGGGCAGCGCCGAGTGCGGCTCTCGGTCCCCGGGCAGCGCCGAGTGCCCCTCTCGGTCCCCGGGCAGCGCCGAGTGCGGCTCTCGGTCCCCGGGCAGCGCCGAGTGCCCCTCTCGGTCCCCGGGCAGCGCCGAGTGCGGCTCTCGGTCCCCGGGCAGCGCCGAGTGCCCCTCTCGGTCCCCGGGCAGCGCCGAGTGCCCCTCTCGGTCCCCGGGCAGCGCCGAGTGCGGCTCTCGGTCCCCGGGCAGCGCCGAGTGCGGCTCTCGGTCCCCGGGCAGCGCCGAGTGCGGCTCTCGGTCCCCGGGCAGCGCCGAGTGCCCCTCTCGGTCCCCGGGCAGCGCCGAGTGCGGCTCTCGGTCCCCGGGCAGCGCCGAGTGCCCCTCTCGGTCCCCGGGCAGCGCCGAGTGCGGCTCTCGGTCCCCGGGCAGCGCCGAGTGCGGCTCTCGGTCCCCGGGCAGCGCCACCGGGCCCAGCACCAGCAACCCACGGGGGCAGCACCTCCCCCACACCAGGAATACAACAACTTACATTTATACAGCAGGCGCAGCAATTCCCAGCCGCTCTGTATCAGGTGGGCGCTGGATGTGGAAGTTACTCCCTGGCCTCCTGTGTGGGTCTGTTTGTTACATCAGTTTGAGCTGGATGCAGAGGGGGGTGAAGCTGCTGGGTTTCACCCCCAGTATTTCTGGGCCCAGTGGGAACAACAATTTCCCATGTGGGCCTGTCGAGGGAGGTGGTTTCCCTTCCCTGAAGGACAGCAGTGACCCAGATGTGTTATTACGACAATCCGGCAGCTTTCATGGTCACTTTTTTCTAGTGCTGGCCCCACAAATGATCAGATTCATTAAGCTCAATTTCACAACCTGCCTTTGTGTTTTTGTGGGTTCTCTCTCACACTCACTTTTCCTGTTTGAAATTCACTGTACAAGGTGTTAAAAGGGGAGGATTTGTCGACTGGAAGCTCAAACCAAACATCACCTCAAGATCTGACAGTCACTCACTACATCGGAACTGGAATATCATCAGCTTTTGACCATGGAAGCAGAAGGCACCATTCGCAGTGGGGAGAAATGGTACACATGCTCTGTGTGTGGACAAGGCTTCAGTCAAACTGGAGAGACACAAGTGCAGTCACACTGGGGAGAAACCGTGCAAATGTGGGAATTGTGGGAAACGATTCAACTACCCATCCCAGCTGGAAACACATCGGCGATTTCACACTGGGGAGAGGCCGTTCACCTGCTCCGACTGTCGGAAGGGATTCACGACATCATCCGACCTGCTGAGACACCAGCGAGTTCACAATGGGCAGAGACTGTTCAGCTGCTCTGACTGTGGGAAGGGATTCACTACATCATCCCATCTTCTGAGACACCAGCGAGTTCACACTGGGGAGAAGCCATTCAGCTGCTCTGAATGTGAGAATGGATTCACTGCATCATCCAACCTGCTGACACACCAGCGAGTTCACACTGGGGAGAGGCCGTTCACCTGCTCCGACTGTGTGAAGGGATTCATTACATCATCATCTTCTGAGACATCAGCGAGTTCACACTGGGGAGAGGCCGTTCACCTGCTCCGACTGTGTGAAGGGATTCATTACATCATCATCTTCTGAGACATCAGCGAGTTCACACTGGGGAGAGGCCGTTCACCTGCTCCGAGTGTGGAAAGGGATTCACTACATCATCCTACCTGCTAACACACCAGCGAGTTCACACTGGGGAGAGGCCATTCACCTGCTCTGAGTGTGGCAAGGGATTCACTCTGTCAGGCAACCTGCTGAGACATCAGCGAGTTCACAAGTGACTGCAGGGGTTGGATTCTGCTGTTATTCACATCCCGGACTAAATCGTGTTCATTCTGACAGTTGGGGTTTATAACTCCTGTAACACTGATGGTAATAACTCCTGAAATCGACTGGAGTTTAATATTTGTGATATAGACATATAAATTAGTGTTGCTTTCAACACATTGCTGTGGATTTTTGTCTTTCTCACCTGAGTGTTGAGCATCACCTGGCTGGAGCTGAGAAAGGACATTCTGTGGGGAGGATCTTACAGTGGGATCAGAATTTCAGCCTGGACACTGACCTTCAGGGCCACAGTAAGATCACCTCATTCTTCTGAACTCCAATATGTTTAGTCCAACCTACTCAACCATAAGTCAATCCCCTCATCTCTGGAATCAACTCTGAAATCTGCAACAGACATGAGCAAGGACCTGAGGCTAATTAAATGACACATATTTCATTACAGACAAGGTTACACTGGGAGAAATGTTCAGTTAGAACATAATAAATAGGAGCCGGAGTAGGTCATTTGAACCCTCAGGCCTGCTCCGCCATTCAATAAGATCATGGCTGATCTGATCATGGACTCAGTTCCACTTCCCTGCCCGCTCACCATAATCCTTTACTCATTTATCGCTCAAAGATCTGTCTATTTCCGCCTTAAATATATTCGAAGACCCAGCCTCCACAGCTCTCCTGGGCAGAGAATTCCACAGATTTACAACCCTCAGAGAATAAATTCCTTGTCTCAGTTTTAATTGGGTGGCCGCTTATTCTAAGACTATGTCCCCTAGTTTTAGTTTCCCGTGTAAGTGGAAATATCCTCTCTGCATCCACCTTGTTGAATCCCCTCATTATCTTATATTTCGATAAAATCACCTCTCATATTTCTGAACTCCAATGTGTTTAGGCCCAACTTACTCAAGCTATCTTCATAAGTAAATCCCCTCATCTCCGGAATCAACCTAGTGAACCTTCTCTGAACTGCCTCCCATGCAAGTATATCCTTCCTTAAATACGGAGACTAAAATACGGAGTCCATTACAGGCAAAATGCCAATTAAGCCAGCAGCACACTGGCACCTTAACAGTGTCTCATTGGCTGACAGGCTTTTCTTAAATAGATTTGCTGAGTGGATATAAACTTAAACCAGGTTTGCAGATGTGATGTTCTATTCACATATTGAAGGTAGAAGAGATGCTGTGGGGCACATGCTAAGTCCAGTAGCTGAAAGTGATTAACAGACTGGGTTTTGTGTTTACTGATCCCGGGCGTGTTACCAATACCAGAAAAATCGAAGCCCATGGAATAACTGGGACAGTGGCAGCATGTTAATGAAAGTGGCTAAGTGACACAAACAGAGTAGTGGTGAACGGTTGTTTTTCAGACTGGAGGAAGTGCTGTTCCCCAGGGGTCGGTATTGGGGCCATTGCTTTTTTTAATCTATATTAATGACCTAGACTTGGGTGTACAGGGCAAAATTTCCAAATCTACAGCTCACACAAAACTTGGAAGTACAGTGAACAGTGAGGAGGATAGTGATAGACTTCAGAAAGTCTGACAGACTGGTGGAATGGGCAGACATGTGGCAGATGAAACTTAACGTAGAAAAGTTTAAAAGTGATACATTTTGGGAGGAAGAAAGAGGAGAGGAAATATAAACTAAAGGGTACAATTGTAAAGGGGTGCGTGAACAGAGAGACCCAGGAGTATATGTGCAACAATCACTGAAGGTGGCAGCACAGGTTGAGAAAGTGGTTACAAAGACTTACAGGACCCTAGGCTTCATGAATAGAGGTATAGAGTACAGAAGTGTGGATATTATGTTGAAAGCACGTAAAACTCTGATTCGGCCTCAACTGGAGTATTGTGTCCAATTCTGGGTCATCATCATCATCATAGGCAGTCCCTCGGATTGAGAAAGACATGCTTCCACTCTAAAAATGAGTCCTTACGTGGCTGAACAGTCCAATACGAGAGCCATAGTCCCTGTCACAGGTGGGACAGATAGTCGTTGAGGGAAGGGGTGGGTGGGACAGGTTTGCCGCATGTTCTTTCTGATGCCTGCGGTTGATTTCTGCATGCTCTCGGCGATGAGACTCGAGGTGCTCAGCGCCCTCCCAGATGCTCTTCCTCCACTTAGGGCGGTCTTTAGCCAGGGACTCCCAGGTGGCAGTGGGGATGTTGTACTTTATCAGGGAGGCTTTGAGCGTGTCCCTGTAACGTTTCCTCTGCCCACCTTTGGCTCGTTTGCTGTGAAGGAGTTCTGAGTAGAGTGGTTGCTTTGGGAATCTCGTGTCTGGCATGCGAACAATGTGGCCTGTGCAGCGGAGATGATCAAATGTAGTCCGTGCTTCAATGCTGGGGATGTTGGCCTGGCCGCCGATGCCAACGTTGGTGCATCTGTCCTCCCAGGGAATTTGTAGGATGTTGCAGAGACCTCGTTGTTGTTATTTCTCCAGAAACTTGAGGTGTCGACTGCACATAGTCCATGTCTCTGAGGGTGGGTATTACTAAAGCCTTGTAGACCATGAGCTTAGTGGTAGATTTGAGGGTATGGTCCTCAAACACTCTTTTCCTCAAGAGGCCGAAGGCTGCACTGGAGGCGGTGTTGAATCATGTCGTCAATGTCTGCTCTTGTTGATAAGAAATATGGGATATGGTCCACGTTGTCCAGGGCCGTGCCATGGATCTTGATGACTGCGGGGGGTGGGTGGAGGGAGTGCTGTGCGGCGAGGACAGGCTGGTGGTGGACCTCGGACTTTCAGGTGTTTAGTGTAAAGCCCATGCTTTGGTACGCCTCAGTAAATACGTTGACTATGACTTGGAGTTCAGCCTCTGTGTGTTCGCAGACGCTAGTATTGTCCGCGTACGGTAGCTCAACGACAGAGATTGGGGTGGTCTTGGACCTGGTCTCGAGACGATGAAGTTTGGACAGGTTCCCACTGGTTCTGTAGTTTAGTTCCACTCCAGCGGGGAGATTGTTGACTGAGCTGGAGCAATTCTGGCTTCTGCATTTTAGTAAGTATACAAAGGACTTTTGAGAGCGTGCAGAAAGATTCCAGGGATGAGGGACTTCAGTTACGTGGATAGTCTGGAGAAGTTGGGGTTGCTCTCAGAACAGAGAAGATTGAGAGGAGATTTGACAGAGGTGTTCAAAATCATGAGGGGTCTGGACAGAGTAGCTAGAGTGGGATTAGTAGAAGCTCTTGCAGATAGCCGGCATGGGCTCGACAGGCCAAATGGCCTCCTTCCATGTTGTAACCAGTCTCTGATTCTATGATGATGAAAAATGTGTTGCCCAAAATGCTCCATCTCCCGGGCACTGGGACCCAGTTGGGAACAGAGATACTGAAGCCCCGCCCACTCTCTGTCCCCAAACCAAGATGGCCGCGCATGCACCCTGATCCCGCCATGTGCAAGATGGCGGCCAGTGACCCCGCTCACCCGGGCCTGTCAGCACGGGGCCTGTGGGCTCTAATTCAGAGCCTGAGATTTATTCTGTATCTAAGCCGTGCTGCACCTGCTCTGGGATTGTTTGACGAGATAGTGTAGAGGGAGCTTTACTCTGAATCTAATCAGTGCTATACCTGCTCTGGTAGTGTTCGACAGGACAGTGGAGGGGAAACGTTTTAATACATACTATAAATGACGGACAGGTAAAGAACATCTGGTCCATCAAGCCTGTCCCACACAATTGCGATATATCACAGCGTATACACTCCATTCCACCCACGTCCATGTGATCAACTGGGAGAGGCAAAAATACAGATTTAAAAAAAAACCTTGGACAATTTGGGAAAATAAAATCTATGAAATTCCTCTCCAAGCCATCTAAGTGATCGAAACCAGACCAGCAGATCACTCTTGCCATTAAACTCCCTGCAGTACCTAACTTCTGTAAGTGTTAATCTCCGCCGCAGGCAGAAACAAATCCAGCTTTTACTTGAAGGAATTCAGTGAGTCTGTATCCAGCACATGAGAGGGCAGCTTGTTCCAGAGGTCTACTGTTCTCTGGGAAAAGAACCACCTCCTGATGTATAACCTGGATCTAGGCTTGTACAACTGATATTTGTATCCCTGGTCCTGTCTAACCTACTTAATTGAAATAAATGGTCAGCTGGACCACTCTCTTTCACCTTCATTATCTTATAAACCTCAATCATATCACGCTAAGTCGACACTGCTCTATGGTAAAGAGTCCCAACTCTTTTAACCTACCTTGGTAACTAAGATGCTTTAGACTTGGAATTAGTCTAGTGACCCTTTCCAGAACCTCAATATCACCCACCATGTGAGGAGACCAAAACTGGACACAGTATTCGAAGTGTGGCCTGACTAAGGTCTTGTATAAGGACAAAACAGTACGCCTCGTCTTATAATCAATTGTCCTATGGATACACCCCTTCACCCTATTTGCTTTAGCTGCCGCTACACTGCATTGCTCGTGTACATTTAAGGATGTATTCACTAGAATGTCTAAATCTCTTTCTATCTCCACTATCTTTAATGCCTTTCCCTGGAGGGTGTATGAATGTTGAGCATTTGCCCTTCCCATATGCATAACACTGAACTTATCGAAGTTATACATCATTTTCCAGACACGAGGCCAGTGTCCCAACACATTAAGATCTGTCTGAAATAGACGAGCTTCTTCTACAGTTCGAGCACTCGCACAGATCTTGGTATAATTTCAAAATTTGCAAATTGTGCCCCCAACCCCAAAATCCAGATCATAAATAAAAATAGTGAAAAGCAGGACACCGGTCTCCAAACAGATCCAAATCTATCTACAACTGCTCTTTACCTGCATCCTGCAGCCAGTTCTGTATCCAGCTCAATATATTATCAGTACCAGAGGCTCCGATCTTATAGAGAAGCCTCTTGTGTGGTACACTGTCAAAAGGTTTTTGGAAATCTAAGTAGACAATGTCTACTGGGCTTCCCTCATCCACCAACTTTGTACCTTCTTCATAAAATATAATTGGAGTTGTGAGACAAGAACTCTTTATAATGGGTTGTGGTGTACATAATATGTCCCTCCCTATCCAAGTATTTAGATATTGCATCCCTTATGATTCTTTCAATCATCTTAACTATTACTGATATTAATCTGATGGGCCTCTGGTTACCCGGGTCTGCCTTGTCACATTTTTATTAAAATGGGGACTTCATTAGCCTCCTTCCAATCTGTAGGAACTATTTCAGAGTGAGCTATTAAACATACATGCCAGGGGCTCGCACAACACAAGTCCCATCGCCCAGAGAACCCTCACACAGCACATGTCCCATCGCCCAGAGGACCCTCACATAGCACATGTCCCATCTCCAGAAGGGGCTCACACAGCACATGTCCATCTCCCGGAGGACCCTCACACAGCACATGTCCATCTCCCGGAGGACCCTCACACAGCACATGTCCCATCTCCCGGAGGACTCTCACAGCACATGTCCCATCTCCCGGAGGACCCTCACACAGCACATGTCCATCTCCCGGAGGAGCTCACACAGCACATGTCCCATCTCCCGGAGGACCCTCACACAGCACATATCCATCTCCCGGAGGACTCTCACAGCACATGTCCCATCTTCCGGAGGACCCTCACACAGCACATGTCCATCTCCCGGAGGACCCTCACACAGCACATGTCCATCTCCCGGAGGACCCTCACACTGCACATGTCCCATCTCCCAGAGGACCCTCACACAGCACATGTCCATCTCCCGGAGGACTCTCAAATAGCACATGTCCCATCTCCCGGAGGGGCTCACACAGCACATGTCCCATCTCCCGGAGGACCCTCGCACAGCACATGTCCCATCTCCCGGAGGGGCTCACACAGCACATGTCCCATCTCCCGGAGCACCCTCACACAGCACATGTCACATGTCCCATCTCCCTGAGGACCCTCACACAGCACATGTCCCATCTCCCGGAGGACCCTCGCACAGCACATGTCCCATCTCCCGGAGGACCCTCGCACAGCACATGTCCATCTCCCGGAGGTGCTCACACAGCACATGTCCCATCTCCCGGAGGACCCTCACACAGCACATGTCCCATCTCCCGGAGGGGCTCACACAGCACATGTCCCAACTCCTGGAGGACCCTTGGATGGATATCCTCCTGCCCGGCTGCTCTATCTATTTTTAAGTTCTGAATGTTTTCTAAAACAATATGTTTATCTATGTTAATGTTACTGATAAAACTATTATTATTAATAAATTCTAATATTTGGGATGATGTTAAAGGGTGAAGACTGATGCACAGTACTCACTAATATTCCCACCATACTCAGTGAGTCCTGTGTAACCTGTCCTTGAACACCCTTCAGTGGCCCAATACAGACTTTGATAGTTCTCGGACTCTCCACATAACTGAAAAAGCTCTGCCCATGACGGCCAGTTGTCTACAATACTTTTATTCACAGAGACTTTTTCCTGATCAAATAGCAGCCTTCGTTTTCTTTCATTGTTCATTGTATTCACCCTATTTATTTGAGGGTTAAATTATTTAATTTATGGAAACATTTCTGTTTACATCTTTGTCCAGAGCCAGTCGGCCATCTCGGCTTTTTCTTACCACATTTCTATCTTTTAATGTTGACTACATTTGTTTACCACATTTTTAAACTTGTTTCTAAAACTTTTCCATTGATATCCAACATCAGTCACATCACCACCGAGGAGGTTTGACCAATTTACCTGTTACAATCCTCTGCCAGTTTGGAGAAGTTTGCCCTGAAATGCGGTCCGTGTCGCAGGGTCTCAGTCCCTTTGGTTCTCCCGGCCAGTCGGGACGGTATAATGTGATCAGTGTTGCCCAGATGTTCCCCACACGGAGGCCTGATCCGAGATCAGGCTCACTACTAAACACCAGATCCAATCTCTGATTTTCCCCAGTTACTGCATTAACATGTTGTGTCAGGAAACAGTGCTGTATATTGTCACTCAATCTTTCAGCTGCACTGACCCCAGCAGCAGGTAAAGGCCCGTGGCCCTGAATGTCAGGCCAATGACAATGATCTTCCCTCAGCTCCATTCTCTCTCTCTGTCCCCCCACACACACTGCCTGAGCTCTCAGTCTGACTGTTCCCATCACATTCTTTCTTTATTCTCTCACATTGCTGGGCTCGGGCTGTGTGGGCGGGGCCCCGACCTCTCACACGGTGGGCGGGACCATGACCCGTGCGTTGAGTGGGCGGGGCTGTGAACTCACGCACGGTGGGCGGTCCTTCTCCAGACGTGGTGGATACTCAGACAGGAATTGAGAGCTTCATTGTTGTCTCTCCGGACACAGAGAGACCCAGACAATGGGAGGGAGAAAGCCCTTCTTAATCAGTGTCATTAAAGCTGGCCAACGCTCCAGGGAAGTTGCTGAGTTGTGTGAGCTGAATATATCGTCTGTCAGCTCTCTCTCTGCCTGAGGTGTCCCTGAGAGAAAGCAAAACCCGAGGGACAGATAGACAGGTGGAGGCTGGGCGTGTGTGTCCTGGATGGGCTTCAGCCAGGAATATAAAGGAATGGGCAGTGATTGTAGACAGCAGAGAAAGCATGCTGGCCTTCATAGCGAGAGGATTTGAGTATAGGAGTAGGAAGGTCTCACTGCTATTGTACAGGGCCTTGGTGAGACCACGCCTGGAGTATTGTGTGCAGTTTTAGTCTCCTAATCTGAGGAAGGACATTCATGCTATTGAGGGAGTGCAGCGAAGGTTCACCAGACTGAGTCCAGGGATGGCAGGATTGACATATGAGGAATGACTGGATCGGCTAGCCTTATACTCACTGGAATTTAGAAGAATGAGAGGCGATCTCATAGAAATATATAAAATTCTGACGGGACTGGACAGGTTAAATGCAGGAAGAATGTTCCCGATGTTGGGGTAAGTCCAGAACCAGGGGACATAGTCTTTGGATAAGGGTTAAGCCAATTAGGACCGAGATGAAGAGAAACTTCTTCACTCAGAGAATTGTGAACCTGTCGAATTCTCTGCCACAGAAAGTTGTTGAGACCACTTCATTGGATATATTCAAAAGGGAGATAGATGTGGCCCTTTTGGCTAAAGGGATCAATGGGTATGGAGAGAAGGCAGGGGTGGGGTACTGTGGTTCAATGATCAGCCATGATCTTATTGAATGGCGGTGCAGGCTAGTACGGCCGAATGGCCTGCTCCTGCACCTATTTTCTATGTTTGTATCTTTAATATGTGACCTACTCCTGGAAAATGCACGGCCGGTATATGAGGAGTCTCTAACCGCGGAATATGGAATTATTTTTACTTCAATGTTTTGTTTCGACCAGTAATTACAAGGTAGGTTAACTTTGCACTCTATTTCACACCGATAATATTGTTCCCATTTTCTGTCCTGATTAGATGTCCCGGTGAATGTAGGAGTGCTTGAGAAAATTCCAGCTGTGGACCTAACAGGGATTGTAGACTGAGGAACAACACCAGGTGAACAAGCCCAGGATTGTGCGAGCACTAAACAGAGAAAAGTATTGATTCAAAGAGCTTCCATACATCGATAGGGGCGAAAGGTAAGCAAGAGTCCCATTGATTCAGAGACAACCTGGTCCTGGGGATAGACTGGGGAGAAAGGTCAGAGAGAGTCCCATTGACTCAGATACACACTGGTCCTGGGGATAGACTGGGGAGAAAGGTCAGAGAGAGTCCCAATCCACGTCACTTAATCAATATTTATCTAATTTTCTGTCTCGCATAATTAGATCTCGGGTAAATGATGGAGTGATAGAGAAAGGTCCACAGCTGGAAGTGAACAGGGGTTGCAGACTGAGGAACAACAGCAGGTGAACCATCTATTGCTGAAAACCTTATCTCTGCCTTTGCTACCTCTCGACTTGAATATTCCATCATTCTCCTGGCCGGTGTCCCTTCTTACACCCCCCGTAAACCTGCACTCTTCCAAAACCCTGTTGTTCACTTCCTAACTCCTCACAAATTAATGCCAGAGAATAACTTCAACAACTGTTTGGAGAAATTCCTGATCCGAGACTGAATCGCTTGCATTTCCACAGTGTGGAAAGGACGTTGACAGTTAACGTGCATGAGCGTGTGTTTGCACAAGCACAAGTGGAGAATTGTGATTGTAAAACAGCAGCTAACTCTACCAATTATATATTTATGGTGTCTTGAGATTGTAAGACACCTAAAGATAATTTAACAAATCAATGTTATGTATCCCCTGACTGTGAAGGTACACAATTCATTCTACATTATGGTATCAGTGGAACAGTGGGAAATGTCCTCACCCCCTAAAGTGCTCATTCATCATCATCGCAGACAGTCTGTCAGAATCGAGGAAAACTTGCTTCCACTCTAAAAGTGAGTCGAATATGAGAACCACAGTCTGTGGCACAGTTGGGACAGACAGTGGTTGAGGGAAGGGATGGGTGGCGCTGGTTTGCCGCACCCTCCTTCCGCTACCTGTGATTGATTTCTGCATGCTCTTAGCAACGAGACTCGAGGTGCTCAACGCCCTCCCGGATTCACTTCCTTCACTTAGGGCGGTCTTTGGCCAGGGACTCCCAGGTGTCGGTGGTGATGTTGTATTTCATCAAGGACGCTTTGAGGGTGTCCTTCAAACGTTTCCTCCGTCCACCTTGGGCTTGCTTGCCGTGAAGGAGTTCCATGTAGAGCGCTTGCTTTGGGAGTCTTGTGTCAGGCATGTGAACAATGTGGCTCGCCCAGTGGATTTCATTAGTCAGGTGCTGACACCAGGAGATATGGTCAATATATTTAAATAGAAGCAGCAACAGTTCACATCTCCCTGAACACACGGACAATATCACTGCCCATAGAGACCAGGGGAATTACACCCAGCTATATGTTGGTATGTGGATAGATATAATATTCATAAAATGCCATAAATTATTATCCCAACTCAAAAATATTAAACACACAACTGTGAATAAAAATAATACAATACCGCCATTAAATGGCGGAGCAGGCTTGAGGGGCCAGATGGCCTACTCCTCTTATTTCTTATGTTCTTATGCCAGACTATGTAAAACTGATTAAAGGATCATTTAATCCATCAATGATCACCCGCTCCACATTTCCCTGCTGAATATTCCCTACCTAGGTAATAATGGTTTGGGACTGCACTGTGAGTAAATCTCACCAATGGTCGCTCCCAGTGCGGAGTCTCGGCCAACGGGAGCCCGTCTGGAACTGGGTTGTGGAGATCAGTGGGACTCACTGGATTTCATTGGAGAGCTGTATGTGCCACACCTGATGTGGAGAGTTGATTGTAACACTCGGGAAATGCTCGATCCCAGAGCTAACCGCTATTGTACTGCTGGGGGAGGAGGGACTGGGTATCATGTTTAACAAGGCAATGTCCTCCTTCCCATTTTAATATTTCCCTCTAACCCTCCTATTAATATTTTATTTATTACAGAGCATCAGAACCAGGGAACGCCTGTCACCGCCATTGCTGAAGGTCCAAACAGGGGAGAAGATCCAACATCTTCAACAAGAATGAGAATGGACACAGCTCGGTTCACATCACCACTCCCAGAGCAGGTACATCACAGGTTATATATGGAGTAAAACTCCCTCTGCACTGTCTCATCAAACACTCCCAGAGCAGGTACAGCACGGGTTATATACGGAGTAAAGCTCACTCTACGCTGTCCCATCAAACATTCCCAGAGCAGATACAGCACGGGTTAGCTACGGAGACTAGCTCCCTCTACACTGTCGCATCAAACACTACCAAAGCAGGTACAGCACGGGTTAGATACAGAGTAAAGCTCCCTCTACACTGTCCCATCAAACACTCCCAGGGCAGGTACAGCACGGGTTACATACAGATTAAAGCTCCCTCTACACTATCCCATCAAACACTCCCAGGGCAGGTACAGCACGGGTCATATACAGATAGCTCTGTCTACAGTAGGCCATTAGATACGCTCAGCACAGGAACAGCACGGGTTAGATACACAGTAAAGCACCCTCTACGCTGTCCCATCAAACATTCCGAGGACAGGTGCAACATTGGTTAAATGCGGAGTAAAGCTCCCTCTGCACTGTTGCATCAAACAACCCCAGGGCAGGTACAGCACGGGTTAGATATAGGGTAAAGCTCACTCAATGCTGTCAAACCAACCAACCACAGGGTAGTTGTAGCCTGGGTTAGATACAGAGTAAAGCTCCTTCTGCACAGTTTCATCAATCACTCCCAGGGGCAAATATAGCACGGGGTTAGATACAGAGTGAAGCTCCCTCTACACAGTCCAATTCCAGGTACAGGTACAGTAAGGGGTAGATACAGAGTAAAGTTCCCTCTACACTGTCTCATCAAACACCCCCAGGCATGTACAGCACAGGTTACATACAGAGTAAAGCTCGCTCTATACTGTCCCATCAAACACTCCTAGAGCAGGTACAGCATGAGTTAGATACAGAGTATAGCTCCCTGAACACTGTCCCATCAAACACTCCCAGGCAGATGCAGCACGTGTTAGATAGAGATTAAAGCTCCCTTTATACTGTCCCATCAGACACAGCCAGGGCAGCTGACGCATGGGTTACATATATAGTAAGGCTCTATCTGCACTGTCACATCAAAAACTGCCAGTACAGGTACAACATGGGTTAGATACAGAATAAAGCTCCCTCTACACTGTCCCATCAAACACTCACATGGCAGGAACTGCTCGGGTTTGGTACAGAGCTCTGTCTACACTTTACGATGAATCACTCCCAGACCAGGTATAGCACTGGTTAAATACAGAGTAAAGCTCCCTCGACGCTGGCCCATCAAACAATCCTAGGGCACCTACCGCAAGGGTTCCATGCATAGTTCGGCTCCCTTGACACTGTCCCAGCGAATACTCCCAGTACAGGTACAACATGGGTTAAATACAGAGTATAGTTCCCTCTACATTATCCCAACAATCACCCCCAGGGCAGATACAGCACGGGTTAGATGCAGAGCAAAGCTTCCACTGCACTGCCCAGGGTAGCTACAGCACACTTCACATACAGAGTAAAGCTTGCTCTAAACTGTCCTGTCAAACATTCCCAGGACAGGAACAGCACGGATTAGATACACAGTTAAGCTTCCTCTGAACTGTACCATCAATACTTCCAGGGCAGGTACAGCATGGGTTAGATACAGAGTAAAGTTCCCTCTAACCTTTCCCATCAAACATTCCCAGGACAGCTACAGCACGGGTTAGGTTGAGAATAAAGCTCCCTCTACACTGTCCCATCAAACAGTCTCAGGGCAGGTGCAGCAACTGTTGGATACGGAGTAAAGTTCCCTCTACAGTGTCCCATTAAACACTCCCAGTGCAAGTACAGCATGTGTTAGATACAGAGTAAAGCTCTATCTACAATGTCCCATCACACACTCCCAGGCAGGTACAGCACGGGTTAGATATAGGGTAAAGCTCACTCAATGCTGTCAAACCAAACAAAACCAGGATAGTTGCAGCCTTGGTTAGATACAGAGTAAAGCTCCCTCTATACTGCCCCATCAAACACTCAGGCAGGTACATCACACGTTGGATATAGAGCAAAGCTACTTCTGCACTGTCCCATTAAACACACTCAGGGGCAAATACAGCTCGGGTTGGATACAGAGTCAAGCTCCCTCTACACTGTCCCATCAAACACTCCCAGGGCAGGTACAGCACGGGTTAGGTGCAGAGTAAAGCTCCCTTTATACTGTCCCATCAAACATTCCCAAACACATAGAGCAGAGGTTCCATGCTGAGTGAAGCTCCCTCTACAATGCCCCATTAAACAATCTCGGGACACCTACCACATGGGTTACATAAATAGTAAGGCTCCCTCTTCAATAACCCATCAAACACTCCCGGTACAGGTATAACACGGGTTAGATACAGAATAAAGCTCCCTCTACACTGTCCCATCAAACACTCCCAGTACAGGGACAACATGGGTTAAATACAGAATAATGCTCCCTGAAAAGTAGTAATCTCAGGTTTGCTACCAGTGCCACGTGCTCGTCAGAGTAGGAATCTCAGGATAGCTCAGATGAATACATGGCTTGAGGAGTGATACAAAAGGGAGGGAATCAAATTCCTGGGACATTGGAAATGGTTCTGGAGGAGGTGGGACCACTACAAACTGAACGGTTTGCACCTGGGCAGGGCTGAAACCAATGTCATAGGTGAAGTGTTTGCTCGTGCTGTTGGGAAGGAGTTAAACTAATATGGCAGGGGGATGGGAACCTATGCAGGGAGACAGAGAGAAGTAGAATGGGGGCAGAAGCAAAAGATAGATAGAAAGAAGAAAAGTAAAAGTGGAGGGCAGAGAAACAATGCAAAAAAGGGCCACATTACAGCAAAATTCTAAAGGGGCAAAGTGTGTTAGAAAGACAAGCCTGAAGGCTCTGTGCCTCAATGCGAGGAGTATTCGGATTAAGTTGGACGAATTAACTGCGCAGATAGCAATTAACTGGTATGATGTAATTGGCATCACGGTGACCAAGGCTGGGAACTCGACATCCAGGGGTGTTCAACATTTAGGAAGGGTAGACAGAAAGGAAAAGGAGGCAGGGCGGCATTGTTAGATAAAGAGGAAATTAAAGCAACAGTAAGAAAGGACATTTGCTTCGATGATGTGGAATCGGTATGGGTGGAGCTACGGAATACCAAAAGGCAGAAAAAGCTAGAGGGAGTTGTGTACAGACCACCAAACAATAGTAGTGAGGTTGGGGACAGCATCAAACAAGAAATTAGGGATGCATGCAATAAAGGTACAGCAGTTATCATGGGCGACATTAATCTAAATATAGATTCGGCTAACCAAACTGGTAGCAATGCGGTGGAGGAGGATTTCCTGGAGTATATTAGGAATGGTTTTCAAGACCAATATGTTGAGGAACCAACTAGGGAGCTGGCCATCCTCGACTGGATGATATGTAATGAGAAAGGACTAATTAACAATCTTGTTGTGCGAGGCCCCTTGGTGAAGAGTGACCATAACATGGTAGAATTCTTTATTATTCTTTATTATGATGGAGAGTGACACACTTAATTCAGAAACTACGGTCCCGAACTTAAGGAAAGGTAACTTCGAATTGGTTCAAATAGACTACTTAAAGGTTTGACGGTGAATAAGCAATGGTAAACATTTAAAGATCACATGGATGAACTCCAGCAATTGTACATCCCTGTCTGGAGTAAAAATAAAACGGGGAAGGTGGCTCAACCGTGGCTAACAAAGGAAATTAAGGATCGTGTTAAATCCAAGGAAGCGGCATATAAATTGGCCAGAAAAAGCAGCAAACCTGAGGACTGGGAGAACTTTAGAATTCAGCAGAGGAGGACAAAGGGTATAATTAAGCGGGGGGGAATTGAGCTTGCCGGGAACATTAAAAACTGACTGCAAAAGCTTATATAGATATGTGAAGATAAAAAGATTAGTGAAGACAAACGTAGGTCCCTTGCAGTTGGATTCAGGTGAACAAAGAAATGGCAAACCAATTGAACAAATACTTCAGTTCTGTCTTCACGAAGGAAGACACAAATAACCTTCTGGAAGTACTAGTGGACAGAGTGCCTCGTGAGAAGGAGGAACTGAAGGATATCGATATTGGGTTGGACATTGTGTTAGGGAAATTGATGGGATTGAAGTCCGATAAATCCCTAGGGCCTGATAGTCTATATCCCAGAGTATTTAAGGAAGTGTCCGTAGAAATAGTAGATGCATTGGTGATCATTTTCCAACAGTCTATCGACTCTGGATCAGTTCCTATGGATTGGAGGGCAGCTAATGTAACACCACTTTTTAAAAAGGGAGGGAGAGGGAAAGTGGGTAATTATAGACGGGTTAGCCTGACATCAGTAGTGGGGAAATTGTTGGAATCAATTATTAAAGATTAAATAGCAGCGCATTTGGAACGCAGTGACAGTGTCAGTCCAAGTCAGCATGGATTTATGAAGGGGAAATCATGCTTGACAAATCTTCTGCAATTTTTTGAGTATGTAACTAGTAGAGTGGACAAGGAGAACCAGTGGAAGTCATGTATTTGGATTTAAAAAAGGCTTTTGACAAGGCCCCACACAAGAGATTGGTGTGCAAAATCAAAGCACATGGTATTGGGGGTAATATACTGACGTGGATAGAGAACTGGTTGGCAGACCGGAAGCAGAGAGTCGGGATAAACGGGTCCTTTTCTAAATGGCAGGTAGTGACCAGTGGAGTGCCGCAGGGCTCAGTGCTGGGACACCAGCTCTTTACAATATACATTAATTATTTAGATTCAGGAATTGAGTGTAATATCTCCAAGTTTGCAGATGACACTAAAGTGGGTGGCAGCGTGAGCGGTAAGAGGGATGCTAAAAGACTGCAGGTTGACTTGGACAGGTTAGGTGAGTGGGCAAATGCATGGCAGATGCAGTATAATGGTATATGAGGTTATCCATTTTGGGGGCAAAATCGCGAAGACAGAATATTATCTGAATGATGGCAGATTAGGAAAAGTGGAAGTGCAACGAGACCTGGGTGTCATGGTTCATCAGTCATTGAAAGTTGGCATGCAGGTTCAGCAGGCGATGAAGAAGGCAAATGATATGTTGGCCTTCATAGCTAGGGGATTTGAGTAAAGGAGCAGGGAGGTCTTACTGCAGTTATACAGGCCCTTGGTGAGGTCTCACCTGGAATATTGTGTTCAGCTTTGGTCTCCTAATCTGAGGAAGGATGTTCTTGCTATTGCTGGAGTGCAGCGAAGATTCACCAGACTGATTGCCGGGATGACAGGACTGACATATGAGGAGACATTGGATCACCTGGGCCTTTATACATTGGAATTTAGAAAGATGAGAGGGGATTTCATAGAAACATAAAATATTCTGACAGGACAGGATAGATCCGGATAGAATGTTCACAATGTTGGGGAAGTCCAGAACCAGGGGACACAGTCTTAGGATAAGGGGTAGGCCATTTAGGACTGAGATGAGGAGAAACTTTTTCACAAGTTGTTAACCTGTGGAATTCCCTGCCGCAGAGAGTTGTTGATGCCAGTTCATTGGATATATTCAAGAGGGAGTTAGATATGGCCCTTAGGAACCAAGTCGTATGGAGAGAAAGCAGGAAAGGGGTACTGAGGGAGTGATCAGCCATGATCTTATTGAATGGGGGTGCAGGCTCGAAGGACCGAATGGCCTACTCGTGCACCGATTGTCGATGTTACTATGAATGAGAAGTGATCTTACAGATATATATATAAGATTATGACAGGGCTTGACAAGGTGGTTGCAGAGAGGTTGTTTCGACTGATGGGTGAGACTATAACTAGATGGCTTGATCTTAGAATAAGGGGCCGCCCATTTAGAACTGAGAAGACGAGAAATTTCTGCTCTCAAAGGGTTGTGAATCTGTGGAATTCATTGCCTCAGAGAGCTGTGGAAGTTGGGACATTAAGAAACTGTCTATTTCTGTCTTAAATATATTTAAACGATAAGGGGATAAGGGGTTATGGGGAGCGGGCAGGGAAGTGGAGCTGAGTCCATGATCGGATCAGCCATGATCTTATTGATCAGCGGAGCAGGATCAAGGGGCCTTATGGCCTACTCCTGCTCCTATTTCTTATGTTCTTATTTATTGAAAATATACAGGAATGTTTCCTGACTCAACATGTTAATGAAGGAACTTGTAAAATTATATATTGGATGTGCTGTTTAGCAGTGAGCCTGACCTCCTATCAGGCCTCCGTTTGGGGGAACATCTGGGCAACGGTGATCACATTGTCGGGTCCCAATTGGCCAGAAGAACCAAAGTGACTGAGAACCTGCAACTCGCACCGCATTTCATAAGGGCAAACTTCTCCAAAATGGCAGAGGACTTGCAACAGGTAAATTGGCTAAGCCTACTCAGTGGTGATGTGACCGATGTTGAATATAAATGGAACGTATGTCAGAATAAAAATGTGGAAAACTAACATAGCCAAAATCTAAAGATGCAAATGTGGTAAGATAAAGCCAAGGTGGCTGACTGGCTCTGTACAAAGACAAATAACAAGTAAACAGAAATGTCCCTATAAATTAAAGAAATTTAACACTCAAATAAATAGCGTTGAATACAAAGAACTAAAGAAAACGGAAGCTGCTATTCGATCAGCAAAAAGGTTATTTTGAAAAAAGAATTGTAGGCAACTGTGGCAGTCGTGGGAAAAGCCTTTTTTATTTATGTAAAGAGTCAGAGAACTATTAAAGACTGTTTTGGGACACTGAAGGGTGTTCAAGGACAGATTACAAAGTACTCACTGAGTATGGTGGGAATATTAGTGAGTACCTTGCATCAGTCTTTACCCTTGAAGATCATGCTCAAATATTAGAATTTAATAATACTAGTTTTTCTCAGTAACATTAACATAGATATGAATATTGTTTAAGAAAAAATTAAGAACTTAAAAATATATAGAGCAGCCACCCGAGGGTCCTCCGGGAGATGGGACATGTGCTGTGTGAGGGTCCTCCGGGAGATGGGACATGTGCTATGTGACGGTGCTCCGGGAGATGGGACATGTGCTGTGTGAGGGTCCTCCGGGAGATGGGACATGTGCTGTGTGAGGGTCCTCCGGGAGATGGGACATGTGCTGTGTGAGGGTCCTCCGGGAGATGGGACATGTGCTGTGTGAGGGTCCTCCGGGAGATGGGACATGTGCTGTGTGAGGGTTCTCCAGGAGATGGGACATGTGCTGTGTGAGGGTCCTCCGGGAGATGGGACATGTGCTGTGTGAGCCTCTGGCATGTATGATTAATAGCTCACTGCACTCTGGAATGGTTCCTACATAAGAAGGCGGCTAGAGTCATCCCCATTTTTAAAACAACGTGACAAGGCAGACCTGGGTAACTATAGGCCCATCAGCTTAAAATAAGTAATAGGTAAGATGCTGGAAAGAATCATAAGGGATGCAATATATGAATACTTGGATAGGGAGGGATATATTAGGGAAAGCCAACATGGCTTCATTAAAAAAAAGTTCATGTCTCACAATTCTAATTGTATTTTTTGAAGAAGTTACAATGTTAGTGGATGAGGGAAGCCCAGTAGACATTGTCTATTTAAATTTCCAAAAACCTTTTGACAAGGTACCACACAAAAGGCTTCTCTATAAGATCGCAGCCTCTGGTATTAGTGAAATATATTGAGCTGTATACAGAACTGTCTGGCATGATGTAAGTAAAGAGCAGTAAAATATGTATTGGATCTGTTTGGAGACTCGTCACCAGTGGTGTCCTGCAGGGATCAGTGTTGGGACTATTGCTTTTTACTATTTTTATTAATGATCTGGATTTTGGGGTCGGGGCACAAATTTGAAATGATACCAAGATCTGTGCGAGTGCTCGAACTGTAGAAGAGGCTCGTCTGATTCAGGCAGATCTTAAAGTGTTGGGACACTGGCCTCATGACTGGAAAATGCTGTATAACTTATATAAGTTGAGTGATATGTATGTGGGCAGGGCGAATGCTCAACATTCATACACCCTCCAGGAAAAGGCATTAAAGATGGTGGAGATAGAAAGAGATTTAGACATTCTAGTGAATACATCCTTAAAGGTATACGAGCAATGCAGTGTAGCGACAGTTAGAGCAAATAGGGTGTTGGGTTGTATCGAAAGGACAATTGAGTATAAGACGAGGAGTACTGTTTTGTCCTTATACAAGACCTTAGTCAGGCCACACTTGGAATACTGTGTCCAGTTTTGGTCTCCTCACATGGTGGGTGATATTGAGGTTCTGGAAAGGTTCACTCGACTAATTCCAAGTCTAAAGCATCTTAATTATGAAGATAGGTTAAAAGAGTTGGGACTCTTTACCTTAGAGCAGCGTAGACTTAGGGCGATATGATTGCGGTTTATAAGATAATGAAAGTGAAAGAGAGTGTTCCAGCTGACCGTTTCTTTCAATTAAGTAGGTGAGGCAGGACCAGGGACACAAATTTCAGTTGTACAAGGCTAGATTTAGGTTAGACATCAGGAGGTGGTTCTTTTCCCAGAGAACAGTAGACCTCTGGAACAAGCTGCCCCCTCATGTGGTGGATGCAGACTCACTGAATTCCTTCAAGAAAAAGCTGGATTTTTTTCTGGCTGCGGCGGAGATTAACACTTACAGAAGGTAGGTACTGCAGGGATTTTAATCGCCAGAGTGATCTCCTGGACTAGTTTCCATCGCTGAGATGGGTTGGTGAGGAATTTCCCAGATTTTATTTTCCCAAATTGTCCTAGGTTTTTTTAAAATCTGTTTTTTTTGCCACTCCCAGGAGATCACATGGACTCGGGTGGAGTGGAGTGTAAACGCTGTGATATACCGCAGTTGTGTGGGACAGGCTTGATGGACCAGATGGTCTTTACCTGTCCGTCATTTTTCGTATGTATTAAAACGCTTCATCTACACTGTCCGGTCGAACACGACCAGAGCAGGTACAACACTGATTAGATTTAGAGTAAAGCTCCCTCTGCACCATCTCATCAAACAATCCCAGGGCAGGTACAGCACGGCTTAGATACAGAATAAATCTCAGGCCCCGAATTAGATCCCACAGGCCCCGTGGTGACAGGCCCGGGGGAGCAGGGTCACAGGCCACTTTCTTGCACATGGCGGGATCAGGGCGCATGCACGGCCATCTTGGTTCAGGAACAGAGAGTGGACGGGGCTTCAGAATCTCTGTTCCCAACTGGGTCTCAGTGCCCGGGAGATGGAGCATCCTGGGCAACACATTTTTCATCATCATAGAATCGGAGACTGGTTACAACATGGAAGAAGGCCGTTTGGCCCGTCGAGCCCATGCCGGCTATCTGCAAGAGCTTCGACTAATACCACTCTATCGATTCTGTCCAGACCCCTCATGATTTTGAACACCTCTGTCAAATCTCCTCTCAAACTTCTTTTTTTTGAGAACATCCCAACTTCTCCAGACTATCCACGTAACTGAAGTCCCTCATCCCTGGAATCATTCTCGTAAATCTTTTCTGCACGCTCTCAAAAGGCCTTCGCATACTTACTAAAATGCGGAAGCCAGAATTGCTCCAGCTCAGTTAACAAGCTCTCTGCTGGAATGGAACTAAACTACAGAACCAGTGGGAACCTGTTCAACCTTCGTCGACTCCAGGCCAGGTCCAAGACCACCCCAATCTCTGTCGTTGAGCTACCATACACGGACAATACCTGTGTCTGTGAAAATACAGAGGCTGAACTCCCAGTCATAGTCGACGTATTTACTGAGGCGTAGCAAAGCATGGGCTTTACACTAAACATCTGTAAGTCCGAGGTCCTCCACCAGCCTGTCCTCGCCGCACAGCACTCCCTCCACTCACCCCCCACCCCGCAGTCATAAAAATCCATGGCGCAGCCCTGGACAACGTGGACCATTTTCCATACCTCTGGAACCTCTTATCAACAAGAGAAGACATTGATGACAAGATTCAACACCGCCTCCAGTGCAGCCTTCGGACGCTTGAGGAAAAGAGTGTTTGAAGACCACATCCTCAAATCTACCAGCAAGCTCATGGTCTACAGGGCTGCAGTAATACCCACCCTCAGAGACATGGACTATGTACAGTAGACACCTCAAGTTGCTGGAGAAATAACACCAACGCAAGATCCAACAAATCCCCTGGGAGGACTGACGCACCAATGTCGTCGGCCAGGCCAACATCCCCAGCATTGAAGCACGGACCACATTTGATCAGCTACACTGCACAGGCCACATTTTTCGCATGCCAGACACGAGACTCCCAAAGCAAGCACTCTACTCAGAACTCCTTCACAGCAAACGAGCTAAAGGTGTGGCAGAGGAAACGTTAGAAGGACACCCTCAAAGCCTCCCTGATAAAGTCCAACATCCCCACTGACACCTGGCTAAAGACCGTACTAATTGGAGGAAGAGCATCCGGGAGGGCGCTGAGCACCTCGAGATTCATCGCCGAGAGCATGCAGAAATCAACCGCAGGCATCAGAAAGAATGTGCGGCAAACCTGGCCCACCCACCCCTTCCCTCAACGACTATCTGTTCCCTCTGTGACAGAAACTGTGGCTCTCGTATTGGACTGTTCAGCCACCTAAGGACTAATTTTTAGAGTGGAAGCATGTCTTCTTCGATCCGAGGGACTGCCTATGATGATGATGACCCAGAACTGCACACAATACTCCAGTTGAGGCCGAACCTGAGTTTTATGCAGATTCAACATAATATCCAAACTTCTGTACTCTATACCTCTTTTCATGAAGCCTAGGGTCCCGTAAGTTTTTGTAAGCACTTTCTCAACCAGTGCTGCCACCTTCACTGATTGGTGCACATATACTCCTGGGTCTCTCTGTTCACGCACCCCTTTACAATTGTACCTTTTAGTTTATATTTCCTCTCCTCTTTCTTCCTCCCAAAATGTATCACTTTTAAACTTTTCTATGTTAAGTTTCACTTCCTCCAGTCTGAAAACAAAACCATACTCCTGTTTGTGTCACTTAGCCACTTTCATATCCATGCTGCCACTGTCCCTGTTATTCCATGGGCTTCGATTTTGCTGGTATTGGTAACACGCCTGGGGTCACTAAACACAAAACCCAGTCTGTTAATCACTTTCAGGTACTGGACTTAGCATGTACCCCACAGCATCTCTTCTACCTTCAGTATGTGAATCGAGCATCACGCCTGCAAAACTGGTTTAAGTTTATATCCACTCAGCAAATCTATTTAAGAAAAGCCTGTAGACCAATGACACACTGTTAAGGTGCCAGTGTGCTGCTGGTTTGCTTGGCATTTTGCCTGTAATGGACACCGTATTTTGGTCTCCGTATTTAAGGAAGGATATACTTGCATTGGAGGCAGTTCAGAGAATGTTCACTCGGTTGATTCCGGAGGTGAGGGGATTTACTTATGAAGATAGCTTGAGTAAGTTGGGCCGAAACACATTGGAGTTCAGAAGAATGAGATATGATTTTATCGAAACATAAGATAATGAGGGGGCTTGACAAGGTGGATGCAGAGAGGATATTTCCACTTATATGGGAAACTAAAACTAGGGGACATAGTCTTAGAATAAGGGGCCACCCAATTAAAACTGAGACGAGGAATTTCTTCTCTGAGGGATGTAAATCTATGGAATTCTCTGCCCAGGAGAGCTATGGAGGCTGGGTCATTGAATATATTTAAGGCGGAAATAGACAGATTTTTGAGCGATAAGGGAGTAAAGGATTATGGCGAGTGGGCAGGGAAGTGGAACTGAGTCCATGATCAGATCAGCCATGATCTTATTGAATGGCGGAGCAGGCCCGAGGGGCCAAATGGCCTACTCCAGCTCCTATTTCTTATATTCTCATGTTCTAACTGAACATTTCACCCAGTGTAACCTTGTCTGTAATGAAATATGTGTCTTTTAATAAGCCTCAGGTCCTTGTTCATGTCAGCTGCAGATTCCAGAGTTGATTCCGGAGATGTGGGGCTTGACTTATGACGATAGGTTGAGTAGGTTGGGCCTATACACATTGGAGTTCAGAAGAATGTGGTGAACTCAGTGTGGCCCTGAAGGAATGTGTCCAGGCTGAAGTTCTGTTCCCTGTGTAAGATCCTCCACACAGATTGTCCTTTTTCAGCTCCAGCCCGGTGATGCTAAACCCTCAGGTGTGAAAGACAACAATCCACAGCAATGTGTTGGAAGCAACACTAATTTATGTGTCTGTATCCCAAATATTAAACTCCAGTCCAGTTACAGGAGTTATTAACATCAGCATTACAGGAGTTATAAACTCCAACTATCAAAATGAAGACAATGCAGTCCAGGATGCGATTAACAACAGAATTCAAGCCCTGCAGTCACTTGTGAACTCGCTGGTGTCTCAGCAGGTTGCCTGACAGAGAGAATCCCTTCCCACACTCAGAGCAGATGAACGGTCTCTCCCCAGTGTGAACTCGCTGGTGTCTCAGCAGGTTGGATGATGTAGTGAATCCCTTCCCACAGTCGGAGCAGGTGAACGGCCTCTCCCCAGTGTGAACTCGCTGGTGTGTCAGCAGGTCGGATGACTGAATTAATCACTTCCCACAGTTGGAGCAGGTGAACGGTCTCTCCGCAGTGTGAACTCGCAGATGTGTTTCCAGCTGGGACGGGGAGTTGAATCATTTCTCACAATCCCCACATTTACACGGTTTCTCCCCAGTGTGACTGCACTTGTGTCTTTCTAGTTTGGATGATCGACTGAAGCCTTGTCCACACACAGAGCACGTGTACCGTTTCTCCCCACTGTGAACGGTGCCTTCTGCTTCTATGGTCAAAAGCTGATGATAATCCAGTCCTGATGTAGCGAGTGACTGTCAGATCTTGAGGTGATATTTGGTTTGAGCTTCCAGTCTACAAATCCTTCCCTTTTAACACCCTGTAAAGTGAATTTCAAACAGGAAAAAGGGAGTGTGAGAGAGAACCCACAAAAACACAAAGGCGGTTGTGAAATTGAGCTGAATGAATCTGATCATTTGTGGGGCCGGCACGAGAAAAAAATTACCATGAAAGCTGCCGGATTGTCGAAAAAACACATCTGGGTCACTGCTGTCCTTCAGGGAAGGGAACCCACCTCCCTCGGCAGGCCCACATGGGAAATTGTTGGTCCCACTGGGCCCAGAAGTACAGGGGGTGAAACCCAGCAACTTCTCCCCCCTCTCCATCCAGCTCAAACTGATGCAACAAACAGACCAACACAGGAGGCCAGAGAGCGACTTCCACATCCAGCGCCCACCTGATACAAAGCGGCTGGGAATTGCTGGGCCTGCTGTATAAATGTAAGTTGTTTTTTCCTGGTGTGGGGGAGGTGCTGCCCCCAAGGGTTGCTGGTGCCGGGCCCAGTTGCTCTGACTCATGGCCCGAGAGCCGCACTCGGTGTTGCCCGGCGCCCGAGAGCTGCACTCGGTGTTGCCCGGGGACTGAGAGCCGCACTCTGTGTTGCCTGGGGACTGAGAGCCGCGCTCGGCGTTGACCGGGGACCGAGAGCCGCACTCCGTGTTGCCCAGGGACTGATAGCCGCACTCGGCGTTGCCCAGGGACCGAGAGCTGCACTCGGTGTTGCCCGGGGACTGAGAGCCACACTCGGTGTTGCCCGGGGACTGAGAGCCACACTCGGTGTTGCCCGGGGACTGAGAGCCGCACCTGGTTAAAAAGGAGGCAGACAAAAAGCAGGAAACTATAACCTAACATCTGTGGATAGGAAAATGTTGAAGAGTTCATTCTTAAAGAAGCATTAGCACGACATTTGGAAAAGCATAATTCGGTCAGGCAGAGTCAGCATGGATTTATGAAGGGGAAGTCATGTTTGAAAAATTTGCTGGAATTCTTTGAGCATGTAACGAACAGGGTGGATAAAGTGGGTGTGGTGTATTTGGACTCCCAGAAGGCATTTGACAAGGTGCCACAAAAAAGGTTACTGTAAAGATAAAATTTCACGGGGCTGGGGTTAATATATTAGCATGGATAAAGAATTGGCTAATTGACAGAAAACAGAGAGTTGGGGTAAATGGTTCATTCTTGGGTTGGCAATCAGCCACAGGGATCAGTGCTGGGACCCCAACTATTTACAATCTATATTAACAACTTGGAAGAAGGGTCCGACTGTAATGTAGCCAAGTTTGCTGGCGATATAAAGATGGGAGGGAAAGCAATGTGTGAGGAGGACACACATAACCTGTAAAAGGACACAGATAGACTAAGTGAGTGGGCAAAAATTTGGCAGATGGAGTATAATGTAGAAGTGTGAGGTCATGCACTATGGCAGAAAAAAAATCAAAGAGCAAGTTATTATTTAAATGGAGAAAGATTGAAAAGTGCTGCAGTACAGCGGGACCTGGGCTACTTGTGCATGAAACACAAGGGGTTAGTATGCAGGTACAGCAAGTGATCAGGAAGGCCAATGCAATCTTGGCCTTTATTGCAAAGGGATTGGAGTATAAAAGCAGGGAGGTCTAGCTACAGTTATACAAGTTATTGGTGAGGCCACCCCTGGAATACTGCGTGCAGTTTTGGTTTCCATATTTATGAAGGGATATACTTGCTTTGGAGGAAGTTGAGAGAAGGTTCACTAGGTTGATTCCAGAGATGAGGGGTTGACTTATTAGAAAAGTTTGAGGGGGTTGGGCCTCTACTCATTGAATTCAGAAGAATGAATGAGAAGTGATTTATTGAAATGTATAAGATTATGAGGGGGCTTGACAAGGTGGTAGCAGAGAGGATGTTTTCACTGATTGGGGAGACTAGAACTGGGAGGCATAATTTTGGATTGAGGGGGCCTCCATTTAAAACTGAGGTGAGGAGGAATTTCTTCTTCAGAGGGTTGTAAACCTGTGGAATTCGCTGCCTCAGAAAGCTGTGGAAGCTGGGACATTGAATATATTTAAGACAGAGATCGACAGTTTCTTAACCGATAAGGGAATCAGCGGTTATGGGTAGTGGGCAGGGAAGTGGACCTGAGTCCATGATCCGATCAGCCATGATCGTATTAAATGGTGGAGCAGGCTCGAGGGGCCGTATGGCCTACTCCTGCTCCTATTTCTTAATTCTTATTTTCTTATATAGTGGGTGTCTGGTATGTGAATGTGGATTTTACTCTAATCTGTCCATCTCTGGTATGTGGATGAGGGTTTTACTCTGTATGTTAGTTTCTGACACGAAAGCATGGATTTTATCCTGTACCTGTCAATTTCTGGTAATTGCCTGTGGGTTTCATTCTGCATTAAAAGGGCCACTTTACAACATAATTCTAAAAAGACAGAGTGTTAAAAAAAAAACAAGCCTGAAAGCTCTGAGTCTCAAAGCGAGAAGCATTCGTAATAAGGTGGACGAATTAACTGCACAGATAGCTATATGATGTAAATGGGATTACTGAGACATGGCTCCAGGGTAACCAAGGCTGGAAACAAAACATCCAGTGGTATTCAATATTCAGGAAGGATAGCCAGTAAGGATAAAGACGTGGGGTAGTGTTAATAGTTAAAGAGGAAGTCAATGCAATAGTAAGGAAGGAGATTAGCTGGGATGATGTGGAATCTACATGGGTAGAGCTGCGAAACACCAAAGGGAAGAAAATGTTAGTTGGGGTTGTGTACAGACCACCAAACAATAGTAGAGAGGTTGAGGATGGCATCAAACAGGAAATTAGGGATGCATGCAATAAGAGAACAGCAGTTAACATGGATAACTTTTAACTAGATATTGATTGAGCTAACCAAACTGGTAGCAATATTGTGGAGGAGGATTTCCTGGAGTGTATAAGGGATGGTTTTCGAGACCAATATGTCGAGGAACCAACTAGAGAGCAGGCCATCCTAGACTGGGTGTAACGAGAGAGGATTAATTAGCAATCTAGTCGTGCGTGGCCCCTTGGGGAAGAGTGACCATAATATGGTAGAATTCTTCATTAAGATGGAGAGCGACACAGTTAACTCAGAGACTAGGGTCCTGAACTTAAAGGAAACTTCAATGGTATGAGACGTGGTTTGGCTAGGATAAACTGGCGAATGATACTTAAAGGGTTGATGGTAGATAGGCAATGGCAGACAATTAAAGATCACATGGATGAATTACAACTATTGTACATCCCTGTCTGGCGGAAAAATAAAACAGGAAAGGTGGCTCAACCGTAGCTAACAAGGGAAGTTAGGGACAGGGTTAAATCCAAGGAAGAGGCATATAAATTGGCCAGAAAAAGCATCAAACTTGAGGACTGGGAGAAATTTAGAATTCAGCAGAGCAGGACTAAGCGTGTAATTAGGAGGAGGAAAATAGAATATGAGAGTAAGCTTGCAGGGAACATAACAAACTGACTGCAAAAGCTTCTATAGATATGTGAAGAGAAAAATATATGTAAAGTCTCATGTAGGCCCCTTGCCGTCAGAATCAGGTGAATTCATCATGGGGAACAAGGAAATGGCAGACCAATTGAACAAATACTTTGGTTCTGTCTTCACTAAGGAAGTTACAAATAACCTCCCGAAAATACTAGGGGGCTGAGGGTCTAGCGGGAAGGAGGGACTGAGGGAAATCCTTATTAGTCAGGAAATGGTGTTAGGGAAATTGAAGGGACTGCAGCCCAATAAATCCCCAGGGCCTGGAAGTCTGCATCCCAGAGTAGTTAAAGAAGTGGCCGGAGAAATAGTGGATGCATTGGTGTTCATTTTCCAGAATTCCATGGACTCTGGATCAGTACCTATGGATTGGAGGGTAGCTAATGTAACCACACTTTTTAAAAAAGGATGGAGAGAGAAAACAGGGAATTATAGACGGGTTAGCCTGACATTGGTGGTTGGGAAAATGCTAGAATCCATTATTAAAGATGTAATAGCAGAGCATTTGGAAAGCAGTGACAGGATCGGTCCAAGTCACCATGGATTTATGAAAGGGAAATGATGCTTGACAAATCTTCGAGTTTTTTGAGGATGTAACCAATAGAGTGGATAAGGGAGAACCAGTGGATGTGGTGTATTTGGAATTTCAAAAGGCTTTTGACAAGGTCCCAAACAAGAGATTAGTCTGCAAAATTAAAGCACATAGTATTGGGGTAATGTATTGACGTGGTGGGAGAACTGGTTGGCAGACAGGAAGCAAAGAGTGGGAATAAATGGGTCCTTTTCAGAATGGCAGGCAGTGATTAGTGGGGTGCCGCAAGGTTCAGTGCTGGGACCCCAGCTATTTGCAATATACATCAATGATTTAGATGAAGGAATTGAGTTAATATCTCCAAGTTTGCAGATGACACTAAGCTGGATGATGGTGTGAACTGTGAGGAGGATGCTAAGAGGCTGCAGGGTGACTTGGGCAGGTTAGGTGATTGGGCAATTGCATGGCTGATGCAGTATAGTGTGGATAAATGTGAGGTTATCCACTTTGGTGGCAAAAACAGGAAGGCAGATTATTATCTGAATGGTGACAGATTAGTAAAATGGGTGGTGCAAAGAAACCTGGGTGACATGGTACATCAAGTCACTGAAGGTAGGCATGCAGCTACGGCAGGCAGCAAAGAAAGCAAATGGCATGCTGGCCTTCATAGCGAGGAGATTTGAGTATAGGAGCAGGGAGGTCTTACTGCAGTTGTACAGGGCCTTGGTGAGACCACACCTTGAGTATTCTGTGCAGTTTTGGTCTCTTAATCTGAGCAAGGAAGTGCTTGCTATTGAGGAAGTGCAGCGAAGGTTCACCAGACTGATTCCCGGATTGCAGGACTGACATATGAGGAAAGACTGGATCGGCTAGGCTTATACTCACTGGAATTTAGATGAATGAGAGGGGATCTCATAGAAACATGTAAAATTATGACAGGACTGGACAAATTAGATGCAGGAAGAATGTTCCCGATGTTGGGAAAGTCCAGAACCTGGAGTAACAATATAAGGATAAGGGATAAGCCATATAGGACTGATATGAGGAGAAACATTTTCACCCAGAGAGTGTTAAACCTGTGCAATTCTCGACCACAGAAAGTTGTGGAGTCCAGTTCGTTGGATATACTCAAGAGGGAGTTAGATGTGGTATTTACGGCAAAGGAGATCAGAGGGTATGGAGAGAAAGCGGGAGTGGGGTACTGAAGTTGCATAATCAGCCATGATCATATTGAATGGTGGTGCAGGCTCGAAGGGCCGAATGGCCTCCTCCTGCACCTATTTTCTATGTTTCTATGTATATTTCCATTCCTGGTGTGTGATGTGTATTTTGCGCTGTATCTGTCCATCTCTGTTATGTGAATGTGAGCTCTACTCCATACCCGGCATTCTCCAGTATGTTAGTATTGTTTTACTCTGTACCCCCAATTCCTGATACAAAATAAAATGAATACTATGTTAATTTGTGAAATGGAGGTGAGTTTTATGCTGAATCTGTCGATCTCTTGTAAATGAGTTTGAGTTTTACTCTGTATCTATCTGTCTCTGTTATGTGAGTGTGGGCCTTTCTCTGTATCTCTCCATTTCTGTTATGGGAGTCCGGATTTTAATATGTCAGCTCGGATGTGAGTGTGGGTTTTATATTATATCTCTCAGTCTCTGATATGAGTATGGGTTTTATATTGTATCTCTCAGTCTCTGATATGCAAGTGTGTGTATTTTTCTGCAACTGTCAGATTTTGGTGTATGTTGAGGTTTAATCTGTGCCTCTCAGTGTCTTCTATGTTGCACTGTACGTATTTGTTCCTGCTACTTGATTGTGTGTTTTAGACTGTACCTGTCATTTCCTGCTATGTGAGTGTAGAATTTACTCTGTATCGGCTAGTCTCTGGTATGTGAACGTGAAAATCAATTTTACTTTTTTCCTGTATTTCTCTGATATCTGAATGAAAATGTTGCCTTCTACGTGTCATTTTTCTGATGTGTGTGGGTGTGGGTTTTACTCTGCCCCTATCAGTTCCTGCGATGCAAGTAACAATTTTACTTACTGCCTTTCAGTTTTCCGATATGTGCACATGGGATTTACATTTTACCTGTCACTCTCTGGTATGCAAGTGGGAATTTTATTCTGTTACTGTCACTTTCATATATGTGGGTGTGTGTTGTATACTGTATCTGTCAGTCTATGGTACGGGAATGGGGGTTTTATTCTGCACTTGTCATCTTCTGGTATGTTCAGGGGTTAAACACTGAATCCGTCAGATTTTGAAACGTGAATATGGCTTTTGCTCTGTATCCATCAGCTTCTGATCTGCGAGTGTGGTTTATACGTTCTATTTGACATTTTTTCTGATAGTTGATTGTCTTTTATTCTCTACCTGCCAGTTTCTGGTAAGTGAGTGTGGGTGTTTAATGTACCTGTCAGTGTGATCTTTTTCAATGGTGAAACAGCATCTGATTCTACTGCTCCATGTGGCTGTAAGATTCACAATGTAACTCTGCCACTTTGGATCACTGTGGGACTGACTGCTTCTGCTGCCTGTGACAATAGGATTGAGGCCAGATCTATGTCTCTGCAGTCTTTGAGTGATAATCTACTTACTGTGTGTGAGAAGGAGCTGCCTTCACTGTTCCTTGTGTTCCGGGTGGAGGAAAGATCACATTTGTTCAGGCTGGTTGAAGAATTTTGCTCTGAGAATTATAATACGAGAACATTATTAGTTCTAAGGTATGGATGAGGGGAGAATATGATGTATCTTTAGGAGTGGCAATGTAGCTCTCGATCATCAGCAACGCGGTTCTGCAGAAGTCAGCTCACCGAAACAATATAACCCGTCTTTAAAATATCTTCTCCCACACTCCTCTCCTGGTGCCTGCATAGATGCACTTTGTGAAACTCCTCACATCCTCACTGTCAGGCTGTGTTTCCACTGCTCACTTTCCATGAACAACAGACACGGTGAGATTGGAACTGAATCAGGAACATTCACTGCTGAATTGGGGAAAGAAAGCAGCAATAATTTGAAAGAGCGAGGTGGTTTACTTTCTCTTTTACCTTACACTGTCCACACACAGCCCGAGAATGGTATCTCCCTTCCCCCACTCACATCATGTTCAGGAACTAGTTCCTGCTCCACTCTGCCTCTTACACACAGCCCCCAATGGAACTAAACCAGGAATGTTCACTACTGATTTGGAGAGAGAAAGCAGCAGATTGTAAATAGCTGATTCTGACCATTCTGTTTCCCTTACAAAGAGTAGGAGTAAATGGGTACTTTTCAGAATGGCAGGCAGTGACTAGTGGGGTACCACAAGGTTCTATGCTGGGGCCCCAGCTGTTTACATTGTACATTAATGATTTGGACAAGGGGATTCAATGTAGTATCTCCAAATTTGCGGATGACACTAAGTTGGGTGGCAGTGTGAGCTGCGAAGAGGATGCTATGAGGCTGCAGAGTGACTTGGATAGGTTAGGTGAGTGGGCAAATGCCTGGCAGATGAAGTATAATGTGGATAAATGTGAGGTTATCCACTTTGTGGTAAAAACAGAGAGACAGACTATTATCTGAATGGTGACAGATTAGGAAAAGGGAAGGTGCAACGAGACCTGGGTGTCATAGTACATCAGTCATTGAAGGTTGGCATGCAGGTACAGCAGGTGGTTAAGAAAGCAAATGGCATGTTGGCCTTCATAGCGAGGGGATTTGAGTACAGTGGCAGGGAGGTGTTGCTACAGTTGTAAAGGGCCTTGGTGAGGCCACACCTGCAGTATTGTATACAGTTTTGGTCTCCTAATTTGAGGAAGGACATTCTTGTATTGTGGGAGAGCAGCGAAGATTCACCAGACTGATTCCCGGGACGGTGGGAATGACCTATCAAGAAAGATTGGATCAACTGGGCATGTATTCACTGGAGTTCAGAAAAATGAGAGGGGACCTCATAGAAAAGTTTAAAATTCTGATGGGTTTGGACAGGTTTGATCCAGGAAGAATGTTCCCAATGTTGGGGAAGTCCAGAACCAGGGGTCACAGTCTGAGGATAAGGGGTAAGCGTTTTAGGACCGAGATGAGGAGTAACTTCTTCACCCAGAGAGTGGTGAACCTGTGGAATTCTCTACCACAGAAAGTAGTTGAGGCCAATTCACTAAATATATTCAAAAGAGAGTTAGATGAAGTCCTTACTACTCGGGGAATCAAGGGGTATGGCGAGAAAGCAGGAAGGGGGTACTGAAGTTTCATGTTCAGCCATGAACTCATTGAATGGCGGTGCAGGCTAGAAGGCCTGAATGTCCAGTTCCTGCACGTTTTTTCGATGTTTCTATGTTACCCTGGACACAGACTATCCACACACAGCCCGAGAATGGCCTCTCCCTTCCCCCACTCACACCACACACTGAGACTGGTTCTTGCTCCACTCTGCCTCTTACACACAGCCCCGATTCCCCCTGAACTCCCCCCGGACTTGGGGCTGATCTCTGAGCCCATCTGCAGACACGCTCCCAAAGCTCTGCGCTTCTGTAAGGAGGCTGCTGCTCGCTGCCTTACCCCGGGGCCACGGTGTCTCCATTCCTGGCTGTTTTAGAAACATAGAAACATAGAAAATAGGTGCAGGAGTAGGCCCTTGGCCCTTCCAGCCTGCACTGCTATTCAATAAGATCATGGCTGATCATTCCTTCAGTACCCCTTTCCTGCTTTCTCTCCAGACCCATTGATCCCCTTAACCGTAAGGGCCATATCTAACTCCCTCTTGAATATATCCAATGAACTGGCATGAACAACTCTCTGCGGCAGGGAATTCCGCAGGTTAACAACTCTGAGTGAAGAAGTTTCTCCTCATCTCAGTCCTAAATGGCCTTATCCTGAGACTTTGTCCCCTGGTTCTGGACTTCCTCAACATCGGGAACATTCTTCCTGCATCTAGCCTGTCTAGTCCAGTCAGAGTCTTATATGATTCTATGAGATCCCCTCTCATCCTTCTAAACTCCAGTGAATAAAGGCCCCGTTGATCCAGTCTCTCCTCATATGACAGCCCAGCCATCCCTGGAATCAGTCTGGTGAACCTTCACTGCAATCCCTCAATAGCCAGAACGTCCTTCCTCAGATTAGGAGACCAAAACTGAACACAATATTCCATGTGGGGCCTCATCAAAGTCCGCTCACTGATTGAATGGCGATTACAGGCAGTGCTGGGGGAGGGGAGGGTGCATGCGCTATTCTGCTCACTGGGATTTGACACAGGGGTCGATTACTCACCTCCGCCCCGCTGAAAGGGATCACGTTTGCGGAGCAGTGCTCACCATGTCCGCTCCGCCATTACACGCACTGCGCATGCTCCATACACAGCCAGTCCCTGCGCATGCGCACTGGGCCCCTGAAGTCTGGGCTCGATACGGCCCCCGTCGCCGGGATCATAGGGTTGGGGGCAGTATATTAGCATAGATAGAGGATTGTTTCGCCAACAGAAAACAGAGAGTCAGGATAAATGGTTCTTTTGCTGGTTCGCAAATGGTCACTAGTGGGGTGCCGCAGATTCGGTGCTGGGTCCTCAACTGTATACAATCTATATTAATGACTTGGAAGAAGGGACCAAGTGTAATGTAGCCTAGTTTGCTGATGATACAAACGTGGGTGAGAAAGCAAATTGAGGACCACAAAAAATCTGCAAAGGGATATAGACAGGCTAAATGAGTGGGCAAAAAATTGTCAGACATAGTTTGACATGGGAAAATGTGAGGTTATCCACTTCGGCAGAAATCATAAAAAAGCAAATTATAAGTAAAATGGAGAAAAATTGAAAAGTGCTACAGGACAGAGAGACCTGAGGGTGTTTTTGCATAAAACACAAGTATGCAGGTACAGCAAGTAATCAGGAAGGCAAATGTAATATTGGCCTTTATTGCAAGGGGGATGTAGGTTTAGGGGTTAGCGGTGTGGTTTGTGGTTAATTGTTAGTATTGGGATTAGTGATTGGGATAGTCAGTAGGATATTCGGCTTAGGATATAATGATTAACTTAGAAAGCACTATTGGCAATATATGTGTAACTGGACGTGCATTTTTCCATTTCATGTTTTTAACCTCACAGAGACGAGTCACAAAACAGCCTCACAATGTGTTCATTCAAGTAACCTTCTTTCCTGTGCAAGCCTTATTTCTTTCCTTCTTTCACATCTCTACATTTCTCACAGAAAAATATATCAGTGACATTAGATTTGGGGATTTTTATACAATAACAGACGAATACAATTGTTGTGCTGGTTACATCTAATCATCAGCCTGCCTGAAAAGGGCTTCTGACAATAATCTGTCACCAGGCCCAACCAGTCACCGTCTGATTCCACCATCATATCTTCATTCATTACCCACCTTTCACCCTAACGAGAGCTGGTTTCACCTGCAAGACCATTCCCCATACTGAGGCTCTCTAATTCCCGAACAGAGCTAAAACAACTGCATGGACTGGTTAGACCGAATGGTCCATTTCTGTGTCGTATATCCTATGTAATGTGGTTGTCTCAGTGTAATTGGTCCCTGGATTTGATGTCTCAGTGTAAGTGGTCCCTGGATTTGATGTCTCAGTGTAAGTGGTCCCTGGATTTGATGTCTCAGTGTATGTGGTCCCTGGATTTTTTGTCACGGTATTAGTAATCCCTCCATTTGATGTCACGTTGTAATTCATCTTGGATTTGATGTCTCATTGTTACTGGTCCCTCAGTGTAAGGATTCCCTGGATTTGATGCATCAGTGTAAGTCGTCCTTGGATTTGCTGCCTCAATGTAAGTAGTCCCTGGATTTAAAGTCACAATGTATGTGGTCCCTGGATTTGGTGTCACAATGAAGGCGGTCCCTGGATTTGGTGTCAACAGCACCTCGTCACTGGGACTGAGGGAAAACCTACAGCCCAGCATCGCATTCAGCACAGAATGTTCCCACTCAAATCTATTCCCACTGCCCGCATTAATTCAACAGAAACAGTTCCGTGCCTACAAGGAACTGCAGCTCCAAGTCTAACTTCAGTGAAAGACACTATACAAAACATTTTAAAGGAAAGACACACCCCATCATAGTTCAACAGAGGCAAGTAATGGGCAGTAAATCCCCCTCACTTATACACCTTCTTCACCCCTACTCTCCAACCCCTCACCCCAACTCCTCAATCACCCCATTTCTCTCACACCAATTCCTCTTTCAACCCTTCTCTCCAAACGCCTCCCCCCAACTCCTCTTTCACCCCTACACCCCAAACACCACTCACCCAACTCCTCTTTTACTGCTACAATTTCATTTTTAACATCACTTACACAAGTCATCCACACTGGAGGTAAATCTTGGATCTTCTGTGTGAGGGTGAGGTGATCACTGGACAATAAAGTGCAGAGACTGATGGGTGGTATCTCATTTCCCTCGGTGAGATTTAATCTCCTTTCCCACTGAATACTGCGGACAGACGGTCACCTTGGCAACCGAATGGTCATTGTGACATCACTTTCTAAACAAGACCACACAAGAAAATGGGTCATAAATAAATGGTAAAGGGATTAAAAAAAACTGCAATTACATTGTAAATAATAGGAAATAAAATGCTGGATAATAACTGGTGAAGATAATAGCTTATCTCTGTGGAATTGACAAGCAAACATTAAGAATGATGTGTTTTGTTTACACACACACACACATATCAACGATTCTGTGTGCATTCTTTTCAGTTGATGGTTTTAATATAATCCAAAAATTTTAGGATCTTAGGACCCTGCGGGAACCCATCCGGCGGCGCTTCCTGTGTCAGGATTTCAAGAGATCGCGCCCCGTTGCTCCTCCCACTGCCCTTGGACATGGGGCAGATATTTAAAGGGACAGGGATGCCCTTTTCTTTGCCTATTTATACTTAAAGAAACAGTCCAGTTTATCTCTGAGTTTCGGAGGACTTCACGAACCGAGCTCCCATTAACAATCGTTCCCTTCTGTACTGTGCTGTGATTTTAAAGCTGTCTATTTCAGTGATTTGAGCCTTTCTAAAATGTCACATTGTTTTTATAATACATTTGACTTGCTTGTCTAATTTGGAAAGATTTCAGAATTGTGCAGTTTTGTTTAAAGGTGGAGTAAAATTTGTTTCAAAATAATCTTTCTAACCCTCCCTCCCCCCCCCCCCCCAAAAAAAAAAAATGTTTTTAGAACACTCTGCAATACTGACTGGGAAGGTGCCAAGTTCAGTCTTTGATCAGTGCTGTTAGTTGATCTCAGCCAAGGTAGCTGTTCAGGGGTTATAATTGTCCTCAGTACCACTGGGCGAAATATGAGTAAAAATTAGCCAGCGCAATTACTCTTGATACTGATCCAGTGACATCAATTGGGAAGTGTATGGATGTCTTTGAGGGTAGGATTGGACTCGGCTCTGATGCCTACCATGGTGGAAATGCTGCTGACACTCTTTGAGTCGACTGATGATGAGGCACCAGAGGTTAACAAATGTCTGTGGAATTGCACTCAGCCAGATTTAGCACTTCCTGGAGAAAGTAACTCGCAGTTGATTTTAGACAGTAAGCATGGAGGGAGAGTGTCGAGAAAAAGGAATTTACAGCTTTGGAGGGACAGGAGGGGACAGAATGTCCTATAGAATCTAGACTTGTCTGTTCTGAATTTCTATCCTGTACTTAAAGTAACAACGTTTGTATCCTACATTTGCAGGATATTAGAAGGGGAGGATCTGCAGCTTGGTAACTCAAACCTAACATCATGTCAAGATTTGAGAGATTCATTGGATTCATCAGGATCACCTTATCATCAGTGGAAAAACACCAATCACAGTCGTGAGAAACAGGACACATATTCTGTGTGTGGATGCAACTTCAACCATTCGTCAACCTCTGAGACTCGTGTGCCCAGCTGACTGAACACTGTAAATGTGGGGACAGTGGGAATGGATGCAGATGCGCGTTGGGTGGAAACACATCGGGAGAGGCCATTTACCAGCTGAGTGTGGAAAGAGATTCAGTCTCTCATCTCAACAACTGACATTCAAGGACTTAGATAACAGACTTTCTCCTGTGAATATAGAGCTGTGTTATTGGGCCGCGATGTTTTTACTTGTTCATCTAGTAGACTGTAAACCTTTGTCAATTAGTTGATGTGATCGGTTTACTTGTAGATATTTAAAAAAAATACATTTACTGAGTGGATTCAAATTTAAATTGAAACCAGCTTTGCAGGTGTGATACTCTATTCACACATTGAAGGTGAGAGAGATGCTGTGGGCACACGAACATTCAAGTATGTGTAAGTGATTAACACACTGGATGTTGTGTTTAGTGATCCCAGGCGTGTTAGCTATCCCTACCCTGGACATCAAGGCACTCTGGACGGTATGGGGAACTGAGACTTGTCCTGAGCGTAACCAAAGGTCTGAGAACTGAAACAATCTACAGTTAGAAAGGAGTAAAGGCACAAAATGAAGCAGACAGTAACAGGACATCAATTTGTCTCCTCTTATCATGGAGACATCAAGTATCGACACATTCTGATATTTGAAATATCAAAATAGTAAACTCCAGCCCAGTTTTATGGGTGATTAACATCAGCAGGAACAAATCCCAACTCGCAGAATGAACACGATTCAGTCAGGATGTGATTAACAGCAGTAATAACAGTAGAATCCAACCTCTGCAGTAACTTGCAAACTAGCAATTCAAATGACTGAATAAACCCCTTCCCACACTTCCCCAGTGTGAACTCGCTGGAGTTTCAGCAGATCAGATGAATGAGTGAAACCTTGGCACATACAGAGCAGGTGAATGGTCTCTCCCCGGTGTGACAGCGACGATGGATTTCTAGATCAGTCGGGGAACTGAATCCCTTCCCACAGTCTCCACATTTCCATGATTTCTCCATGGAGCAGGTGTCCTTGTGTCTCTCCAGGTTGGATGATCAGTTGAAGATTCGTCCACACACAGAACACGTGTAGCTTCTCACCGCTGTGAATGGTGTGATGTTTTTCAGGCTGTGTATCTGGTTGAAGCTCTTTCCACAGTCAGTGGACTGGAACATGCTCACTCAGATAGGGTATGTGTGTGTCGCTGCTTTTCCAGTCACACTGATGTTTGAAATATTTTCCTACAGACAGAACAGAAAAATGTTTCTGCTTCCACATTCAAAGGCCGATGGTATTCATCATTTCCAGCTAACATGGTTGGATACAGTGCGCAGAGTGAGAATAAAATCAATGAGCTGCTGATTTTCTCTGCTGGTCACTGGGCCTTTTGTGCTGGCCCAATAGGGTGAACCCGGGCTGGCCCAAAAAGGTTAACCCGGGCTGGCCCAATAGGGTGAGCCTGGGCTGGCCCAATAGGGTTAGCTTGGGCTGGGCTGGCCCAATAGGGTGAGGCGTGCTGGCCCAAGGTCACCAGACAACTATCAGAACAAGGCTCCCTTTCAGGGGCCACGGGGCTTACATAAACATGTGACCAATGAAACTGACAGACATCCTGAAGCCCCTCCCATCCTTTGTCACTGCACAAAGGACCGTGCATGCGCCGTGAGACCGCCCTGACCAATATGGCGGCCGCTGAGCATGCTCCCACCACCAGTTACTGCCAAGAAAGGCGCCAAGAAAACGTTCACTAACACAACACCGAAGAGCGGCAAGAAGCGCAGACAGTCAAGGAAGGAGAGTTACTCCATTTACATCTACAAAGTGATGAAGCAAGTTTACCCTGACACTGGCATATCCTCCAAGGCCATGGGCATCATGAACTCGGTTGTGAAGGATATTTTGGAGCGCATCGCTGGTGAGGCTTCCCGCCTGGTCCATTACAACAAGCGCCGCACCATCAGCTCCCGGGAGAACCAGACCACCATGCGCCTGCTGCTGCCGGGGAGCTTGCTAAGCACGCCTTGTCGGAAGGGACAAAGGCGGTGCCCAAGTACATCAGCTCCAAGTAAAACTACACGCTGTCCTCTGAGGTCAAACCCAAACACAACTGCTCTTTTAAGAGCCACCCACAACCTCTCTGAAACAGCTGCACAAACGCAGCTCCCTTTAAACTTAAATCACTAATTATTTCCTCAAAAATTGTGTGCGAACCTTTGGAGTTCCAGCTGTAGATTTAGTTTTGAATTCTCAGATAAGCAGCTTCACTCTCAGACCTGTTCATTTACACCGCCTGCCGAATTAAAAGCATGTTTAGAGGCTGAGACTCAGATTTCAGTCACACATTCTCTCTCGCAAGTACTTATCAAGTTTATTTTTCAATTCCTGTTGCGTCAGTCCGTTTATTAACCCGACACTCCCCGAAATGGAACAATCCAGAATGGGAGTTCTTACAGAGACCAGAACCGGGTCAGTTTGATCACTCTGTCTAATATGTCCTTACTATATAGTATAAATGTAGACGAGGCCCATACTTAAGAGAAGGTCACTCTGTGACCAGTAACATTTATTAGCCAGCACTGAAGTGATGAATGTGGGTGAAGCTTCCTCTTTTATACCTGAAAGTGCAGGTTAGGAGTGTCTCCCAAAAGTTCACCCCCTTGTGGTCAATGTTCTCACGGTGTACAACTTAGGTCTGTTTATACATGGGTTACAATGACAGTTGAATACATGACATCACCTCTCCCCAAAGTCTTATTGCGATCACAGGTTAAGTCTCTGGTGGTTTCCGCTCCCTTGTACAGCGCCTGAGTTGGGGATCCAGTTGTTGGGCGTTAGACTGAGTGACTGCTGTTTGCGGTGCCTCGGCCTGTCCGGAATGCCCACAGTGACTGGGCTCTCCTCCGCTTGGTTCTTGTGTTCGGTCACCTGTGGAGGAGTGAACTCGATATCGTGTTCTTCCTCTGCTTCTTCTATGGGGTTGCTGAACCTCTTTTTTATTTGATCCACGTGTTTGCGGCAGATTTGTCCATTGTTAAGTTTAACGATCAGAATCATATTCCCCTCTTTGGCAATCACAGTGCCTGCGAGACATTTAAGCCCTGCAGCGTAGTTGAGGACAAAGGCAGGGTCATTGACATCAATACATCACGCCCTCGCATTCCCATCTTGGTAGTCACATTGTGACTGGCGCCTGCCCTCAACAATTTATTTCATGGTGGGGTGCATAAGGGATAACATGGTTTTGAGCGTCCATTTCATTAGCAGCTCTGCGAGTGGAACCCCTGTGAGCGAGTATGGTCGGGATCTATTGGCCAACAGGAGACATGATAAGCGGCTTTGCAGGGAACCTCCTTGGATTCTGAGCATCCCCTGTTTGATTATCTGCACTGCTCGTTCCGCCTGACCATTTGAGGCCGGCTGGAACGGTGCCGTTCTGACATGGTTGTTACCAATTCCTGCCATGAAGTCCTGGAATTCAATGCTTGCAAAGCACTGGCCATTGACCAAGACGTCCGGTAGACCATGGGCGGCGAACATTGCACGTCGACTTTCTACCATGGCCGAGGATGTGCTTGAATTGAGAATGTCACACTTGATCCATTTGGAGTAGGCGTCTACTACAACCAAAAACATTTTTCTCATGAAAGGACCTGCGTAGTCCACATGGATGCGTGACCATGGTTTGGCGGCCCAGGACCAGTGACTAAGGGGGGGGCGTCCCTGGGCGCATTGCCCAGCTGGGCACACGTGTTGCATCTGTGAACACAAAGTTCCAGGTCTGCATCTATCCCTGGCCACCAAACGTGTAAGCTGGCAATTGCCTTCATTATGACAACGCCCGGGTTCTCATTGTGGAGTTCTCTGATGAACATCTCTCTGCCCATCTGGGGCATGACTACACAGTTTCCCCATAGTAGGCAATCGGCCTAAATCGAGAGTGTATCCTTGTGCCTGTGAAATGGTTTGAATTCCTCAGAGAATGCCCCGTACATGGCTGCCCAGTCCCCATTCAGGACACAGGACTGCTAATGTCGTGTGCTCTGCACGCATGGGTTCGAATCCCATCCTCGTCGTCGTTGTGTTACAGCTTTGATTTCCCGGGTCGTGTTGTCAATCACATTTAACCTCTTCACCAAATTTCCCTTTTACTGACACGGATGGTGTACTTTGTTCATGTCATGTCATGTCTCAAATTAATAATATAATAGTCAAGAGGATAATATTTGAAGGACTATGGAGAGGTGGTCTAATTAGGTAGGTCTCTGAGGGACAGCACAAGCACGATGTGCCGAAGATCTTTTCTCACTACCGTCAGAATCTGAGAGCTACGCTCTTCACCGTCGGCGGCTCGTTGGTCTAGCTGTACGATTATTGCTTAGGAATGATCACATTTGAAATGCGAGAGGTCTCGGGCTCAATCCCGGACGAGCCCCGCCATTGTTTACTCAAAGTTCCGCTTCTCACAGCCGCTTGACATGTGAGAAATCAGACATCTTTCACGTTAAAACGCGTGATTTTGCGCCGATGATCCCTTAGCGTCCAAATCCCAAAGCAAAGAGAACCCCGCCAAACTGAGTATAGTTAATGTTTCTCAGAGGTACTCGGCTCTGTGACTCGTTGGATAACCTAAACGCTTGTTTTGTTCAGGCCAATACTTGATCAGTATACCTTCCTCTCTGTACGCATAAGCTCACCTCAATTGGGATAAGCATACATTCAGCGTCAATCTCCACATCTGCCCTGAATATGAGTGCGTCCTGTTTCTCTGGAGTTGAAAAGTTGAGAGAAGCTGGCTTTTGAATTAGACCCTTGGCTGCCGAATTCAAAGCGGACAGGAAATCAATCCGGGCTGGCAAAGCTGCCTGGTCTGATTAAAAGGCGGTGACACCCAATATTGTCGGCATGTTCTGGTCTTCAGACCTCAACATTAGGTTCAACGTATCGGATCAAAAGCACCGCACTCATTGTCTGGTAATGGTTCTGCTATTCCCATTAACACCTCCTCTGGACCATCCTTTGTTAAGTTATTGCCCGATTACCACCAACTTTGCCGTTTCCCATTGTGCCATTTATTATTTAATCACTCCTGCGTTCCACTGTATCACAGACGTTTCCATTTGACCTTTCTCGCTGCGTATTTTTTCCAGGCGCTATTTTTGTTGAAATAATCTGTAATCTTTAACTTTTTCATGAAATATCGGAATGATTATCCGACAGAACGTGAAACCGGATTCTTCCTCCACAGAATCTGCACGACCTGTCGAGTTTTACATATTTATCTGTTTTTATTGATTCTATTTCCGTGTCCCTTTTAAGGGGATGTGCTGTCTGTCCGAGATCATTCTCTGTCTGTTTAAAATGGTGTGCTATCAGACCCGCATCATTCTGTGTCTGTTTAAAAGTGATGTGCTGTCTGTCCCGGATTTCCAATTTCAAATTTCAAAAACTGCCTTTGGAGGTTGCAGGAATTTTAGTTTGTTTGTGTGTTTGTTTAAGCCAGAGTGTGTGCAAACGTGCTGTGCGATCTTACTGCCATGTGAGAAAAATGCATTACATGCAACTTGAAACCGTACTGATTTGATTGAACACTCCTTCGTGGACTGTCTGACGGTAGAAGAATCTGCTGTGGGATTTTGCTATTCTGAAAGAAGGGAAAATACACAAGTAAGAAATATAGCGATTTTAGCCAGGGCTTGCGTGTGGGCTGTGTAATTTGACGACATCCTCCATCCTTATTTTCAAATTCAAATCAAATCAAACCAAGACAAGACAAGACAAGACATGACTGACTTTGTTTATACATATATAAATATGTGTATATTTATATGTAATCCCAAATTTGTAACTTCCAAAAGAAATATGCTTTTTCTGTTCAGCCTGCACCGGGCTCCATTACATTTGACCTCTTTCACAGCACAAACAGCTGCTGTCTGATCCAGCAGAAAGACACACGCGACTTTAAAATATCGCCTTTGTAGCCCACATCTTCCCTCGTGACTTGTCTTCCACCATGGGCTTACTGTGTTTGGACAATGATTGACTGCACACCTCATTTCCAATGAAATTCTTCCAGTCATACAGCCTTCCTTCTGTCAAAAAATATATATATTATGAATCAATTATTTATTTATTTAAAACTACTCAAATTCAATTAAAAAAAAAATTAAATGCATTTATTTTCTTAAAATGTTAAATATATATATATTTCAACCTGGGCTGGTTTGACGTCCCTCCCTCCTTCCTGCCTGTGGCTTCAATAACCGTCTCTGCCCCGCGTGGTCCTGAGGCCCAATACACAATTGCCTTCAGGGATGATAGAAATCTCAAGTTATTCTTTTAAAAGAGAACTGCTGTCAGTCAAGGGTCATTCTGCAACTGGGTAAAAGCGATGTCCTTGCAGTCCCGGATCATTCTGTGTCTGTTTAAACGGGCTGGTTGTCAGTTCCGGTTCATAATCTTTCCCTTTGAAACGGATTTTCTCATAAACCCGGGTCATCCTGTATAGTTTGAGAAGGAGTATGATTTCAGCTGCAATGACCGAATTGTTAAACTGTTGTGTTTCAATTTACATTGGGCTTGCCTGCGCCGGTGCGCACCCAGATCGCCGTGCATCTGTTCATTCACTCGAAATATGCTCATCTTTTCCTAAATCCAGTCCTTGATATTGCAGTTGCCCCGAATCTGCTAGCAATATACACAATAACACAATGGATGGTGTTGACAGCGACCGCGTGGCCTAATGGATAAGGCGTCTGACTTCGTTTATAACCGCGAAGATTGCAGGTTCGCGTTCAACTTAGCTTGCTGCGTGAAATTTTACTTTTTTTGTTGTGATTCTGCCGAGAAACCAACCATCTCTTCCAGTCACTCACCTGAAGTAAAGGAAGTCTGTTTGCTTAAAGAATCTCATGACATGTTTTCATTATTGTCGATTTGCATGCACGGGCAGAGCAAGCTGTGAAGTGGACTTTCTTGCACATTATTTTTGTTTGGATACAAAAAGCAGGAGATTGAATGGGTGACGACGCGCTGTACATGTGACGAGGTGGCCGAGAGATTAAGGCGATGGACTGCTGATCCATTGTGCTCTGCATGCATGGGTTCGAATCCCATCGTCGTCGTTGGCTTACAGCTTTGACCTCGTTTTGTCAGTCAAATTTAACCTCATCGCCAAATTCCCCTTTTGCTTACAAGGATGCTGTACTTTCCTCATGTTATTTCTCAAATTAATAATATATTCGTCAAAAGGAGAAAAGTTGCAGGACAATGGCGAGGGAGACTAATTCGATAGGTTTCTGAGGGACAGCACAAGTACGATGGGCCTAATATCTTTTCTCACTCCCGTCAGAATCTGAGAGATGCGCTTTTCACTGTCGGCGGCTCGTTGGTCTACGGGTATGAATCTCGCTTAGGAATGATCAGATTTGAAATGCGAGAGGTCTCGGGCCAAATCCCGGACGAGCCCCGCCATGTTTTACTCAAACTTCCGCTTCTCACAGCCACTCGACATGTGAGAAAACAGACATATTTCACGTTAAAACGTGTGATTTTGCGCCGATGTTCGCTTAGCATCCAAATCCCAGAGCAAAGTGAAACACGCCAAACTGAGTACAGTTAAAATATCTCAGAGGTACTCGGCTCTGTGACTCGTTGGTTAACCTAAACCCTTGTTTGGTTCCGGCCAATACTCGATCAGCATATCTTGCTGTCTGTACGCATAAGCTCACCTCAATTGGGATAAGCATACATTCAGCGTCAATCTCCACCTCTGCCCTGAATATCAGTGCGTCCTGTTTCTCTAGAGCTGAAAAGATGAGAGAAGCTGCCTTTTGAATTAGTTCCTTGTCTGCCGAATTCAAAGCGGACAGGGAATCAATCCGGGCTGGCAAAGCTGCCTGGTCTGGTTTAAAGGCGGTGACACCCTATATTGCCTGGTCATGGTTCTGTTATTCCCACTAACACCTCCTCTGGACCATCCTTTGTTACGTTATTGCCCGATTACCACCCACTTTGCCTTTTTCCATTGTGCTATTTATTATTTAATCACTCCTGTGTTCCACTGAATCACAGACGTTCCCATTTGACCTTTCTCGCTGCGTATTTTTTCCAGGCGCTATTTTTGTTGAAAAAATCTGTAATCTTTAACTTTTTCCTAAAATATCGGAATGATTATCCGACAGAACGTGAAACCGGATTCTTCCTCCACAGAATCTGCACGACCTGTCGAGTTTTACATATTTATCTGTTTTTATTCATTCTATTTCCGTGTCCCTTTTAAAGAGATATGCTGTCTGTCCGAGATCATTCTCTGTCTGTTTAAAATGGTGTGCTATCAGACACGCATCATTCTGTGTCTGTTTAAAAGTGATGTGCTGTCTGTCCCGGATTTCCAATTTCAAATTTCAAAAACTGCCTTTGGAGGGTGGAGGAATTTTAGTTTGTTTGTGTGTTTGTGTAAGCCAGAGTGTGTGCAAACGTGCTGTGCGATCTTACTGTCATGTGAGAAAAATGCATTACATGCAACTTGAAACCGGACTGATTTGATTGAACACTCCTTCGTGGACTGTCTGACGGTAGAAGAATCTGCTGTGGGATTTTGCTATTCCACATCTGAAAGAAGGGAAAATACACAAGTAAGAAATATAGCGATTTTAGCCAGGGCTTGCGTGTGGGTTGTATGATATGACGACATCCTCCACCCTTATTTTCAAATTCAAATCAAATCAAACCAAGACAAGACAAGACAAGACATGACTTTGTTTATACATGTATAAATATGTGTATATTTATATGTAATCCCAAATTTTGAACTTCCAAATGAAATATGCTTTTTCTGTTCCGCCTGCACCGGGCTCTATTACACTTGACCTCTTTCACAGCACAAGCAGCTGCTGTCAGATCAAGTAGAAAGACACACGCGACTTTAAAAGATCGCCTTGTAGCCCACATCTTCCCTCGTGACTTGTCTTCCACCATGAGCTGACTGTGTTTGGGCAATGATTGACTGCACACCTCATTTCCAATGAAATTCTTCCAGTCACACAGCCTTCCTTCAAACAAAAAATATATAGATTATGAATCAATTATTTATTTGTTTAAAACAACTCAAATTCAATTTTTTTAACGTAAAATTTAAATGCATTTATTTTCTTTAAATGTTAAATATATATATATTTCAATCTGGGCTGGTTTTACGTCCCTCCCACCTTCCTGCCTATGGCTTCAATAACCGTTTCTGCCCCGCGTGCTCCTGAGGCCCAATACACAATTACCTTCAGGGATGATAGAAATCTCACTTTATTCTTTTAAAAGATAACTGCTGTCAGTCAAGGGTCATTCTGCAACTGGGTAAAAGCGATGTCCTTGCAGTCCCAGATCATTCTGTGTCTGTTTAACCGGGCTGGTTGTCAGTTCCGGTTCATAATCTTTCCCTTTGAAACGGATTTTCTCATAAACCCGGGTCATCCTGTATAGTTTGAGAAGGAGTATGAGTTCAGATGCAATGACCGAATTGTTAAACTGTTGTATTTCAATTTACATTGGGCTTGCCTGCGCCGGTGCACACCCAGATCGCCGTGCATCTGTTCATTCACTCGAAATATGCTCATCTTTTCCGAAATCTAGTCCTTAATATGTAATCCCAAATCTTGAACTTCCAAAATAAATATGCTTTTTCTGTTCCGCCTGCACCGGGCTCTATTACATTTGACGTCTTTCACAGCACAAGCAGCGGCTGTCAGATCCAGCAGAAAGACACACGCGACTTTAAAAGATCGCCTTTGTAGCCCACATCTTCCCTCGTGACTTGTCTTCCACCATGGGCTTACTGTGTTTGGGTAATGATTGACTGCACACCTCATTTCCAACAACTCAAATTCAATTTTTTTTAGATGAAATTTAAATGCATTTATTTTCTTAAAATGTTCAATATATATATATTTCAGTCTGGGCTGGTTTTACGTCCCTCCCTCCTTCCTGCTTGTTTATCACCTGTGGCTTCAATAACCGTCTCTGCCCCGCGTGGTCCTGAGGCCCAATACACAATTGCCTTCAGGGATGATAGAAATCTCACTTTATTCTTTTAAAAGAGAACTGCTGTCAGTCAAGTGTCATTCTGCATCTGGGTAAAAGCGATCTCCTTGCAGTGCCCGATCATTCTGTGTCTATTTAAACGGGTTGGTTGTCAGTTCCGGTTCATAATCTTTACCTTTGAAACGGATTTTCTCATAAACCCGGGTCATCCTGTATTGTTTGTGCTATCTCCGTCGGTGCGCACCCAGATCTCCGTGCATCTGTTCATTCACTCGAAATATGCTCATCTTTTCCTAAATCCAGTCCTTGATATTGCAGTGGCCCCGAATTTGCTCGCAATATAAACAACAACACAATGGATGGTGTTGGCAGAGGACGCGTGACCCAATGGATAAGGTGTATGATTTTGATTATAATCGCGAAGTTATCAGAAGATTGCAGGTTCGAGACGTGCTGCGGTCATCTTAGCTCGCTGTGTGAAATTTTACATTCTTTGTTGTGATTCTGCCGAGAAACCAACCATCTCTTCCAGTCACTCACCTGAAGTAAAGGAAGGCTGTTTGCTTAAAGAATCTAATGACACGTTTTAATCTTTGTCGATCTGCATGCAAGGGCAGAGCAAGCTGTGAAGTGGACTTTCTTGCACATTATTTTTGTTTGGATACAAAAAGCAAGAGATTGCATGGCTGACGATGTGTTGAAGCAGAGACGATTTGGCCGAGAGGTTAAGGCGATGGACTGCTAATGCGCTCTGTGCAATGGGTGCGAATCCCATTCTCGTCATCATTATCTTACAGCTTTTACCTTCCTGGTCGTTTTGTCATTCACATTTAACTTCATCGCCAAATTCCCCTTTTACTTGCAATGATGCTGTACTTTGCTCATGTCATGTCTCAAATTAATAATATATTCGTAAAAAGGATAACATTTGTAGGACGATGGAGAGGGGGACGAATTAGATAGTTCTCTGAGGGACAGCACAAGCACGATGGGCCTAATATATTTTCTCACTACCGTCAGAATCTGAGAGCTGCACTCCTTACTGTCGGCGGCTCGTTGGTCTAGGGGTATGATTCTTGCTTAGGGAAAATCACATTTGATATGTGAGAGGTTCGCCGACGAGCCCCGCCATTTGTTACTCAAAGTTCCATTTCTCACAGCCGGTCGACATGTGAGAAAACAAACATATTTAACATTAAAACGTGTGATTTTGCGCCGATGTTCCCACAGCATCCAAATCCCAGAGCAAAGATTTAATCCCCTTCCCAACGAATACTGCGGACAGACATGGTCACCTTGGTAACTGAATGGTCATTCTGTCATCACTTTCTAAACAATAGCACACAAGAAAATGGGTCATCAATAAATGGTAAGTGAATTAAACACTCTGCAATTGCATTGTAAATAATAGGAAATAAAATGCTGGATGATCGCTGGTGCAGAAAGTAGCTTATCTCTCGCAAAGTTTAGGAATGATGTGTTTTGTTTACACACACACACACGCACATAGCAACGACCCTGTGTGCATTTTTTTCAGTTGTTCTACTTACCCTGAGGCAATTTATTTCTTACCACTTTAGGAACCTGCGGGAAGCCATTCGGCGGTGTTTGCTGTGTCAGTATCTCAAGAGGTTGCGCGCCGTTGCTCCTCCCACTGCCCGGGGGAATGGGGCAGCTATTTAAAGGGACAGGGACTCTCTTTTCTCTGCCTATTTATACTTAAAGGATCAGCCCAGTTTATCTCAGAGTGTTGGCGGACTTCACGAACCGAGCTCCCATTAACATTCGCTCCCTTCTGTATTGTCCTGTGATTGTAAAGCTGTCTATTCGAGTGACTTGAGTCTTTCGAAAATGGCACATTGTTTTTATAATCCATTTGACTTGCTTGTTTAATTTGGAAAAATTTCAGAATTGTGCAGTGTGACGAAGGTTTTGTTTAAAGGTGGAGTAAAATGTGTTTCAAAATATTCTTTCCAACCCTCCCTCAACCCCCCAAATTTTAGAACACTCTGCAATACTGACTGGGAAGTTCCCAAGTTTGGTCCTTGGTCTGGGCTGTTAGTTGTTCTCAGCCAAGGCAGCAGTTCAGGGGTTATAATTGTCCTCATTACCACTGGGCGAAATATGAGTAAAAATTAGCCACTACCCTTGCTCTTGATACTGATCCAGTGACATCAATTTGGAGGTTTGTGGATGTCATTTGGAGGTTGGATTGGATTCGGCTCTGATGACTACCACGGTGGAAATCCTGCTGACATTCTCTGAGTCGACTGATGGTGAAGCACCAGAGGTTAACACATTTCTGTGGATTTAACCCAGCCAGATTCAGCACTTCCTGGAGAAAGTAACTCGCAGTTGATTTTAGACCGTAAGGATGGAGGGAGAGTGTCTAGAATAAGGCTTTTACATATTTGGAGGGATAGGAGGGGACAGAATGTCCTATAGAATCTAGATTTGTTTATTCTGAATTTATATCCTGTACTTAAATTAACAACTTTTGTAACATACATTTGCAGGGTATTAGAATGGGAGGATCTGCAACTTGGTAACTCAAACCAAACATCACATCAAGATTTGAGAGATTCACCAGATTCATCAGGATAACCTTATCATCAGCCTTTGGAAAAACAACAATCAGAGCGCTGAGAAACAGTACACATGTTCTGTGCGTGGATAGAACTTCAACCATTCGTCAACCTCTGAGACTCTTGTGCCCAGCTGACTAAACACTGTAAATGTGGGGACTGTGGGAATCGATGCAGATGTGCGTTGGGTGGAAACACATCAGGGAGAGGTCATTTACCAGCTGAGTGTGGAAAGAGATTCAGTCTCTCATCTCACCAACTGACATTCGAGGATGAGATAACAGAGTTTCTCCAGTGAATATAGAGCTGTGTTATTGGGCCATGATGTTTTTACTTGTTCATCTAGTTGACTGTAAACCTTTGCCAATTAGTTGATGTGATCAGTTTAATTGTAGATATTTTAAAAAATACATTTACTGTGTGGATTCAAATTTAAATTGAAACCATCTTTGCAGGGGTGATACTCTACTCACACATTGAAGGTGACAGAGATGCTGTGTACACCTGAAAATTCCAGTATGTGTAAGTGATTAACAGACTGGATTTTGTGTTTAGTGATCCTGGGCGTGTTAGCTAACCCTATCCTGGACATCAAGGCTGCCTGGACGGTATCGGGAACTGGGACTTGTCCTGAGAATAATCAAAGATCTGAGAAATGAAACAATCTACAGTTAGAAAGGAGTAAAGGCGCAAAATAAAGCAGTCGATAACAAGACACAAATTTGACTCCTCTTATCATGGAGACATCAAGTATCGACACACTGTGTTATTTGAAATATCAAAATATTAAACTCCAGCCCAGTTTTATGGGTAGGTAAGATCAGCAGAAACAAATCCCAACTCACAGAATGAACACGATTCAGTCAGGATGTGATTTACAGCAGTAATGACAGTAGAACCCAACCCCTGCAGTGACTTGCGAACTCGCAATACAAATGACTGAGTAAATCCCTTCCCACACCTCCCCAGTGTGAACTCGCTGGAGTTTCAGCAGATCAGATGACTGAGTGTAACCTTGGCCACACACAGAGCAGGTGAATGTTCTCTCCCCAGTGTGACTGCGATGATGGATTTCTAGATCAGTCGGGGAACTGAATCCCTTTCCCAGAGTCTTCACATTTCCATGATTTCTCCGTGGAGCAGATGTCCTTGTCTCTCCCCAGTTTGGACGATCAGTTGAAGTTTCGTCCACACACAGAACACGTGTAGTTTCTCCCCGCTGTGAATGTTACGATGTTTTTCAGGCTGTGTAACTGGTTGAAGTTCTTTCCACAGTCAGTACTCTGGAACATTCTCACTCGGATAGGGTATGTGTGTGTCGCTGCTTTTCCAGTCACATTGATGTTTGAAATATTTTCCCACAGACAGAATGAAAAATGTTTCTCCTTCCACATTGAAAGGCAGATGTTATTCATCATTTCGAGCTAACATGGTTGGGTAAGTACGCAAAGTGAGAATAATGAGCTGCTGATTTTCTCTGCTGATCACTGGGCCTTCTGTGCTGGCCCAATAGGGTCAACCCGGGCTGGCCCAATAGGATGTGCTTGGGTGACCCAATAGGGTGAGCCCGGGCTGGCCCAATAGGATGTGCCTGGGTGACCCAATAGGGTGAGCCCGGTCTGGCCCAATAGGATGTGCCTGGGTGACCCAATAGGGTGAGCTCGGTCTGGCCCAATAGTGTGAGCCCGGGTTGACCCAAGGAGATGAGACTGTGTTGGCCCATTAAGGTGAGCCTGGGCTGGCCAAATAGGGTTAGCTTGGGCTGGTCTGACCCAATAGGGTGAGGCATGCTGGCGCAGGTTCACCAGACAACTATCAGAACAACAAGGCTACCTTTCAGGGGCCACTGAGCTGGACATAAACATGTGACCAATCAAACTGACAGACATCCTGAAGCCCCGCCCACCCTTTGTCCCTGCACAAAGGACCGTGCATGCGCCGTGAGACCGCCCTGACCAATATGGCGGCCGCTGAGCACGCTCCCACCACCAGGGGAAACAGTTTTACTCGTTGGAGTTCAGAAGGATGAGGGGTGATCTTATAGAAACATTTAAAATAATGAAAGGGATAGACAAGATAGAGGCAGAGAGGTTGTTTCCACTCGTCGGGGAGACTAGAACTAGGGGACACAGCCTCAAAATACGGGGGAGCCAATTTAAAACCGAGTTGAGAAGGAATTTCTTCTCCCAGAGGGTTGTGAATCTGTGGAATTCTCTGCCCAAGGAAGCAGTTGAGGCTAGCTCATTGAATGTATTCAAATCACAGATAGATTGATTTTTAACCAATTAGGGAATTAAGGGTTACGGGGAGCGGGCGGGTATGTGGAGCTGATTCCACGGCCAGATCAGCCATGATCGTGTTCAAGGGTGGAGCAGGCTCGAGGGGCTAGATGTCCTACTCTTGTTCCTAATTCTTATGTTCTTATGTTCTTATTAGTTACTGCCAAGAAAGGCTCCCAGAAAACAGTCACTAAAACGCCACCGAAGAGCGGCAAGAAGTGCAGAAAGTCGAGGAAGGAGAGTTACTCCATTTACAGCTACAAAGTGACAAAGCAGGTTCACCCTGACACTGGCATCTCTTCAAGGGCATGGGCATCATGAACTCGATTGTGAACGATATTTTGGAGCTCATCGCGGGTGAGGCTTCCCGCCTGGCCTATGACAACAAGCGCCGCACCAGCAGCTCCCGGGAGATACAGACCGCCATGCGCCTGCTGCTGCCCGGGGAGCTGGCCAAGCACGCCGTGTCGGAAGCGAGAAAGGCGGTGCCCAAGTACACATGCTCCAAGTAAAACTGTGCGCTGTCCTGAGAGATCAAACCCAAACATAACGGCTCTTTTAAGAGCCACTCACAACTTCTCTGAAAGAGCTACACAAACGCATCTCCCTTTAAACTTAAATCACTAATTATTTCCTGAATAAGTGTGTGAACCTTTGGAGTTCCAGCTGTAGATTTAGTTTTGAATTCTCAGATAAGCAGCTTCACTCTCAGACCTGTTCATTTACAACGCCTGCCGAATTAAAAGCATGTTTAGAAGCTGAGACTCAGATTTCAGTCACACATTCTCTCTCGCAAGTACTTATCAAAGTTATTTTTCAATTCCTGTTGCGTTAGTCCGTTTATTCACCCGACACTCCCCGCAGTATAACAATCCAGAATGGGAGTTCTTACAGAGACCAGAACCGGGGCAGTTTGAACACTCTGTCTAATATGTCCTTACTACAGATTATAAATGCACACGAGGCCCATACTTGAGAGAAGGTCACTCTGTGACCAGTAACATTTATTAGCCAGCACTGAAGTGATGATAATGGGTGGAGCTTCCCCTTTGATACCTGAAAGTCCAGGTTAGGAGTGTCCCCCACAAGTTCACCCCCTAGTGGTCAATGTTCTCACGGTGTACAACTTAGGTCAGTTTATACATGGGTTACAATGACAGTTGAATACATGACATCACCTCTCCCCAAAGTCTTATTTGGATCATTGGTTAAGTCTCTCTGGTGGTTTACGCTCCCTTGTAGAGCGCCTGAGTTGGGGATCCAGTTGTTGGGCGCTGGTCTGAGTGTCTGCTGTTTATGCTGTTTCAGGCCTGTCCGGACTGCCCACAGTGACTGGGCTCTCCTCCGCTTGATTCCGATGTTCGGTCACCTGTGGAGGAGTGAACTCAATATCGTGTTCTTCCTCTGCTTCTTCTATGGGGTTGCTGAAACCCCTTTTTAATTAATTCACGTGTTTGAGGCAGATTTGTCCATTGATAAGTTGAACTATCAGAATCCTATTCCCCTCTTTAGGCAATCACACTGCCTGCGAGTTATTTAAGCCCTGCAGCGTAGTTGAGGACAAAGACAGAGTCATTGACTTCAATACATCGCACCCTCGCATTCCCGTCATGGTAGTCACATCGTGACTGGCGCCTGCTCTCAACAATTTCTTTCATGCTGGGGTGTATAATGGATAACCTGGTTTTGAGTGTCCTTTTCATTTGCAGCGCTGTGAGTGGAACACCTGTGAGCGAGTGTGGTCGGTATCTATTGGCCAACAGGAGGCATGATAAGCGACTTTGTAGGCAACCCCCTTGGATTCTGAGCATTCCCTGTTTGATTATCTGCACTGCTCGTTCCACCTGACCATTTGAGGCCTGCTTGAACGGTGCCGTTCTGACATGGTTGATACCATTTCCTGCCATGAAGTCCTGGAATTCAATGCTTGTAAAGCACGGGCCATTGTCGCTGACCAAGGCGTCCGGTCGACCATGGGCAGCGAAAATTGCACGTTGACTTTCTACCTTGGCGGAGGATGTGCTTGAATTGAGAATGTCACACTCGATCCATTTGAAGTAGGCGTCTACTGCAAACAAAAACATTTTTCTCATGAAAGGACCTGCGTAGTCCACATGGATACATGACCATGGTTTGGCGGGCCAGGATCAGGGGCTAAGGGGGGACTACCCTGGGCGCATTGCCCAGCTGGGCACACGTGTTCCATCTGTGAACACAAAATTCCATTTCTGCATCTATCTCTGGCCAACAAACGTGTGACCTGGCAATTGCCTTCATCGTGACAATGCTCGGGTACTCATTGTGGAGTTCTCTGTTGAACATCTCTCTGCCCATCTGGGGCATGGCTACACGGTTTCCCCATAGTAGGCAATCTGCCTGAATCGAGAGTTCATCTTTGCGTCTGTGAAATGGTTTGAATTCCTCAGGGAATGCCCCGTACGTGGCTGCCCAGTCCCCATTTAGGACACATTTCTTGACTAAAGACAGTAGTGGGTCTGTATTTGTCCAGATCTTGATCTGACGGGCTGTCACAGGTGAGCCTTCGTTTCGAAAACTTCAACAGCCATGACCATCTCAGCAGGATTCTCGGTTGGCCCCTCGGTGGTGGCTAGTGGGAGCCTGCTGAGTGCATCGGTGCAGTTTTCAGTGCCCGGTCTGTGCTAAATTGTATAGTCATAGGCGGCCAACGTGAGTGCCCCCTCTGTATGGGGGTCAAATAATTTGCATATTTGGCCTTGTTGTCGGCCAAAAGGGACGTTCGGGGTTTGTGATCTGTCTCCAGCTCAAACTTCCTGCCAAACAGGTACTGGTGAATTTTTTTACATCATATATCCATGCAATCGCTTACTTTTCTACCATCCCGTAGCCCCGTTCTGCCTGGGACAGACATCTGGAGGCATAAGCTACCGGCTGTAACTGACCATTGGCATTCACATGCTGCAACACACACCTGACCCCATAGGACGACGAATCGCATGTTAAATCAAGTTTCTACCATGGGTCATATAGCGTTAACATATTGTTGGAGCATAACGCATTTTGTGCTCAATCAGAAGCCCTTTGCTGGCTTCCCCCCCATACCCAATCACGACCTTTGTGCAGGAGCACGTGTAGCGGCTCTAACAGCCTGCTCAATTTGGGAAGAAAGTGACCAAAATAATTCAGGAGCCCCAGGAATGAATGCAACTCCGTCGTGTTACGGGGTCTGGGTGCTCTCTGGATCGCTTCCGTTTTGGACACAGTAGGTCTGATCCGGTCTGCTGCTACCCTCATCGGGGATGTAGGGCCGATCTGGGGCAGGTCGCCAGTATTGGTGGCTATGCTGCCCATTGACCGCTGTCCCTGTCCCGGCAGTGGGTCTGTACACACTGTGTGTGTGTAAGCCCTTCCTGGGTCATCACATTTGTCCCAAAAGACCAGGCTACATGGACAGGTAGCCCGCTGGACCTGCGGATCTCCCACTGGGGTATTCCTCTGGCATAAACATTGTCCCTGTTGAACCCGGTGTCCTTTAACAGTATACTTCTTGTATACATGACACATTGGCTCCATTCATACATAGTCCAATCTAAACTGCTTTCTCTCTTTACATTGTCACTTCCAACATTTAAATCAATTTATTTTATCTTGGTCTCTCCATACATGGTTGCATTTGGCATTTTTAAATTTCTATCATCATCATTAAGCGTTACAAACTTGTTCTCAACATCACTTACACAAGCATTCATTACATTTTCTCATCAGTTACTCCGGCATCACAATTCAACGTTACATTATCATACCCGCATTTGCTAACTGCATTTTTAACTTTAAAGTCCTTCTCATCTTTACAGTGAAACTGTCCTTTTAAATTCTTTCAGTTACCGGTCTCCTTTAAGGGGGCCTTCCAATCTGCTTCGCCGCTCGTTGCCACGTGTCGCTCCTCCAACGTTGCCCCTCGTGGTCAGGTCGTGGCCATTCTGAATTTAGGTTCTTCGCCTCGTGGTGCGGCTGCCATCTTCTCGCTCTCCTCCAGTTAGGCTGTGGTGATCTTTCCTTCTCAGGTACAGCCACAGACTCCGGGAATCCATTTTTCTCGACGATTTGCTTCCCTTGGAGTTCTGCCTTGGCCCGGAAGGTGAAGTCTGGACCTTTGGTTCTGGTGATCTCGCCATGGTGTTGTGAAGTTGTCGCCGCGCAGTTGAGCTGGACGGTAGGATTTCTAGGTGCAGCCATGGATCCAAGTTCTCTAGTGAATGGGATGTTGATTGCTGGAGCCCGGAGACCGTCATCACTTCGACTGACTTGGACCTGCTTCATCCAACTTCTTCCCAGCAGTGTTGGACCATCGATGGCAGTGATGCACAGGGAGGGTTTGTTCATTACACTGCCCTGGAAGAGGTAGACATCCCCTCTGCCAACGACTGTGGTTTGCCTTTGGTGTAGGTGAGCAGCTTCGCTTGGACCGGAGACAGTTTTGCTCGTTTGGCGAGATTGATCCAAAGTTTTTCAAAGGTCGGCTGGCTCATCAAAGACTGGTTCGCCCCTGTTTCGATCACCATCGAAACTGGAACTACTATGATATCTACTTCCATCTTCCATGGGGCACTTTCAGTGCAGCGGGTATAAATTCCACACTCTTCTTCTAGGGGTTGAGCAGCTTCATCTTCATCTATGTCGGAGCCCAGGTGATCAGACAATTCTTCAGCGACGTGGTGAGTAAAGCTTTTTCTGTACATTCTCTGAAGCTACCCTTTCGCTTTGCAGCCTCTGCATCTATAGACTTTGTAGCGGCATTGCTGGGCCTGTGGTTTCCTCCACAGCGCCAGCATGGGGCTAGCCGATTTGCCCATGTAGTGGGCTCAGGGCTGTGGGACGCGGGGCAGCAATTCTGACTTTAGAAGTAGCCATTCAGTTCACTGAATTCGTTAGTTTAGAGTTCTGGGTGTGGGTCATTATTCGCTTGGAGTCGCCGACTGAAATCACGTAGGCCTGACTCAATTTAATTGCATTCTGCTGGGTGACTGTGCTGTCCGCAGAGAGCAGTGTGTGGAGGAGGCCCTTGTGGCCGATTCCACTGACAAATATGTCCCTCAGTGCTTCGTTAAGGTGGTCGCCAAAATCACATGGTGATCTGATTAACTCTGCAGCATACTTAGCAATTTCTTGTCCTTCGGGTCGCCGGTGAGTGTAGAACCGGTCCCTGTCTGTGAGGGTCTGTCTTTGGGTTTTAGTTACTCATGTATTAAACTTAAAAGTTCCCCATAGCTCTTGGTTGTTGTCTTCGCTGGGGCTAGCAAGTCCCTGACAAGGCCATTGATAGTGCGCCCACAACTACTAAGCAGGACAGCCCTGCACTTGTGCGGCAGTGTAGCCGGTGTGTCCCCATCCAGGTCGTTGATTCTGAAGAAGTGCTTTTAACTTTCCACGAAGGCGTCCATATCTTCCTCATCGGTGAATAGTTGACAGTTGCTGACATTCGAAATGTTGTGCGTGTAGTTCGTGACCTCGTCGCCAGTTATTGTGTAGGTAGACATTCTGTTAATGATTCCACGAGGCAGGGGTATGACACTTAAACTGTGAAGACTGTACTCCTTTATTGCAGCACCTAGATTGATGACACCAAGAGGTGAGCTCCCTTTTATACAGCGTTACCTGCAGTGTGCAGGTGACCCTTAGGTCTCTAGCAGCAGCAGCCTCTGGTGTACAGGTAAGGTATGTACAGGGTGAGGGTACATTCAGTGTTACAGTACATCATAACATTACATCATAATATTGTAGGCGTGCATACATAACAAACTGTTTGCTGGCAAAGATATTTGCAGTAGCTTCCCCGGTGGACTAATTGTGAGGATTTGGTGCTTTTACCGCTGCAGCCTCGGTTTGTTTCAGAGTACAATGTATTTTCGGCTCTTTACAGTGGTACTCCTGAACAATTTTACAGCTCACCACACTGCTGCTGCTCCAACCATCAGCAGCGCATCATTTGTTGCAGTTATACAACATACACTTCTGTGCCTGCTGTTTTAAAGTCAGCAGTCAATGACTAGACCTCTCTCAACAACTGACACTAGAATTGCTGATTGACACAGTAAATGTTGCCAGTCATGTCCATCATTAGTCTTCAGTGTACCTTTTTGCGCCACATCACCCTTGCTTATCACAGCACGGCTATCAGTCAACGTACTGCCAGTGTGGAAAATTCAACATTGTAAACTTAGCAACGTGTGCAAGATTGGAATCAGATAATGCTGGCCAATGGGCACTGATAACTTATCCTGAGCATTAAGATTTTCATTATCATTATATATTACATTAGCACAACCTGAACTCCGAGATCTCTTTGGGATCCATTGCCCCGAAGTGAGGACTCAGTGGGCGGGGCAATTCCTCCCGGAGTTAGCTTTTCTTTCAAAAAGCTGTGAGGAAGTTTTGCTTCATTTGCTGTCGGGCCGAAAAAGCTCAGGTGGGAGAGCATGATTTAAAGGTCCCGGGTTTCGTCAATTGCTGATTATTTTGTGTTCCTTTCATTTTATGGGGAGAAGCTGGTTTTATATCTGGACAATGCTTGAGAGATGGGTTGCTCAGCGCTTGCATGATATTAATTTCTATAATGAATTGTTAGATTCATGCGCTGTTTTTCTGTTACTTCTTATTTACACCCTGCCCAGTTTTATATATGAACAGTGAACAATGTTTAAACGGTGTCATGTGTTCAATGTTTTTGCAGCAAATCGGTCACCCAGTGTAAGCCGGAAACACAATCCCCTCAGGCTGGGCTGGCACTGATCTTTAACGCACTTTGTGGCTGGTGAGCTCAGTTGGTGCGAATGATGCCGTTATCCCCTTACGCGCCATTCAAGTGTTTCTCATATTTTTTTCGATTCTTCCTAACATTTAAAATCCAATCTTTCAAAATAAAACAAATCCACACAGAATCCCAAGGGTTGGGAATTATTTGGAATAACATCCATTTCTTGTTTGCCGCTGGGGCAGAGAGGCAAACCTTCTGTTTATTTGTATTGCTGGGATGCTGATAAAAGTTGAAGCAGTGGCCTGGTCCCGTAAATTGTCATAAGCAGGAATAGACTGACAGAGCAGCTCTGTCCCAGACACGGGCAAACCAAATCAAATGTTCACCGGCTCCAAGAGTGAAAAATCCAGAGAAAAGGACAGAATGAAATAGATTTCAGTGGATGCCTAGCCGCACTGTGGCTGCACCTGAACAAACTTGCAGCTCACCACACTGCTGCTGCCCCTAACATCAGCAGCGCATCATTCGTTGCAGCGATACAACATACTTCCCCGATTATTGCTTTAAGTTCAGCAGTAAACAACTCGACCTCACTCAACATTGCTGATTGACACTCTAAGTTTTACCAACATTTAACTGCAGTGCGAGAACAATCACAATTATCATTAGTCTTCCGTGTACGTTCTGGCGCTGCATCACCCTAAAAAAAGCTCGCTCATCACAGCACGACTATCAGGCAATTCATTGCCAGTGTGGACACATGCATCATTTTGAACTTAGCAACGTGTACAAGACTGTAATCAAAGTGTTCCTGCGCCATAGGCAGCGATAACTTAACCTGAGCATAGAGATATTCATTATCGTTTTACAAAACAATAACACAAGCTGAGATCCGAGATTTGTTTGGGACCCAATGCCCCGAAGTGAGGATTGAGTGGGCGGGGCAAATGCCCCGAAGTGAGGATTGAGTGGGCGGGGCAATTCCACCCGGGGTTAGAATTTCTTTCAGAAATGTGTGAGAAAGTTTTCGTATGGTTGCTGTCGGGTGTAATAGGTCAGTTCGAGAGCAGTAGACTGGAGATTTCAAAGGCCATGGTTCAATCCTGGGTTTTGGTAATTTCTCGTTATTTTGTGTTCCCTTCATTTTAAAGGGATAGGCTGGAATTATTAAAGAACAGTGCTCATCTCTGTTTTAAATGGGTGGCCCCTTATTCTAAGATCATGCCCTCTAGTTCTAGTCTCTCCCATCAGTGGAAAGAACCTCTCTGCATTCACTTTGTCAAGCTCCCTCATAATCTTATACTTTTCAATAAGATCACCTCTCATTCTTCTGAATTCCAAAGACTAGCGACCCAGCCAGCTCAAACTTTCCTCATAAGTCAACCACCTCATCCCCGGAATACACCCAGTGAAGTTGCTCTGAACTGCCTCCAAAGCAAGTATATCCTTTCGTTAATATGGTAAACAAAACTGCACGCAGTATTCCTGGTGTGGCCTCACCCATAAATTATATAGCTGTAGCAAGATTTCCCTGCTTTTATACTCCATCCCCTTTGCAATAAAGGCCAAGATACCATTGGCCTACCTGATCAATTGCTATACCTGCATGCTATCATTTTGTGTTTCATGCAAGTACCCTCAGTTCCCGCTGTACTGCATCACTTTGCAATCTTTCTCCATTTAAATAATAATCTGCTCGTGAATTTTCTGCAAAAGTGCATGATCTCACACTTTCAAACATTATACTCTAGCTGCCGAATTTGTGCCCACTCACTGTGCCTGCCTTTGTCCTTTTGCAGATATTTTGTGTCCTCCTCACACATTGCTTTTCCTCCCATTTTTGTATCGTCAGCAAACTTGGCTACGATATGTAAGTTGACTACTTTCAGATGTGCAATAGAAAATCCCACAGCACATTCTTCTCCTGTCAGGCAGTCCTCGAATGCGTGTTCAATCAAATCAGTGTGGCTTCAAGTTGCACGTGATGCCTTTTTTCTCACATGACATGAAATGCACAGTAAGATCGCGCAACACGTTTGCACGCACTCTCTCACTTACTCAAACACACAAACAGACGAAAATTCCTGCACCCTCCAAATTTGAAATTGGAAATCCTGGACAGACAGCACATCCCTTTTAAATAGACACAGAACGATCCGGGACTGATAGCACACAATTTCCGAGACACAGAAAAAGACCCCGGTCATCAGCACATCACCTTAAAAGGGATACGGAAACAGATTGAACAAAAACAGAGATTTCTTTAATTTTAACAGGTCGTGCAGATTCTGTGGATGACGATCCCAGGTTCACGCTCAGTCAGATGATCATTCCGATATTTTAGGAACAATGTAAAGTTTAAACATTTGTTTTACAAAAATAGCTCCTGGAAAAAAATAGGCAGCGAGGAAGGACAAAAGGGAATGTCTGCGATACAGTGGAGCTCAGGATTGATTGAATAATAAATGGCACAATGCGAAAAGGCAAAGTGGGTTGTAAGCGGGCAATAATGTAACAAAGAATGCTCCAGAGGAGGTGCTAGTGGGAACAGCAGAACCATTACCAGACAATGGGAGCGGTGCTTATGATCCGATAAGTTGAACCTAATGTTGAGGACAGAAGACAAAAACATGCCTGAAATATAGGATGTGAACGCCTTTTAATCATACCAGGCAGCTTGGCCACCCCGGATTGATTTCCTGTACGGTTTGAATTCGGCAGCCAAGGGACTAATTCAAAAGCCAGCTTTTTGGAACGAGAGAAACAGGACGCACGCATATTCAGGGCAGAGTATGTTTGACGTTGAAGTGGAGACGAACGCTGAATATACGCTTATACCAATGGAGGTGAGCTCATGCATGCAGAAATGAAGATCTACTGACCAAGTATTGGCCGGAACCAAACACGGGTTTAGGTTGTCCCATGAGACACAGAGCCGAGTACATCTGAGATACTTTAACTTTACTCAGTTCGGTGAGTTTCACTTTGCTCCTGGGAAACTTCAGGATTTGGACGATGTGAGAACAACGGAGCGAAATCACACGTTTTAATTTGAAAAGTCTGTTTTCTCACATGTCGACCGGATCTTATGCGGTTCTTTGACTAAAAGTTGGCAGGGCTCGTCCGGGATTTGAACCCGCGATCTCTCGCATTTCAATTATGAGGATATTTAACTGAGAATCATAACGCTAGAACAACGAGCCACCGACGACGAAGAGTGTAGCTCCCAGATCCGGCACAGTGCCTGTGCTGACTCTCAGAGACCTATCTCATGAGTCCCCGTCTCCATAGTCCTGCTCATGTTTTCCCTTGGATGAATATATTATTAATTTGTGACATTAAATTACCAAAGAGCTGCATCCTTGTCAGTAAATGGTGAATTTGGCAATGAGGTTAAATGCGATTGACAAAAAAACCAGAGGGGTAAAATGTTTAACACAATAACGAAGAGGGTGGGAGCACATTGGATTAGCAGTCCACCGAATGAAACGCTGGGCCACCTCGTCTCCTATTTACAGCAAAGTCAGACACCCATCCCCTTTGCATCCAACATAAATAACGAGCCAAAAAGTCGACTTCACCGCCTGTTCTGCCCGTGCAACCAGATCGGCAGTGATGAAAATGTGCCATTTGCTTCTTACAGCAAGCAGCCATCCTTTACTTCAGCTGAGGGACTGCACGAGATGGTTGGTTTTGAGGCAGAATCAAAATAAAAAATATAAAATTTCACGGGGCGAGTTAGTTGACCACGGCAAGACTCGTACCTGCAATCTTCTGAAAACATTGCGGTTACAACCGAAGTATGACCCCTGATCCATGAGGGAAAGCGGCCGCTGTCGTTGACGCAACATTTGTTGTTTTTTATATTGAGATTATATTTGGGACAAGGAGTTTAAGCAGACACCGTTTCAGCAGTCAGCGAATGATCCTGAACAGGAAGCAGATCCCTATTACACAGATGTAGAATGACGCTTGACTGACAGCAGTTCGCTTTTAAAAGAATAACGTGAGATTTCTACCTTTCCTGAAGGCAATTGTGCTGTGCGTGAGTGAGCTCGGGCTCAGGATCACGCGAGGCTGGGACGGTTGTTGAAGCCACAGGTGATAAACAGGCAGGAAGGAGGGAGGGAAGTAAAACCAACCCAGACAAAAAGCCAATTAGAAATATATATATATTTATTATAATAAGAAAATAAATACATTGACAATTTTATTTCAAAAATTGAATTTGATTTGACTTAAATAAATAAATAATTGTTTCATAATCTATATATTTTTGATCAAACGAAGGCTGTGTGACTGGATGAATTCCACTGGAAATCAGGTGGTGCAGTTAGTAAATACCCAAACACAGTAAGCCCATGGTGGAAGACAAGCCACGATGGAAGATGTGGGCAACAAAGGCGATCTTTTAAAGTCGCGAGTGCCTTTCTGCAGGATCTGACAGCAGCTGCTTGTGTTGTGAAATAGGTCAAATGTATTAGAGCCCAGTGCAGGCAGAACAGAAAAAGCACATTTATTGTGAAAGTTAAACAGTAGGGAATGTATAAAAAAATATATATATATATAAACAAAGTCAGTAAGTCAGTCATGTCTTGTCTTGTCTTGATTTGATTTGTATTTGAAAATAAGGGGGAAGGAGGTCATCATGTCACACAGTCCATACGCAAGCTCTCGCTAAAATCGCTATGTTTCTAACTTATGTCATTTGCTTTCTTTCAGATGTGGAATAGCAAAATTCCACAGCAGATTCTTCTCCTGTCAGGTAGTCCTCGAATGCGTGTTCAATCAAATCAGTGTGGCTTCAACTTGCAAACAATGCCTTTTTTCCCCACATGACATGAAATGCACAGTAAGATCGCGCAGCACGTTTGCACGCACTCTCTCGCTGACACAAACACACAAACAAAGTAAATTTCCTGCACCTTCCAAAGGCAGTTTTTGAAATTTGAAATTTGAAATCCGGGACAGACAGCACATCCCTTTTAAACAGACACAGAATGAACCGGGACTGATAGCACACCATTTTAAAGAGACAGAGAATGACGCCGGACAGGCAGCACATCACCTTAAAAGGGATACGGAAACAGAATGAACAAAAACAGAGAATTCTGTAAAACTCAGCAGATCGTGCAGATTCTGTGGATGAAGATCCCGGGTTCACGTTCAGTCAGATGATCATTCCGATATTTTAGGAAAAACGTAAAGTTTACAGATTTTTTCAACATAAATAGCGCCTGGAATAAAATAGGCAGCGAGGAAGGACAAAAGGAAATGTCTGTGATACAGTGGAGCTTAGGAGTGATTTAATAATAAATGGCACAATGCGAAAAGGAAAAGTGCGTGGTAAGCTGGCAATAAAGTAACAAAGAATGCTATAGAGGAGCTGTTAGTGGGAACAGCAGAACCATTACCAGACAATGGGATCGGTGCTTATGATCCGATACGCTGAACCTAATGTTGAGGCCAGAAGCCTATAACATGCCTGCAATATAAGGTCTGAACGCCTTTTAATCAGACCAGGCAGATTGGCCACCCCGGATTGATTTCCTTTACGGTTTGAATTCGGCAGCCAAGGGACTAATTCAAAAGCCATCTTCTTAGTTCTTTTTGTCACGAGAGAAACAGGACGCACGCATATTCAGGGCAGAGTATGTTTGACGTTGAAGTGGAGACGAACGCTGAATATACGCTGATACCAATGGAGGTGAGCTCATGCATGCAGAAATGAAGATCTACTGATCAAGTATTGGCCGGAAGCAAACACGGGTTTAGGTTGTCCAATGAGACACAGAGCCGAGTACATCTGAGATACTTTAACTTTACTCAGTTAGGTGATTTTCACTTTGCTCCTGGGAAACTCCAGGATTTGGACGATGTGGGAACAACGGAGCGAAATCACACGTTTTAATTTGAAATATATCCGTTTTCTCACTTGTCGACTGGCTCAGGAGCGGTTCTATGACTAAAAGTTGGCAGGGCTCGTCCGGGATCTCTCGCATTTCAATTATGAAAATCCCAAAGTGAGAATCATACCCCTAGACCAACGAGCCGCCGACAACGAAAAGCGTAGCTATTAGATTCTGACGGTAGTTTACCATTCGGCCCATCGTGCCTGTGCTGACTCGCAGATACCTATCTAATGAGTCGCCCCCTCCATAGCCCTGCTAATGGTTTCCCTTTGATGAATATATTATTAATTTGAGACATTACATTACCAAAGAGTTGCATCCTTGTCAGTAAAAAGTGAATTTGGCAATGAGGTTAAATGTGATTGACAAAAAAATCGAGAGGGTTCAAAGGTTTAACACAATAACGACGAGGGTGGGAGCACACTGGATTAGCAGTCGATCGCCTGAAACTCTCGGACACCTCGTCTCATATTTACAGCAACGTCATACGTCCATCCCCTTTGCAACCAAACAGAAATAACGTGCAAAAAGTCTACTTCACCGCCTGTTCTGCCCGTGGAACCAGATCGACAGTGATGAAAATGTGCCATTACCTTCTTAAAGCAAACAGCCTTCCTTTATTTCAGGTGAGTGACTGTCCGAGATGATTCGTTTTGAGGCAGTATCAAAGCAGAGAATTAAAATTTCACGCGGCGAGTTAGTTGACCGCGGCAGAACTCGATCCTGCAACCTTCTGATAACATCGTGATTACAATCGAAGTCAGATGCCTTATGCATTAGGCCACGCGGCCGCTGCCACCGGCATAACATTTGTTGTTTTTTTATCTTGAGAGCAAATTTGGGACAGGAATGGATGTGGGAAAACATGAGCATATTTCGAGTAATGAATAGATGCGCTTCGATATGGAATGCGCACGGGCACAGGCAACGTCAATGTAGCTTGAAACACAACAGTTGAACAATTCTGTCATCGCAGCTGAAATCACACTCTTTTTTAATCTATACAGGATGATCCGTCATTCTGAGCAAATACGTCTTAAAAGGGCAAAACATAAACCGGAACTGACAAACACCCCGTTTAAACAGACACTGAATGATCCGGGACTGCAAGTACATCCCTCTTTCAAATGTAGAATGACTCATGATTGACAGCAGTTCCGTTTCGAAAGAATAAAGTGGGATTACTATCATTCCTGAAGGCAACTGTGCTGTGCGTGAGTAACCGTGGGGCTCAGGGCCACGCGGGGCTGGGACGGTTGTTGAAGCCACAGGCAGAAAGGCGGGAGGGAAGTAAACCCAACCCAGACAAAAAGCCAATTTGAAATATATATATATTTATCATAATATGAAAAACAAATAAATTTACAATTTTATTTCAAAAAATTGAATTTGATTTGATTTAAATATATAAATAATTGTTTCATATTCTATATATTTTTGATTGAACGGAGGCTGTGTGACTGGATGAATTCCACTGGAAATCAGTGGGTGCAGTCATTAAAAACCCAAACACAGTAAGCACATAGTGGAAGACAAGCCACGAGGGAAGATGTGGGCAACAAATGCAATTTTTAAAGTCGCGAGTGCCTTTCTGCTGGATCTGACAGCAGCTGCTTGTGCTGTGAAAGAGGTCAAATGTAATAGAGCCCAGTGCAGGCAGAATAGAAAAAGCACATTTATTGTGAATGTCAGCAACTAGGGAATGTATATAAATATACATATATATATAGCTAAACAAAGTCAGTCAGTCAGTCATGTCTTGTCTTGTCTTGATTTGATTTGTATTTCAAAATAAGGGGGAAGGAGGTCATCATGTACACAGCCCATACGCAAGTTCTCAATAAAATCGCTATGTTTCTAACTTATGTCAGTTGCCTTATTTCAGATGTGGAATAGCAAAATCCCACAGGAGATTCTTCTCCTGTCAGGCAGTCCTCGAATACGTGTTCAATCAAATCAGTGTGGCTTCAAGTTGCAAATAATGCCTTTTTTCTCATATGACATGAAATGCACAGTAAGATCGCGCAGAACGTTTTCACGCACTCTCTCGCTTACACAAACAAACAAACAAATTAAAATTCCTGAACCCTCCAAAGGCAGTTTTCGAAATTTGAAATTTCAAATCCGGGACAGACAGCACAGCCCTTTTAAACAGACACAGAATGAACCGGGACTGATAGCATACCATTTTAGAGAGACAGAAAATGACCCCGACCATTAGCACATCACCTTAAAAGGGATACGGAAACAGATTGAACAAAAACAGAGAATTCTGTAAAACTCAGCAGGTCGTGCTGAATCTGTGAATGAAGATCCCCGGTTCACGTTCAGTCAGATGATCATTCTGATATTTTAGGAAAAATGTAAAGTTTACAGATTTTTTCAACAAAAATAGCGCCTGGAAAAAATAGGCAGCGAGGAAGGACAAAAGGGAATGTCTGCGATACAGTGGAGCGTAGGAGTGATTAAATAATAAATGGCACAATGCGAAAAGGCAAAGGGGGTGGTAAGCGGGCAATAAAGTAACAAAGAATGGTATAGAGGAGTTGTTAGTGGGAACAGCAGAACCATTACCAGACAATGAGATCGGTGCTTATGATCCGATACGCTGAATCTAATGTTGAGGCCAGAACACTATAACATGCCTGCAATATCGGGTGTGAACGCCTTTTAATCAGAGCAGGCAGCTTGGCCACCCCGGATTGATTTCCTGCACGGTTTGAATTCGGCAGCCAAGTGACTAATTCAAAAGCCAGCTTCTCACATCTTTTCGGCGCGAGAGAAACAGGACGCACTCATATTCAGGGCAGTGTATGTTTCCCGTTTAGTGGAGATTGACGCCGAATGTACGCTTATCCCAATGGAGGTGAGCTCATGCATGGAGAAATGAACATATACTGATCAAGTATTGGCCGGAACCAAACACGGGTTTAGGTTGTCCAATGAGACACAGAGCCGAGTACATCTGAGATACTTTAATTTTACTCAGTTTGGTGAGATTCACTTTGCTCCTGGCTATCAAAAAGATTTGGACGATGTGGGAACAAGGGAGCGAAATCACACGTTTTCAGTTGTAATATGTCTTTTTTCTCATATGTCGACTGGCTCAGAAGCGGTTCTTTGACTAAAAGTTCACAGAGCTCGTCAGGTATTTGAACCCTGGACCTCTCGCATTCCCAATTATGAAAATCCCAAAACGAGAATCATACCCCTAGACCAACGAGCCGCCGACAACGAAAAGCGCATCTCTCAGAATCTGACGGTAGTTTACTATTCGGCCAATCGTGCCTGTGCTGACTCTCAGAGACCTGTCTGATGAGTCCCCCTCTCCATTGTCCTGCTAATGTTTTCCCATTGATGAATATATTATTAATTTGAGACATTACATGACCAAAGAGTTGCATCCTTGTCAGTAAAAAGTGAATTTGGCAATGAGGTTAAATGTGATTGACAAAAAAATCCAGCGGGTCAAAGGTTTAACACAATAACGACGAGGGTGGGAGCACACTCAATTAGCAGTCCACCGCCTGAAACTCTCGGCCACCTCGTCTCCTATTTGAAGCAACTTCAGACATCCATCCCCTTTGCCACCAAACAGAAATAACATGCAAATAAGTCTACTTCACCGCTTATTCGGCACGTGGAACCAGATCGACAGCGATGAAAATGTGCCATTACCTTCTTAAAGCAAACAGCCTTCCTTTATTTCAGGTGAGTGACTGTCCGAGATGGTTGGTTTTTCGGCAGATTCAAAGCAACGAATTGAAATTTCAAGCGGCGAGTTAGTTGAACGGCAGACCTCCATCCTGCAATCTTCTGATAACATCGTGGTTACAATCGAAGTCAGACGCCTTATGCATTAGGCCACGTGGCCACTGCCAGCGAAATCGGCACAAAATTTTTTGTTTTTTTATCTTGAGAACAAATTTGGGACAGGAATGGATGTGGGAAAACATGATCATATTTCGAGTAATGAATAGATGCGCTGCGATATGGATGCGCACTGGCACATGCAACGTCAATGTAGCTTGAAACACAACAGATTAACAATTCGGTCATCGCAGCTGAAATCACACTCCTTTTAAAACTATACAGGATGATCCGGCATTTTGAGCAAATACGTCTTAAAAGGGCAAAACATAAACCGGAACTGACAAACACCCCGTTTAAACAGACACTGAATGATCCGGGACTGCAAGTACATCCCTCTTACAGATGTAAATTACACAAGATTGACAGCAGTTCCGTTTCAAAAGAATAAAGTGGGATTTCTATCATTCCTGAAGGTAACTGTGCTGTGCATGAGTGAGCGCGGGTCTCAGGACCACGCGGGGCTGGGACGGTGGTCGATGCCACAGGCAGAAAGGAGGGAGGGAAGTAAAACCAACCCAGACAAAAAGCCAATTTGAAATATATATATATATTTATCATAATAAGAAAATAAATATAGTTATAATTTTATTTGAAAAGATTGAATTTGATTGGATTTAAATAAATAAATAATTGTTTCATATTCTATATATTTTTGATTGAACGAAGGCTGTGTGACTGGATGAATTCCACTGGAAATCACGGCGTGCAGTCAGTAAATACCCAAAGTCAGTAAGCCCATGGTGGAAGACAAGCCACGAGGGAAGATGTGGGCAACAAATGCGATCTTTTAAAGTCGCGCGTGCTTTTCTGCTGGATCTGACAGCAGCTGCTTGTGTTGTGAAATAGGTCAAATGTATTAGAGCCCAGTGCAGGCAGAACAGAAAAAGCACATTGATTGTGAATGTTAGCAAGTAGGGAAAGTATTTGTTGTGGAAAAATATTTCCGAGAATGTATAATATATAAAGAGAGGTTTATTAAATCGGAGAAAAAGCTTTGGGAGAATTGTTAAAGACCCCTGTCTTTGAACCATCTTTTCAAATTGGTATCTGCAGTGAAGTCCTTTTATCTTACAAATTACGTCACTTTACAACACATGCTTTCGCACTACAAAGCTGTTTCTATCGAAGGCTAATCTTTTGATATAACCCACCTTGCAATGTGACAGGGCAGTATAAACAAGTGCAGGCTTTTGACACCGGTATAAACAAACATAAATAAACTAGCACTTAACTCTCCAGTGTTCATTATCTCACTTTCCAATCTCCATTAACTCAAGGCCATTATACCTTGAAGTTTAACTGTTCAAAGCATAATGCATCTGTATTATCCCTTACAAAATGCATTTAAAGGGGAAAATAAAATAAATGTTTGATCCCGTACACAATCAAATATATGTCCAAAAATCCGCTCCAACAATATTCCCCCTTTTGGTCCTGGAGGATGTTTACGAAATCCAGATGACCACAATGATAGTAGCATATATTCGTCCTTTGGGGTATGTTACTTCCCTGATGTTCCATATGTCCACCTTGCCTGTAGCTCGAGGCTACGCTTCAAAGATAGTGGTCGGTGTCATCGTCGTCTGTTTCTTCATCCACGGTGTCTTCAGGTATTTCCATCAGGTATGCTTCTTCTTCGGCGATTACACTGGCTACTGGCATCAGTCGAGCCATCATAACTTTACAGCAGATATTAAAACACCTGATAATCAGACAGTAAGTAATTATTATTACAGCAGAATAATTACTCCATGCATAAGATAGGACCCCCAGGATTCCCCCTAACCGCCAGTCAAACCAGCCAGATCCTACTGCTGTCGTGGATACATTCTTTACCTCCCTTCTTATGTGATCGGCGAGGTTGGTTATGTTTTCTGAATTATCGGGAATGTAAGTGCAACATTAAGCTCCAATTAAGGCACATTGTGCGTATGGCTACCATTTCAGCCGTTATGCCCTCTATTGCTTCAGCAGTTTTGTTCACTTTCTGTTCCTACCCTCTCTAGGTTACGGAATTCATCCATGGTGCCTCCTATCCCGAATGGGAGCATCATGACCCCAAATAGCCTCTCTACCGGGGTAAGATCTCGTCTTAGTCGATCTGGTGTCTGTACTTCTGCTAAAGCAAGTACTGGTCTGACAAAAGGGACCACATATCCCAAATAACAGGACCCCCTCCAGTTCTGAGGCAACCAGGGGTAGGCCTTATGCCCACACACAAAATAATGCCATTGTATGCTGTTAGATTCGATCCCAATCTCTCTCTCAGCCCCCGTCGCCACCTAATCTTAGGGTCCCAGTCCTGGCTACTTGTCTGATTCTTCCAACCTTCTATTTCAAAGAACCCCTGGTTTGTTGTTTCGCTGGCTATTATGTTCCACCTGGTGAGGTTAAAGTATCCTGCTACAAAATCTGTTTCCTCAACAGTCAGGTTTCTAGTGAAACAAATGTCAGCGGTGGGCCTTCCAACTCCTGAGGTGTTGGTCAAAACCAGGAACGGGGGTCGTACCTACCTATTGTATTCCGGCTGGTACCATCCGTCAAATGCATCTAAAAGGTGACACCCCGATCTCCATATTTCTTTATTACCCACTCTTGTTCCAAGTATCATTTACTTCCCCTGTATCGTTTTGTCGCCTTACCCACTCCGCTACTTCCGAAATGTTAAGGGAGATTGACCTCAAGGGGATGCCTACTTTGCTATGTATGGGGATGTGCGAACATACCCAGCAACTAGAAAAGTTCTCATTTTGCGCATAAACAGAAGACATGTACAAAAAGGTATTCACATGTAACTCTCGTTTCGGTCAAGATAGCAGGACGGACCGAACACGAACTATGATAATCGTACCGATCGCAATATATAGTTTCATCTTATTACTCTATAATTAACAAATAGTCAAAGGCAAAATGGCCGTATGGCTTGCTAGAAGAATCTCTCGCTGTCAGTCTGTAAATAGACAAACAACAACAAATAATACGTGTGCTAAACGGCTGGTTCAAAAACCTTAAGCTGGGTCCAATGCTTCCATTGTCCATTCCCTTTAACATCAATGCAGGCTGATTAAAACCTCATACGGTCCTATCCATTAGTTCATACTTCTGTCCAAGTTTTTGCTGACATTTGCATGGCCTTTGCCAGGGCGTTCTTAAGGGTACGGTTCAAAGCCTCTACGATCCCAGAACTCTGCGGGTGGTAGGGGATGTGGAATTTTTATTTTATGCCCATCAACTGGCATATTGTTTTTACAATTTTTCCAGTGAAGTGGGTGCCTTGGTCGGAATCTATTTGAAGAGGCACTCCCCATCGGGGAATCACCTGCTCGGGCAATATCCTTGCCACTGTTGAGGCAGTGCAATCACGTGTGGGGAAAGCTTCCACCTACCGGGTAAATTGATCTTTAATCACTAGGCAATATCTTTTTCTATGGGATGGGGGAAAAAGACCTGTGAAATCAATTTGTACGTGTTCCATGGCCTCCGTGGACGGGGCTCGTGTCCCATTTTAATTTTAATGTGCCTGCCTTGATTATATTGTGCGCACGTGGCAATATTTGGCGATATCTCTCCCCATCCCTTTCCACCACCAATCTCTCCCAAGATTCCCGGTCATGGCCTCTCATCCTGAATGAGACAGGCCATGATGCAACTCCAATAAGGTATTCTGTATGCATTCAGGCGCCATTACCTTGTCGTTTCGTCTCCAAACGTTATCCTTCCTTTGCGTTGCGCCCTGCTTTGTCCACATACCTATTTCCTCCTCAGAAGTGTCCTGGTGTAGTTTCTCAATACTTATCTGTTCGTCTCGGGCACCAGCGCACTGACTTAATTTTAATAATTTAAAATCATTATCAATGCAGAGTGGTTTTTTTACCTCTTCAATTTCTTTTGTTTTCAATTAAACCAATATCTTTTTCACAGCTGATATCAACTGGTATTTAGTAAGTTATGTCTTTATCCATCGCAAACACCCCTTCTTCCCCATGCTGTCATATAATCGTGTACTACTCCGAATGCATATCTACTGTCCGTATAGATATTAACAATCATTCCAGTGCCCGGGTGAGGGCCACCAGTTCTGCCACTTGAGCTGACGACCTCCCATTAATTCGCCCTGATTTAACTGTCTCTCGATCCTGGTTAACTACGGCCCATCCGGTACGAGGTAGTCCCTCTACGTATTTTCGGGAGCCGTCCACAAACAAGGTTTGTTCTGCGGTTTGAAGAGGGGGCGTCATTTATTCTATCCTCTTCCATATCCTCACATACCTCTTCGCAAAAGTGGGGTTCCCCTTCACCCATCATACGTTCTGCAGGTCGTTTCCTACATCCCAAATAATGGTTATCGCTTTGTTGGGTGTTAAGAGGAATGCTTCCCACTTTGCCCATCTCATATTAGATACGCTTCTCAGTTTTCCTGTGTTTAACATTTCTACCAATGTGTGTTTAGTGTGGAGAATGATGTTTCCAGTCATCACGACAGGATCACTTAATTTTACTGCCCAAGCTACGCAATCTAGCGCGGCTATACATCTGGATAACCCAGTCACCACCGAGCTTTCGGTGGTAGAGTAATAGGCTGTAGGTCTTCTTTTATCAGGGATAAAGTTTTGGCTGTAATTCAAGAGGCCAAGTACCTTCCTCACCCCCCTTACCGTTACTGGTCTAGGCATGTCCTTGACAGCATTGTTCCTATCCGAGGGCATTTCTTTCAGCTCCTTGAGAGGCAGTACCCTAGGTACAGGACCTGGGATTTCCCATCCTGGGCCTTTTTGTGGAGTTAGTGGTGCTAACTGTTTCTTTTAAGATACCCTTTTCCACTAGCCCTTTTACTATTTCTACAACCGCTATTCTAGCTTCGGGTATTATGGCAAGTGCCCCTTTTCTGCCCTCCTTCTGTTCCCGTGGCAGAGACCCTTTCCTGGTTTATCTTTGTCTTTTCTAAACTGCTAAAGCTTACTCTTTCAGCCTTTTTCAAAAGTCCCCTTTACACCTTCACAGATAGCTCACCACTCGCCCAGGAGTTTGACCTGATCCCTGAAGTATTTCTAAATTTAAAACTCTTTTTTTTTCACTGAGCTCGAAGCTTTCGTGTCAAGGTTATATATAAAGGAAAATGGAGCGTTTTAAAAGGCATTATTTACCTCATTCCTTGACTAAATTTATGTCTTTCAACACAATTGCATGTTTTTTTTCGACAAGTAAGTGAGCGTGTCAAATTCTTTTTTTTCTACGACGGGACCATGGATTTTTATCTTTTACTCAACAAACCTATCCTTTGTGCATTTCCTAGCTCCATAAGTTATCATACAAATATATCCACACCTTCGTTTCTAACTTAAAACTTAAGGGTCACAGTTTCTTACACTTCCCACATACAGGACAACACTACGAAGGGTTAAAACAGCATTTCACTTTGTTTGGAAAGAGTGGGTGTAGCTAAAACAGGCAGGCAACTACACACCTTCCCAAACAGGCTTTCATTCATTCCACAGTCAAAATCACTCGAGTATTCTCTTCATTCAAAATAGACACTCACAAAAGTCTCTCTACATTCAACAAAGCTTATGTCTGGATCCATATGTCACTTAAGATAGTCACTATCAGCTTTTTTTAAGGCATTACGTAATTACGCAAGTTACAATTAATGATAGGAATTAATTAATGACCCGGGCAGCCCGCGTTTTATATTCCCTTCCTTACCTTCCATGTACGCCAGTCTCGGACGTTGCCCTTTGTTTCTGTAATAGTCACGGCCACGACTACTCTGTGGAGAGCCTTTGTCTTCGCAACAAAGCTAGCGTATTTCCTTACCACCGGAGTTTTCGGCTCTCGGTTGGATCGATCAGTTCCCTTCCGCACCGACCTTATTTACTAAAGGGACAACTCAAACTGGTTAGTCAGCCGCTTCCAGCTACCTGTTTACACGTATCTTATACACTATCCCGTCGTGCCCGTACACCTTTCTTTTCAGTCTCTAACACCAGATTCCAGATACTGCCTTAAGTGATCACGTCTGATCAGCCAGTATCCTGTCGTGACGCCATTTTGTTGTGGAAAAATATTTCCGATACTGTATAATATTTCAAGAGAGGTTTGTTAAATCGGAGACAAAGCTTTGGGAGAAGTGTTAAAGACCCCGGTCTTTGAACCATCTTCTCAAATTGGTATCTGCAGTGAAGTCCTTTTATCTTACAAATTACGTCACTTTACAACACATGCTTTAGCACTACAAAGCTGTTACTATCGAAGGCTAAGCTTTTGAAATAACCCACCCTGCATTGTGACAGGGCAGTATAAACAAGTGCAGGCTTTTGACACCGGTACAAACAAACATACCTAGCACTTAGCTCTCCAGTGTTCATTATCTCACTTTCCAATCTCCATTAACTCAAAGCCATTATACCTTGAAGTTTAACTGTTTAAAGCATAACGCATCAGTAATATCCCTTATAAAATTCATTTAAAGGGGAAAATAAAACAAAAGTTTGGTCCCGTATACAACCAAATATATGTCCAAAAATCCGCTCCAACAGTATATAAATATACATCTATATAAATATTGAAATATATATATATATGAATATATCTAAACAAATTCAGTCAGTCAGTCATATCTTGTCTTGTCATGATTTGATTTGTATTTGAAAATAAGGGGAAAGGAGGTCATCATGTCACACAGCCCATACACAAGCTCTCAGTAAAATCACTATGGTTATAATTATGTCATTTGCCTTCTTTCAGATGTGGAATAGCAAAATCCCACAGCAGATTCTGCTCCTGTCAGGCAGTCCTCGAATGCGTGTTAAATCAAATCAGTGAAGCTTCAAGTTGCAAATAAAACCTTTTTTCTCACATGACATGAAATGCACAGTAAGATCGCGCAGCACGTTTGCACGCACTATCTCGCTTACACAAACACACAAACAAATTAAAATTCCTGCACCCGCCAAAGGCAGTTTTTGAAATTTGAAATTTAAAATCCGGGACAATCTGCACATCCCTTTTAAACAGACATAGAACGAACCGGGACTGATAGCACACCATTTTAGAGAGACAGAGAATTACACCGACCATCAGCACATCACCTTAAAAGGGATACGGAAACAGATTGAACAAAAACAGAGAATTCTGTAAAACTCAGCAGTTCGTGCTATTTCTGTGGATGAAGATCCCGGGTTCACGTTCAGTCAGATGATCATTCCGATATTTTAGGAAAAATGTAAAGTTTACAGATTTTTTCAACAAAAATAGCGCCTGGAAAAAATAGGCAGCGAGGAAGGACAAAAGAGAATGTCTGTGGTACAGTGGACCGTAGGAGTGATTGAATAATAAATAACACGATGCGAAAAGGCAAAGTGGGTGGTAAACGTTACAAAGGATGATCCATAGGAGGTGTTAGTGGGAACAGCAGAACCATTATTAGACAATGGGAGCGGTGCTTATGATCCGATACGCTGAACCTAATGTTGAGGGCAGAAGACTATAACATGCCTGAAATATAGGGTGTGAACGCCTTTTCATCAGACAAGGCAGCTTGGCCACCCCGGATTGATTTCCTGTACGGTTTAAATTCGGCAGCCAAGGGACTAATTCACAAGCCAGTTTCTCACATCTTTTCGGCACTCGAGAAACAGAACGCACTCAGATTCAGGGCAGAGTATGTTTCACGTTGAAGTGGAGATTGACGCCGAATGTATGCTTATCCCAATGGAGGTGAGCTCATGCATGGAGAAATGAAGATGTGCTGATCAAGTATTGGCCGGAACCAAGCACGGGTTTAGGTTGTCCAATGAGACACAGAGCCGAGTACATCTGAGATACTTTAATTTTACTCAGTTCGGTGAGATTCACTTTGCTCCTGGGGATCTAAAAGAGTTGGACGATGTGGGAACAACGGAGCGAAATCACACGTTTTCAGTTGTAATATATCTTTTTTCTCATATGTCGACCGGCTCAGAAACGGTTCTTTGACTAAAAGTAGGCAGGGCTCGTCAGAGATTTGAACCCGGGACATCTCGCATTTCCAATTATGAAAATCCCAAAGCGGGAATCATACCCAGGGACGAACGAGCCACCGACAACGTGGAGCGTGGCTCTCAGATTCTGACGGTAGTTTACAATCCGGCCCATCGTGCCTGTGCTGACTCTCAGGGACCTATCTCATGAGTCCCCCTCTCCATTGCCCTGTTAATGTTTTCCCTTTGATGAATATATTATTAATTTGAGACATTACGTTACCAAAGAGTTGCATCCTTTTCAGTAAAAAGTGAATTTGGCAATGAGGTTAAATGTGATTGACAAAAAAATCCAAGGGGTCAAATGTTTAACACAATAACGACGAGGGTGGGAGCATACTGAATGAGCAGTCCATCGCCTGAAACTCTCGGCCACCTCGTCTCCTATTTACAGCAGCGTCAGACATCCATCCCCTTTGCAACCAAACAGAAATAACGCTCAAAAAATTATACTTCACCGCCTGTTCTGCACGTGGAACCAGATCGACAGTGATGAAAATGTGCCATTACCTTCTTAAAGTAAATAGCCTTCATTTATTTCAGGTGAGTGACCGTCCGAGATGGTTGGTTTTGAAATGGAATCAAAGCAACGAATTAAAATTTCAATCGGTGAGTTAGTTGACCTCGGCAGAACTCGATCCTGCAATCTTCTGATAACATGCTTGTTACAATCGAAGTCAGACGCCTTATGCATTCGGCCACGTGGCCGCTGCCATTGGCTCAAAATTTGTTGTTTTTTATATTGAGAGCAAATTTGGGACAAGGGTTATTGCAAGGAATGGATGTCGTAAAACATGAGCATATTTCGAGTAATGAATAGATGCGCTGCGATATGGATGCGCACGGGCACAGGCAACGTCAATATAGCTTGAAACACAACAGTTTAACAATTCTGTCATCGCAGCTGAAATCACGCTACTTTTAAAACTATACAGGATGATCCGGATAACGAGAAAATACGTCATAAAGGGGCAAATTATGAACCAGAACTGACAACCATCCCGTTTAAGCAGACACCGAATGATCCTGAACAGCAAGCACATACCTATTACAAAGATGTAGAATGAACCTTGACTGACAAAGTTCGCTTTTAAAAGAATAAAGTGGGATTTCTATCATTCTTGAAGGCAATTGTGCTGTGCCTGAGTGAGCGTGGGGCTCAGGACTACGCGGGGCTGGGACGGTTGTTGATGCCACAGCTGATAGACAGGCAGGAAGGAGGGAGGGAAGTAAAACCAACCCAGACAAAAAGACAATTTAACAGATATATATATTTATCATAATAAGAAAATAATTAATTTCACAATTTTATTGCAAAAAAGTGAATTTGATTTGACCTAAATAAATAATCAATTGTTTCATAATCTATATATTTTTGAATGAACGAAGGCTGTGTGACTGGATGAATTCCACTGGAAATCAGGGGTTGCAGACAGCAAATACCCAAACAAAGTAAGCCCATGGTGGAAGACAAGCCCCGATGGAAGATGTGGAAACAAAGTCGATCTTTTAAAGTCGCGCGTGCCTTTCTGCTGGATCTGACAGCAGCTGCGTGTGATGTGAAAGAGGTCAAATGTAATAGAGCCCAGTGCAGGCAGAACAGAAAGAGTACATTTATTGTGAATGTTAAAAAGTAGGGAATGTTTATAAACATACGTATGTATAAATATATACATATATATATATATATATAATCAAAGTCAGTCAGTCAGTCATGTCGTGTCTTGTCTTGATTTGATTTATATTTAAAAATAAGGGGGAAGGAATTCATCGTGTCACACAGCCCATACGCAAGCGCTCTCTAAAATCGCGATGTTTCTAACTTATGTTATTTGCCTTCTTTCAGATGTGGAATAGCAAAATCCCACAGCTGTTTCTTCTCCTGTCAGGCAGTTCTGGAATGCGTGTTCAATCAAATCAGTATGGCTTCAAGTTACATGTGATGCCTTTTTTCTCACATGACATGAAATGCACAGTAAGATCGCGCAGCACGTTTGCGCGCACTCACTCGCTTACACAAACACACTAACAAACTAAAATTCCTGAATTCTCCAAAGGAAGTTTTTGAAATTTAAATTTGAAATTCGGAAAAGTCAGCACAATCCCTTTCAAACAGACACAGAATCATCAGAGACTGATAGCATTCCATGTTAGTGAGACAGAGAATGACCCCGGCGATCAGCACATCACCTTAAAAGGGATACGGAAACAGAATGAACAAAAACAGAGAATTCTGTAAAACTCACCAGTGCGTGCAGATTCTGTGGATGAAGATCCCAGGTTCAGGTTCAGTCAGATGATCATTCCGATATTTTCGGAAAAATGTAAAGTTTACATATTTTTTCAACAAAAATAGAGCCTGGAAAACAATAGGCAGCGAGGAAGGACAAAAGGGAATGTCTGATATACAGTGGAGCGTAGGAGTGATTGAATAATAAATTGCACAATGCAAAAAAGCAAAGTGGGTGGTAAGCGGGCAATAAAGTAACAAAGGATGGACCAGAGGAGGTGTTAGTGAGAACAGCAGAACCAGTACCAGACAATGGGCGCGGTGCTTATGATCCGATACGCTGAACCTAATGTTGAGGCCAGAAGACTATAACATGCCTGAAATATAGCGTGTCAGCGCCTTTTAATCAGACCAGGCAGCTTGGCCACCCCGGATTGATTTCCTGTACGGTTTGAATTCGGCAGCCAAGGGAATAATTTAAAAGCCAGCTTCTCAAATCTTTTCGGCACGAGAGAAACAGGACGCACTCATATTCAGGTCAGAGTATGTTTCACGTTGAAGTGGAGATTGACGCCGAATGTATGCTTATCCCAATGGAGGTGAGCTCAGGCATGCAGAAAGGAAGATATACTGATCAATATTGGCCGGAACCAAACACGGGTTTAGGTTGTCCAATGAGACACAGAGCCGAGTTCATCTGAGATACTTTAATTTTACTCAGTTCGGTGAGTTTCACTTTGCTCCTGGGAAACTCCAGGATTTGGACGCTGTGGGAACAACGGTGCGAAATCACACGTTTTAATTTGAAATATGTCCGTTATCTCACATGTCGACCGGCTCAGAAGCGGTTCTTTTACTAAAATTTGGTAGGGCTCGTCTAGGTTTTGAACCCGGGACCTCTTGCATTTCAATTTTTAAAATCCCAAAGCGAGAATCATAACCCTCGACCAACGAGCCGCCGACTACGAGGAGCATTGCTCTTAGATTCTGACGGTAGTTTACTATTCGGCCCATCGTGCCTGTGCTGACACTCAGAGACCGATCTGATGAGTCCCCCTCTCCATAGTCCCGCTAATGTTTTCCCATTGTTGAATATATTATTAATTTGAGACATTACATTACCAAAGAGCTACATCCTAGTCAGTATAAGGTGAATTTGGCAATGAGGTTAAATGTGATGTTTTTTTTAACGCAATAACGACGATGATGGGAGCACACTGGATCTGCAGTCCATCGCCTGACCCTTTCGGACACCTCGTCTCCTATTTACAGCAACGTCAGATATCCATCCACTACTTTTCGCATCCAAACAGAAACAATGTACAAGGAAGTCTACTTCACCGCCTGTTCTCCCCGTGCAACCAGATCAACAGTGATGAAAATGTGCCATTCGCTTCTTAAAGCAAACAGCCTTCCTTTACATCAGGTGAGTGACTGTCCGAGATGGTTGATTTTGAGGCAGAATGAAAACAAAGAATATAAAATTTCAAGCTGCAAGTTAGTTGACTGCGGTAGGACTCCAACATGTAATATTCTGATAACATCGTGGTTACAATCGAAGTCAGACGCCTTGTCCATTAGGCCACGCGGACGCTGCCATTGGCTCAAAATTTGTTGTTATTTATATTTAGAGCAAATTTGGGATCAGGGTTATTGCAAGGAATGGATGCAGGAAAACATGAGCATATTTCGAGTAATGAATAGATGCGCTGCGATATGGATGCGCACGGGCACAGGCAACATCAATGTAGCTTGAAACACGACAGATTAACAATTCCGTCATCGCAGCTGAAATCACACTCCTTTTAAAACTATACAGAATGATCCGGATTATGAAAAAATACGTCATAAAGGAGCAAATTATGAACCGGAACTGATAACCATCCCGTTTAAGCAGGCATCGAATGATCCTGAACAGCAAGCACACACCTATTACAAAGATGTAGAATGACCCTTGACTGACAGCAGTTCACTTTTAAAAGAATAAAGTGGGATTTCTATCATTCTTGAAGGCAATTGTGCTGTGCGTGAGTGAGCGTGGGGCTCAGGACCACGCGGGGCTGGGACGGTTGTTGATGCCACAGGTGATAGACAGGCAGGAAGGAGGGAGGGAAGTAAAACCAATCCAGACAAAAAGCCTGTTTAATATCTATATATATATAACATAATAAGAAAATAAATAATTTTACAATTTTATTGCAAAAAAGTGAATTTGATTTGATTTAAATAAATAAATAATTGTTTCATATTATATATATTTTTGATTGAACGAAGGCTGTGTGACTGGATGAATTCCACTGGAAATCAGGGGGTGCAGTCAGTAAATACCCAAACACAGTCAGCACATGGTGGAAGACAAGCCCCGATGGAAGATGTGGGCAACAAAGTCGATCTTTTATAGTCGCGAGTGCCTTTCTGCTGGATCTGACAGCAGCTGCGTGTGCTGTGAAAAAGGTCAAATATAATAGAGCCCAGTGCAGGCAGAACAGAAAAGTACAGTTATTGTAAAAGTTAGCATGTAGGGAATGTTTATAAATATACGTATATATAAATATATACATATATATATATATAAATATGAACAAAGTCAGTCAGTCAGTCATGTCGTGATTTGATTTGTAATTGCAAATAACGGGGAAGGAGGTCATCATGTCACACAGCCCATACGCAAGTTCTCGCTAAAATCGCTATGTTTCGAACTTACGTCATTTGCCTTCTTTCAGATGTGGAATAGCAAAATCCGACAGCAGTTTACTCTCCTGTCAGGCAGTTCTCGAATGCGTGTTCAATCAAATCAGTATGGCTTCAAATTGCATGTCATGCCTTTATTCTCACATTAAATTAAATGCACAGTAAGATCGCGCAGCACGTTTGCGCGCACTCACTCGCTTACAAAAACACAAACAAACAAAAATTCTTGCACCCTCCAAAGGCAGTTTTTGAAATTTGAAATTGAAAGCCGGGACAGACAGCACATCTCTGTTAAACAGAAATAGAATGATCCGGGACTGATAGCACATAATTTTGGAGAGACACAGAATGACCCCGGATAGACAGCACAACACCTTAAAAGGGATACTGAAACAGAATGAACAAAAGCTTTAAAACTCAGGAGGTCGTGCAGATTCTGTGGATGAAGATACCGGGTTCACGTTCAGTCAGATGATCATTCCGATATTTTAGGAAAAATGGAATGTTTACAGATTTTTTCAACAAAAATAGCTCCTGGAAAAAAATAGGTAGCGAGGAAGAACAAAAGGGAATGTCTGTGATACAGTGGAGCGTAGGAGTGATTAAATAATAAATGGCACAATGCGAAAAGTCAAAGTGGGTGGTAAGCGTGTAATAAAGTAACAAAGGATGATCCAGAGGAGGTGTTAGCGGGAACAGCAGAACGATTACCAGACAATGGGAGCGGTGCTTATGATCCGACACGTTGAACTTAATGTTGAGGCCAGAAGACTATAACATGCCTGTAATATAGGGTGTGAACGCCTTTTCATCAGACAAGGCAGCTTGGCCACCCCGGATTGATTTCCTGTACGGTTTGAATTCAGCAGCCAAGGGACTAATTCACAAGCCAACTTCTCACATCTTTTCGGCACTCGAGAAACAGGACGCACTCAGATTCAGGGCAGAGAATGTTTGACGTTGAAGTGGAGATTGACGCAAAATGTATGATTATCCCAAAGGAGGTGAGTTCATGCATGCAGAAATGAAGATATACTGATCAAGTATTGGCCGGAACCAAACACGCGTTTAGGTCGTCCAAAGAGACACAGAGCCGAGTACATCTTAGATAGTTTAACTTTACTTAGTTCGGTGAGTTTCACTTTGCTCCTGCAAAACTCCAGGATTTGGACGCTGTGGGAACAACTCAGCGAAATCACACGTTTTAAGTTGAAATATGTCTTTTTTCTCACATGTCGACCGGCTCAGAAGCGATTCTTTGACTAAAGGTTGACAGGGCTCGTCCGGAATCTCTCGCATTTCAATTATGAAAATCCGAAAGTGAGAATCATACCCCTAGACCAACGAGCCGCCGACAGTGTGAAACGTAGCTCTGATTCTAACGGTAGTATGCTATTCGGCCGATCGTGCCTGTGCTGACTCTCAAAGACATATCAAATGAGTACACCTCTCCATCGTCTTGCTTATGTTTTCCCTTTGATGAATACATTGTTAATTTGAGACATTACATTACCAAAGAGTTCTATCCTTGTCAGTAAAAGCTGAATTTGGCAATGTGGTTAAATGTGATTGAGAAAAAAACAGAAGGGTCAAATGTTTAACACAACAATGACAAGGGTGGGAGCACACTGGATCAGCAGTCCATCGCCTGAACCTCTCGGCCACCTCGTCTGCTATTTACAGCATCGTCACCCATCCATCCCCTACTTTCTGCATCTGAACAGAAATAATGTGCAATGAAGTCTACTTCACCGCCTATTCTGCCCGTGCAACCAGATCGACAGTGATGAAAATGTGCCATTAGCTTCTTAAAGCAAACAGCCTTCCTTTACTTCCGATGAGTGACTGTACGAGATGGTTGGTTTTGAGGCAGAATAAAAACAAAGAATATAAAAATTCACCCGGCGAGTAAGTTGACCGCGACAGGACTTGAACCTGCAATCTTCTGATAACATCACGGGTTGCAACCGAAGTCAGACGTCTTATCCAGTAGGCCACGCGGCCGCTGCTGTCGGCAGAAAATTTGCTATTTTTTATATTGAGAGCAAATTTGGGACAAGAGTTATATCAAGGAATGGATGTCGGAAAACATGAGAATATTTCGAGTAATGAACAGATGCGCTGCGATATGGACGCGCACGGGCACGGGCAACGTCAATGTAGCTTGAAACATAACGGTTTAACAATTCGGTCATCGCAGCTAAAATCACACTCCTTTTAAAACTATAAAGGATGATCCGCATAGTGAGAAAATACGTCATAAATGGGCAAATTATGAACCGGAACTGACAACCATCCCGTTTAAGCAGACACCGAATAATTCAGAACAGCAAGCACATCCCTAGAATGAACCTTGACCTCAGCAGTTCCCTTTTAAAAGAATTATGCTGTGCGTGATTGAGCGTGGGGCTCTGGACCACGCGGGGCTGCGCCTGTTGTTGCAGCCACAGGTGATAGACAGGCAGGAAGGAGGGAGGGAAGTAAAACCAACCCAGACCAAAAGCCAATTTAAAATATATATATATTTATCATAATAAGTAAATAAATAATTGTACAATGTTATTGCAAAAAATTGAATTTGATTTGATTTATATAAATAAATAATTGTTTCATAATCTATATACTTTTGGTTGAACGAAAGTTGTGTGACTGCATGAATTTCACTTGAAATCAGGGGGTGCAGTCAACAAATACCCAAACACAGTAAGCCCATGATGGAGAGCATGCCACGAGGGAGGATGTGGACAACAAGGTCATCTTTTAAATTCGCGAGTGCCTTTCTGCTAGATCAGACAGCAGCTGCGTGTGATGTAAAAGACGTCCAATGTAATAGAGCCCAGTGCAGGCAGAACAGAATAGGTACATTTATTGTGAAAGTTAAAAAGTAGGGAATGTATGTAAATATACGTAAATATAAATATTTATATATAAATATATATATATCAACAAAGTCGTCAGTCAATCATGTCTTGTCTTGTCTTGATTTGATTTTTATTTGAAAATAAGGGGGAAGAACGTCATCAGGTCACACAGCCCATACGCAAGCTCTCGCTAAAATCGCTATGTTTGTAACTTTTGAAATTTGCCTTCTTTCAGATGTGGAATAGCTAAATCCCACAGCATTCTCTTCTCCTGTCAGGCGGTCCTCGAATGCGTATTTCAATCAAATCAGTATGGCTTCAAGTTGCATATAATGCCTTTTTTCTCACATGAAATGAAATGCACAGTAAGATCGCCCAGCACGTTTGCACGCAATCTCTCGCTTACACAAACACACAAACAAACTAAAATTCTTTCACCCTCCCAAGGCAGTTTTTAAATTTGGACGCTGTCGGAACAACGGAGCGAAATTACACGTTTTAATTTTAAATATATCTGTTTTCTCACATGTCGACCGGATCAGAACCGGTTCTTTGACTAAAAGTTGGCAGCGCTCGTCCAGGATCTCTCGCATTTCAAATATGAACATCCCTAAACAAGAATCATACCCCTACACGAAGGAGCCGCCGACAACGAGGAGCGTACCTGTCAGATTCTGACGGTAGTTTACTATTCAGCCCATCCTGCCTGTGCTCACTCTCAGAGACCGATCTGATGAGCGCCCCTCTTCATAGTCCTGCTTAGGTTTTCCCTTTGACGAATGTATTATTACATAGCATAAACAAACTGCAGTATCATTGTCAGTAAATGTTGAATTTTGCCATGAGATTAATAAAAAAAACAGAGGAGTCAAATATTTAACATAATAACGACGAGGGTGGGAGCACACTGGATCAGTAGCCCATCGCCTGAACCTCTCGGCCACCTCGTCTCCGATTTACAACGACGTCAGATATCCATCCCTTATTTTTGCATTCAAACAGAACTAATGTGCATGAAAGTCTACTTCACCGCTTGTTTTGCCCGTGCAACCAGATCGACAGTGATGAAAATGTGCCATTAGCTTCTGAAAGCAAACAGCCTTCCTTAACTTTAGATGAATGACAGTACGAGATGGTTGGTTTTGAGGCAGAATAAAACAAAGAATATAAAATTCGACAAGGCGAGTTAGTTGACAACGGCAGGACTCGAGCCTGCAATCTTTTGATAACATCGCAGTTACAAATGAAATCAGACGCTTATCCATTAGGCCACGCGGCCGCTGCTGGCTGCAGAAAATTTGTTGTTCGTTATATAGAGAGCAAATTTGGGACAAGGGTGAAATCAAGTTGTGGATTTCGGAAAACATGAGCATATTTCGAGTAATAAATAGATGCGCTGCGATATGGATGCGCACGGGCACAGGCAACGTCAATGTAGCTTGACACATAACATTTGAACTATTCGGTCATCGCAGCTGAAATCAACTCCTTTTAAAACTATACAGGATGATCTGGATTATAAGGAAATACGTCTTAAAGGGGCAAATTATGAATGGGAACTGTCAACCTTCGCGTTTAAACAGACATCGAATGATCCGAGACTGCAAGCACATCCCTCTTACACAGATGCAGAATGACCCTTGACGGTCAGCAGTTCCCTTTTCAAAGAATAAAACGGGATTTCTATCATTCCTGAAGGCTGTGCGTGAGTGAGTGTGGGGCTCAGGACCAGTCGGGGCTGGGACCGTTGTTGAAGCCACAGGTGATAGACAGGCAGGAAGGAGGGAGGGAAGTAAAACCAAACCAGACAAAAAGCCAATTTAAACTATATATATATTTATCATAATAAAAAAAGTAAATAAATTTACAATTTTATTGCAAAAAATTGAATTTGATTTGATTTAAATAAATAAATAATTGTTTCATAATCTGTATATTTTTGCTTGGACGAAAGCTGGGTGACTGGATGAATTCCATTGGAAATCAGGGGTGCAGTCAGTAAATACCCAAACTCAGTAAGCCCATGGTGGAAGACAAACCACGAGGGAAGATGTAGGCAACAAAGGCGATCTTTTAAAGTCGCGAGTGCCTTTCTGCTGGATCTGACAGCAGCTGCGTGTGCTGTGAAAGATGTCAAATGTAATAGAGCCCAGTGCAGGCAGAACAGAAAAAGCACATTTGTAGTCAAAGTTAAAAAGTAGGGAATGTATGTAAATTTGCTTATATATAAATATTTACATATGTATATACATAAACAAATTCAGTCAGTCAGTCATGTCTTGTCTTGTCTTGCTTTGATTTGTATTTGAAAATAAGGGGGAAGGAGTTCAACATGTCACACACCCCGCACGCAAGCTCTCGCTAAAATCGCTATGTTTTATCCAGCATTTACCACTAGGCTGGAAAATTCAGCTCATGATTTGCGGCGCTGAAAAAGCTTACCGGCCCGCCTTCTAGTTTCATTGAAATTATGATGTCAATCGTCATGCATTGCTCTGCCAGCACCCCGGATGGAAAATTAGGCCCTAACGCCTCATTATACGCCCTCCCCAGGAAACGCCTGAAAAACCAGACATTCGCAGGATGCAGCAGGCAGTATTTGCGGCGTATTTAAATAGAGTGATGAGCATCCTACATCGCAGGTCATATTAACTGTAGCAGTTGCGCACAACACACTGGCTGAAGTTCTGACTTGAAAGTGACAGTTTAATTTGCCATTACAGTGTCCTAACAATGTCAGTGGTGCAGGTAAAGATCTCATGATCTCAGTAGCGAGAAGTCTGACTTTTTCGATGTGCAGTTAAAATCAGTAGAGTTTAGTGGGAAATCCATCGCATGAGGTGTTGTGACGTTAAAAACTGTCTAGCAGCCAATCACAATGCAGAATTCTCACAGCCAGCGAACCATTCGGATGGAGAGTGACACAGTTAATTCAGAAACTAGGGTCGTAAATTAAGGAAAGGTAACTTCCATGGTTTGAGGCGTGAACTGGCTAGAATAGACTGGCAAATGATACTTAAAGGGCTGACGTTAGAAAGGCAATGGCAAACTTATAAACATCACATGGATGAACTTCAGCAATTGTACATCCCTACCAGGAGTAAAAATAAAATGAGGAAGGTGGCTCAACCGTGACTAACACGGGAAATTAAGGATAGTGTTAAATCCAAGGGCGAGGCATATAAATTAGCCGGAAAAATCAGCAAACCTGAGGACTCGCACAAATTTAGAATTTAGCAGAGGAGGCCAAAGGGTTTATTTAAGAGTGGAAAAATAGAGTACGAGAGGAACCTTGCCGGGAACATAAAAACTGACTGCAAAACTTCGATATATATGTGAAGAGAAAAAGATTAGTGAAGACAAATGTTGGTCCCTTGCAGTCGGATTCAGGTCAATTCATAATAGGGAACAAAGAAATGGCAGACCAATTGAACAAAAGCTTTGGTTCAGTCTTCATGAAGAAAGACACAAATAACCTTCCGGAAGTACTCGGGGACCGAGGATCTAGTGAGAAGGAGGAACTGAAGGATATCCTTATTAGGCGGGAAATTGTGTTAGGGAAATTGATGGGATTAAAGGTCGATAAATCCCCGGGGCCTGATAGTCTGCATCCCAGAGTACTTAAGGGAGTGGCCCTAGAAATAATGGATGCATTGGTGATCATTTTCCAACAGTCTATCGACTCTGGATCAGTTTCGATGGACTGGAGGGTAGCTAATGTAACACCACTTTTTAAAAAGGGAGGGAGAGAGAAAACGGGTAATTATAGACCGGTTAGCCTGACATCAGTCGTGGGGAAAATGTTGGAATAAATTATTAAGGATGAAATAGGAGCACATTTGGACAGCAGTGACAGGATCGTTCCAAGTCAGCATGGATTTATGAAAGAGAACCATGCCTGACCAAACTTCTGGAATTTTTTGAGCACGTAACTAGTAGAGTGGACAAGGGAGAGCCAGTGGATGTGGTGTATTTGGACTTTCAAAAGGCTTTGGACAAGGTTCCACACAAGAGGATTGTCGGCAAACTCAAAGCACATGGTATTGGGGGTAACGTACTGACGTGGATAGAGAATTGTTTGGCAGACAGGAACCAGAGAGCCGGGATAAACTGGTCCTTTTCAGAATGCAGGCAGTGACTACTGGAGTGTTGCAGGGCTCAGTGCTGGGACCCCAGCTCTTTACTACAAAAATTAATCATTTAGATGAAAGAATTGAGTGTAGTATTTCCAAGTTTACAGATGAAACTAAACTGGCTGGCGGTGTGAGCTGTGAGGAGGACGCGAAGAGGCTGAGGGTGACTTGGATAGGTGAGGTGAGTGGGCAAATGCATGGCGGATGCAGTATAATGTGGATAAATGCGAGGTTATCTATTTTGGTGACAAAAACATGAAGGCAGAATAGTATCTCAATGGCGGCAGATTTGGAAAAGGGGAGGTGCAATGAGACCTGCGTGTCATGATATATCAGTCATTGATATTTGGCATGCAGATACAGCAGGCAGTGAAGAAGGCAAATGGCATGTTGGCCTTCATAGCAAGGGGATTTGAGAAGAGGAGCAAGGAGTTCTTACTGCAGTTGTACAGGGCCTTGGTGAGGCCACACCTTGATTATTTTGTTCAGTTTTGGTCTCCTAATCTGAGGAAGGACGTTCTTGCTATTGAGGGAGTGCAGCGAAGGTTCACCAGACTGATTCCCGAGATGGCTGGACTGACATATGAGGAGAGACTGGATCAACTGGGCCTTCATACACTGGAGTTTAAAACGATGAGAGGCGATCTCATAGAAAGATAGAAGATTCTGAGAGGACTGGACAGGTTAGATGCGGGAAGAATGTTCCCGATGTTGGGGAAGTCCAGAACCAGGGGACACAGTCTTAGGATTAGGGGTAGGCAATTTAGGTCTGAGATGAGGAGAAACTTCTTCACTCAGAGAGTTGTTAACCTGTGGAATTCCCTGTCGCAGAGAGTTGTTGATGGCAGTTCATTGGATATATTCAAGAGAGAGTTAGATATGGCCCTTATGGCTAAAGGAATCATGGCGTATGGAGAGAAAGCAGGAAAGTGGTACTGAGAGAATGATCAGCCTTGATATTGAATGGTGGTGCAGGCTCGAAGGGCCGAACGGCCTACTCTTGCACCTATTTTCAATGTTTGTATGTTTGTAACTTATGTAATTTACCTTCTTTAAGATGTGGAAAAGCAAAATCACACAGCAGATTTTTCTCCTGTCAGGCAGTCCTCGAATGCGCCTTCAATCAAATCAGTATGGCTTTAAGTTGCATGAAATGTCTTTTTTCTCACATGACATGAAATGCACAGTAAGATTGGATAGCACGTTTGCAGGCACTCTCTCGCTTACACAAACACACAAATAAACTAAAATTCCTATACACTCCAAAGGCAGTTTTTGAAATTTGAAATCCGGGACAGACAGCACGTCCCTTTAAACAGACACAGATTGATCCGGGAATGATCGCACAGCGTATTAGAGACACAGAGAATGACCCCGGATAGACAGCACATCACCTCAAAAGGGATACGGAAACAGAATGAACAAAAACAGAGAATTCTGTAAAGCTCAGCACGTCGTGCAGATTCTGTGGATGAAGAACCCGGGTCCAGGATCAGTCGGATGATCATTCCGATATTTTCGGAAAAATGTAAAGATTACTGATTTTTTTTCAACAAAAGTAGCGCCTGGAAGAAATAGGCAGCGAGGAAGGACAAAAGGGAATGTCTGTGATACTGTGGAGCGTAGGAGTGATTAAATAATAAATGGCACAATGCGAAAAGGCAAAGTGGGTGGTAATCGGACAATAAATTAACAAAGGATGGTCCAGAGGAGGTGTTAGTGGGAACAGCAGAACCATTACCAGACAATGGTAGCGGTGCTTATGATCCGATACATTGAACCTAATGTTGAGGCAAGAAGACTATAACATGCCTTAAATATCGGGTGTGAATGCCTTTTAATCATATTAGGCAGCTTGGCCACCCAGGAATGATTTCCTGTACGGTTTGAATTCAGCAGCCAAGGGACTAATTCAAAAGCCAGCTTCTAACATCTTTTCAGCTCTAGAGAAACAGGACGCACTCATATTCAGGGTAGAGTATGTTTCACGTTGAAGTGGAGATATACGCGGAATGTATGTTTATCCCAATGGAGGTGATTTCATGTGTGTAGATAGGAAGGTATACTGATCAAGTATTGGCCGGAACCAAACACGGGTTTAGGTTGTCCAATGAACACAGAGCCGAGTACATCTGAGATACTTTAACTTTACTCAGTGCAGTGAGTTTCACTTTGCTCCTCTGAAACTCGATGATTTGGACGCTATGGGAAAAACGGAGCAAAATCACAAGTTTTAATTTGAAATATGTCTGTTTTCTCACATGTCGATTGGCTGAGAAGCGGTACTTTGACTAAAAGTTGCCATGGCTGGTCACGGATTTCAACCCGTGTCCTCTCGCATTTTAACTATGAATATCGCTAAGTGAGAATCATACTTCGAGAAAAGCGAGCCACCGACAGTGAGGAGCGCAGCTCTCAGATTCTGACGGTAGTTTACTATTCGGCCTTGGTGCTTGTGCTGCTTCTCAGAGGCCTATCGAATGAGTCCCCCTCTCCATCGTCCTGTTAATGTTTTCCCTTTGATGAATGTATTATTAATTTGAGACACAACATAAACAAAGCGCAGCATCCTTGTCAGTGAAAGTTGCATTTTGAGGTCAAATGTGATTGACAAAAAACCCAAAGGGGTCAAATGTTTAACACAATAATGACGAGGGTGGGATCACACTGGATTAGCAATCCATCGCCTGAACATCTCGGCCACCTCGTCTCTCATTTACAGCAACGTCAGACATCCATCCCCTACATTTTGCTTCCAAACAGAAATAATGTGGACGAAAGTCTATTCACCGCCTGTTCTGCTCCTGCAACCAGATCGGCAGTGAGGAAAATGTGCCATTAGCTTCTTAAAGCTTTCCTTTACTTCAGGCGAGTGACTGTAAGAGATGGTTGGTTTTGAGGCAAAATCAAAGCAAAGAATATAACATTTCACGCATCGAGATGGTTGACCGCAAACAGGACTGGAACTTTCAATCTTCTGATAACATTGCGCTTAACAATCGAAGTCAGCCGCCTTGTCCATTACGCCACGAAGCAGCTACCACCGGCGCAAAATTTGTTGTTGTTTATATTGAGAGCAAATTTGGGACAAGCATTATATCAAGGAGTGGATTTCGAAAAACATGAGCATATTTCGAGTAATGAATAGATGCGCTGTGATATGGATGCGCAAGGGCACAGGCAACGTCAATGTAGCTTGAAACACAACAGTTTAACAATTCGGTTATCGCAGCTGAAATCACACTCCTTTTAAATATACAGGATGATCCGGCATTATGAGAAAATCGAACTTAAAGGTGCAAGTTATGAACCGGAACTGACAACCATCCGGTTTAAACAGACACCGAATGATCCGGGACTTGAAGCATATCCCTCTTACACAGAGACAGAATTACCCTTGACTGACAGCAGTTCCCTTTTAAAAGAATAAAGTGAGACTTCTATAATTCCTGAAGGCAACTGGGTTGTGCGTGAATGAGCGTGGGGCTCAGGACCACGTGTGGCTGGGACGGCTGTTTAAGCCCCAGTTGATAGACAGGCAGGAAGGAGGGAGGGAAGTAAAACCAAGCCGACAAATCCAATTTACACGTTTTCACGTTCAGTCGGATAAGCATTCCGATCTTTTAGGGAAAAGTTAAAGATTACTGATTTATTTCAACAAAAGTAGCGCCTGGAAGAAATAGGCAGCGAGGAAGGACAAAAGGGAATGTCTGTGATAAAGTGGAGTTAAGGAGTGATTAAATAATAAATGGCGGAATGCGAAAAGGTAAAGTGGGTGGTAATCGGACAATAAAGTAACAAAGGATGGTCCAGAGGAGGTGTTAGTGGGAACAGCAGAACTATTACCAGACAATGGGAGCGGTGCTTCTGATCCGATGCGTTGAACCTAATGTTGAGGCAAGAAAACTATAACATGCCTGAAATATAGGTTGTGATTGTCTTTTAATCAGACTAGGCAGCTTGGCCACCCCGGAATGATTTCCTGTACGGTTTGAATTCAGCAGCCAAGGGACTAATTCAAAAGCCAGCTTCTCACATCTTTTCAGCGCTCGAGAAACAGGACGCACTCATATTCAGGGAAGAGTATATTTCATGTTGAAGTGGAGATAGACGCGGAATGTATGTTTATTCCAATGGAGGTGATTTCATGTGTGCAGAAAGGAAGGTATACTGATCAAGTATTGGCCGGAACAAACATGGGTTTACGTTGTCCAATGAACACAAAGCCGAGTACATCTGAGATACTTTAACTTTACTCAGTGCGGTGAGTTTCACTTTGCTCCTCTGAAACTCGATGATTTGGACGCTATGGGAAAAACGGAGCAAAATCACACGTTTAATCTGAAATATGTCTGTTTTCTCACATGTTAATTGGCAGAGAAGCGGTACTTTGACTGAAAGTTGGCAGGGCTAGCCCCGGATTTGAACCCGTGTCCTCTCGCATTTTAATTATGAATATCGCTAAGTGAGAATCATACTTCGAGAAAAGCGAGCCACCGACAGTGAGGAGCGTAGCTCTCAGATTCTGACGGTAGTTTACTATTCGGCCCATCGTGCTTGTGCTGCTTCTCTGAGGCCGATCTAATGAGCTCCCCGCTCCATCGTCCTGCTAATGTTTTCTCTTTGATGAATGTATTATTAATTTGAGACACAACATAAACAAAGTGCAGCAACCTAGTCAGTGAAAGTTGAATTTTGAGGTCAAATGTGATTGACAAAAAACCCAAAGGGGTCAAATGTTTAACACAATAACGACGAGGGTGGGATCACACTGGATTAGCAATCCATCGCCTGAACATCTCGGCCACCTCGTCCCTCATTTACAGCAACGTCAGACATCCATCCCCAACGTTTTGCTTCCAAACAGAAATAATGTGGACGAAAGTCTACTACACCGCCTGTTCTGCCACTGCAACCAGATCGGCAGTGATGAAAATGTGCCATTAGCTTCTTAAAGCTTTCCTTTACTTCAGGTGAGTGACTGTATGAGATGGTTGGTTTTGAGGCAAAATCAAAATAATGAATATAAAATTTCACGCGGCGAGATGGTTGACCGCCATCAGGACTGGAACTTTCAAACTTCTGATAACATTGCGCTCAACAATCGAAGTCAGACGCCTTGTCCATTACGCCACGAAGCAGCTACCGGCGGCACAACATTTGTTGTTGTTTATATTGAGAGCAAATTTGGGACAAGCGTTCTATCAAGGGGTGGATTTCGAAATACATGAGCATATTTCGAGTAATGAATAGATGCGCTGCGATATGGATGCACAAGGGCACAGGCAACCTCAATGTAGCTTGAAACACAACAGTTTAACAATTGGTTTATCGCAGCTGAAATCACACTCCTTTTAAATATACAGGATGATCCGGCATTATGAGAAAATCGGACTTAAAAGTGCAATTTATGAACCGGAACTGACAACCATCCAGTGTAAACAGACACCGAATGATCCGGGACTTGAAGCCTATCCCTCTTGCACAGAGACAGAATGACCCTTGACTGACAGCAGTTCCCTTTTAAAAGAAGAAAGTGAGACTTCTATAATTCCTGAAGGCAATTGGGTTATGCGTGAATGAGCGTGGGGCTCAGGACCACGTGGGGCTGGGAACGCTTGTGAAGCCCCAGGTGATAGACAGGCAGGAAGGAGGGAGGGAAGTAAAACCAACCCGACAAATCCAATTTACACGTTATCACGTTCAGTCGGATAATCATTCCGATCTTTTAGGGAAAAGTTAAAGATTACTGATATTTTTCAACAAAAAAGAGCCTGGAAAATATAGGCAGCGAGAAAGGACAAAAGCGAGCGTCTGTGATACAGTGGAACGCAAGAGTGATTAATTAATCAATGGCACAATGGGAAACGACAAAGTGGGTGGTAATCGGGGAATAACGTAACAAAGGATGGTCCAGAGGAGGTGTTAGTGAGAACTGCAGAACCATTACCGGACAATGGGAGCGGTGCTCGTGATCCGATACGGTGAACCTAATGTTGAGGCAAGAAGTCTGTAAAATTCCTAAAATATAGGGTGTGAACGCCTTTTAATCAGACCAGGCAGCTTGATCACTCCGGATTGATTTATTGTACGTTTGAAATCGCAAGCCAAGGGACTAATTCAAAAGCCATCTTCTCACAACATTTCAGCGCTACAGAAACAGGATGCACTCATATTCAGGGCAGAGAGTGTTTCACGTTAAAGTTAAGATTGACGCTGAATATATGCTTATCCCAATTGAGATGAGCTCATGCTTTCAGACAGGAAGATTTCCTGATCAAGTATTGACCGGAATTAAACACGGGTTTCGATTGTCCAATGAGACACCGATCTGAGTATTTCTGAGAGAGTTTAATTTTACTCAGTTATTAAATTTCACCTTGTTCCTTTGAAACTCTGCGATTTTAACGCAGTGGGAACAACTGCGCGAAATCACACGTGTTCGTTCTTAATTATTCTCACATGTCGACCGGCTGTGAGAAGCGGATCTTTGACTAAAAGATGGCGGAGCTCGTTTGTGGTTTGGACCCGGGATCTCTCGCATTTCAATTATGAAAATCCCGAAACAATCCTAACCCAAGACCAACAAGCTGCCGACAGCGAGAAGCGTAGGTCTCAGACTCTGACGGTTCACTATTCGGCCCATCCTGCATGTGCTGTCTCTCAGAGACCTATCTAATTATTCTCCATGACCATAGCCCGACTAATGTTTTCCCTTTGATCAATATATTATTAATTTGAAACATTACATGACCAAATTGCAGCATCCTTGTCATGAAATGTTGAATTTGGCCATGACATTAAATATGATTGAAAAAGTAACCGAAGGAGTCAATTGTTTAACCTGTACAGCACACTGAATTAGACGTCCATCGCCTGTCGTTCGCAGCCACCTCGTCTCCTATTAACAGCTACGTCAGCAATTGAATTTGCTTTTTTTTGCATTCAAACAGAAATAATGTTGAAGAAAGTCTACTTCACCGCTTGTTCTGCCCGTGCAACAGGATCGATATTGAAAATGTGCCATTACCTTCTTAAAGCAAACAGCCTTCCTTTCCTTCAGGTCAGTGACTGTACGAGATGGCTGGTTTTGCGGCAGAATGAGAAAAAAGAATACAACATTTCGCGCAGCGAGTTAATTTATCGCGGCACGACTCGAATCTGCAAATTTCCGATAACGTCGGGGTTACAATCGAAGTCAGATGCCTTATCCATTACGCCACGCGGCTGCTGCCATGAGGAAAAAAAATGTTGTTTTTTATATTAGGAGCAAATTCGGGGCAATAGCTGTACAAAGGAGTGGGTTTTGGAAAAGATGAGCATATTTCAAGTTAATGAACAGAAGCGCTGCGATCTGCGTGCGCACTTTAGCTGGGTTTCGAACTTGTAACACAACAGCTTAACAATTCGGTCATCACAGCTGAAATCAGACTCCTTTTCTGTCTTGAAGAGAAAGATTGTGAACCGAAACTTACAACCATCCCGTTTAAACAGACAGAATTATCAGGGACTGCAAGCACATCCCTTTTACACAGGTGTAGAATGACTCTTCACTGATAGCAGTTCTCTTTTAAAAGAATAAAGTGGGATTTCTATCATCCCTGAACACAATTGTGCAATGCGTGAGTGAGCGTGGGGCTCCGGAACACGCGAGGCTGGGAAGGTGATTGAAGCCCCAGGTGATAGACAGGCAGGAAGGACGGAGGGAAGTAAAACCCTCCAGAAAAAAAACAAATTTAATAACATTTATCGACTTAATTTTTTAAGAAATGTATTGATAAGAATTTTAGTCAACAAAAATTGAAATTGATTTGATTTCAATAAATATATAATGAATTAATAATGTATTTATTTTTTGATCGAACGAAGGCTGTTTGTGTCTGGATGTTTACCATTGGAGATAAGGGTGTGCACGCAGTAAATACCAACAGGCACAGTCATCCCATGGTGGAAGACAAGTCACGAGGGAAGATGTGGGAGGCAACGGCGATCTTTTAAAGTGACTTGTGTCTGTCTGCTGTTTTTCAGATGTGCAATATCAGGATCTGACAGCAGCTGCTTGTGTTGTGAAAGTGGACAAAAGCAATAGAGTCCAGTGCAGGCAGATCAGAAAAAGCACATTTACTGTGAAAGTTAAAAGGCGGGGTGGTATACATTGTATATAAGTATACACTCACACACACACACTTATATACATATAAATATATATATATATATATATATATATATAAACAAAGTCAGTCAGTCAGTCATGTCTTGTCTTGTCCTGTTTTGATTTGATGTGAATTTGAAAATAAGGTGGTTTAACTCATCATGTCACAATGCCCACACGCAAGCCCTGGCTGGAATCCGTATATTTCTAACTTGTGTTTTTTGCATTTTTTCAGATGTGGAATGGCAAAATCCCACAGCAGATTCTTCTCCTGTAAGATATTCCGCGAAGGAGTGTTCAAGAAAATCGGCATGGCTTCAAATTCCATGAAATGCCAAGCACGGTCGCACAACACGTTTGCATTCTCTCCCTCTCTCTCTTATACAAACTCACAAACAAACTTAAATTCCAACACCCATAAAGGCAGTTTTTGAAATTTTAAATTTGAAATCTGGAATAGACAGCACATCCCTTTTAAACAGACACATAATGATCCGTGTCTGATATCATATCCCTTTTAAACAGACACAGAAATTTGCGGCACTGAAAGCAAATCCCTGTGAAGCAGATAGAGAATGTTCTTGGACTGAGAGTTCTTTAATTTTAAACCGTCCCAGAATGACCCGGGACTGAGAGCAAATCGCTTTGAAAACAGACACAGATTGATCCTGGACTGACAGCAAATCGGTTTAGACAGACACAAAATGATCCGTGACGTCTCGCATTTCCACTGTGAAAATCACAAAGAGAGATTCATAGCCCGGGACCAACGAGCAGCCGACAGTAAAGTGCGTAACCCATTCTATATTAAAGCGGCATATTCTGACAGTAGTGAAGAAAGCTATTCGGCCCAACGTGGCTGTGCTGTGTCTCTGAGATAGCGATCAAATTAGTTCCCCTCTCCATAGTCCTGCGAATAACAACATAAGAACGTACATTTTACCTTTGATGAATACATTGGGCCTGAAGTCATTGTGCTTGGCTTCCCCCAGGCGCTCGGCTGCAAATAGTGATAACGTTCCACACCTACCTTTTGCTCCTGCACCCTCCGCATCTGAGGCCTTCTCTTCTGCGCTTCGCAGCGCATTCACGTCTTGGAGCTGCAGAGGGAGAAGCTGGATTCACCTGGCTCTGGACAGCCAATGAAGGTACAGTATTATCATTCGTAATAATAGCATCTCTGGAAGGAGGGATTCTCAGTATTACGAATGAAAACGCCCCCATCACCCAAACGCACATGAAAAGTAAAAGAAAACACCTCACGTATGTAATATTAATTTAAATTAAAGTTAACAAATGTGTTAGAAAAAAATATATTATTCGGATTTTTCTTTTAAAGTTTGATATTTAGTGTTTAAAAAAACCTTCCTTCGTGGACAGAGTTTTTCAACATAAAAATGTTATTACATTTTCTTTCGATATGTTTTTATATTTTTTACATGTTTAAAAATTCTTACGCTGATAAAAGAAGGCTATGCAACTGCTTTTCCCAGGCGCAAGCAATTTAAGGACATTCGCTGGGCAATTGATGGGCGAATAGCGCATACACACGCGAATCTCCTTCTCCTGAAGAAGCGTTGGGTCTGTCAAGCAAGAATTTGACATTGGAAAACCTGGTTTTCAGTGTATGCGCCTCGCACGCCAAAGAAGGGCTTTTGTGGGTGCTTGCCGGTTGCGTACGTACTCCGTACAGACACAGTGAGGTCGGAATTACAGGCCCTATCTTAATTTGAGACATGACATGACCAAAGTACAGCATCCTTGACAGTAAAAGGCAAATTTGGCCACGAGTTTTTATGTGATTGACAAAACAACTAGAGGCTTCAAACGCTTTACACAATAATGACGAGTATGGGATTCGGAGCCACGCATGCAGATCACAATAGATTAGCAGGTATTCGCCTTAAACTCTGGGCCACCTCCTCTCCCATTTGAAGCAACGCTAGGCATTCAATTTCCTGCTTTTTGCATCCAAACAGAAATATTGTGCAAGAATATCCACTTCACCGCTTGTCCTGCCAATGCAAGCAGATCGACAATGTTGAAAATGTGCCATCAGCTTCTTAAAGCTAACGGCTTTCATTACTTCAAATGATGTACACACGTAGAATTAAATGCACTCGATAAGGCAGAAGTCGGAGCTGCTGAAACAGCGGAGTTAGGATATTCATAAAAAGAATAAATTGGGATGGGGCAGCAGGAACAGGGGAACTAGGAGCTCCGGAAAGAGGGGAATTAGGAGCTCCGGAAACAAGGAAATTCGGAGCTCCAGAAACATCAGCATTGGTTGATCTGAGAAACAACGGAATGAGAGTGCCCTAGAATGACGGGAAATAGGATCAAGAAACAGTTGAATTGGGACCTCCAGGTATGGTTGAATTAGGAAACCGTAACAGAAACCCGAAAATTAGTAGAGAGCTAAATAAACAGGGAAATTAAGAGAGAGCTACAGTTACAATGGAGTTCTTAACTCCAAATACTGCGACGTTAGGAGAGGGCATCATAATCAGGGAAAGTAGGAGCGCCAGAAATAGGGTAATTAGGAAGAGGAAAATTAAGAGCTCCAGTTCTTTACCTTATAAAGCAGGGGAATTAGGAGCAGCAGAAAAGGAGAGTTAGCAGTTAAAGAAAGATGTGAACTAGGTTCACCTGATACAGGGGAATTATGAGCTCCAGTGACAGGGGCATTATTTACTCCAAAACATGGGACAAAGATGCGACTGAAACATTAGAAGGAAGAGCTGCAGAAACAGTGTAATCGGAGCGCCAGAAAGAGGGTAATCTGGAGTTCCTGATCAGGGAAATGAGGAGCACCTGAAACTGGAGAATTAGAAGCTGCTGAAATAGATAAATGAGGAGTGCAAGAAAATGGAGAATTCGGAGCTCCAGAAACATAGGGATAAGGAGCTCCTGAAACAGAAGGATAAGGAGCTCCAAAAAGAGCTGAATTTGGAGCTCCAGAAACAGTGGGATAAGGAGCTCTTGAAATAGGGGAATCAGGAGTTCCTGAAACAGAGGGATAAGGAGCTCCTGAAACAGAGGAATTAGGAGCTCCTGAAACAGAGGGATAAGGAGCTCCAGAAACGGAGGAATTAGGAGCTCCTGAAACGGAGGGATAAGGAGCTCCTGAAACAGAGGAATTAGGAGCTCCTGAAACAGAGGGATAAGGAGCTCCAGAAACGGAGGAATTAGGAGTTCCTGAAACAGAGGGATAAGGAGCTCCTGAAACAGAGGAATTAGGAGCTCCTGAAACAGAGGGATAAGGAGCGCCTGAAACAGAGGAATTAGGAGCTCTTGAAACAGTGGAATAAGGAGCTCCTGAAGCAGAGGAATTAGGAGCTCTTGAAACATGGGGAATTCAGAGCTCGGATACATGGAAATTAGGAGTTTCAGAAACAGGGGCATTTGGTGTTCAAAAGACGGGAATGATGACCACCAAAAACAGGGGGATTATGAGAGATTTCAGTACTTGCACCCCTAAATATCATTGTCTGGCACAGTTTCTAAGGATAATATACTATGATCCATCTTTCTTAGGTTCAATATGAAATAATTTACACTTCGTCACTGAGACCTATATCTGCATAGTTATTGTCACAAAGACTTAATAAGCGTCTCTTTGCAACATTATGTTCCACGACACTATTTAAAGTGCCAATTAAATTTTTATTCACTAAAATTGGACGAGAGAGCGGAACTGGAAAGTGCCTCGCCGTTTGTTTTTCTTGCTCTGTCTCCTCACGTCTGTCTTTCTTTCTGTCTCCCCATCTGTTTCCAACACTCCCTTGCCCAACCTATCACTCCTCCGTCTTTCTCGCCACTTGTGTAACCCCCTTCTGTCTTTCTCTATGCCCCTCCCGCCTGTCTCTCCGACTGACTCCCACTGTCTTTTTCTTTCCTCTGCTGTTATCTCTATTTCTGTCTCCCCGTCTGTGCCCATCAGTCTCTCCCCCTCCTTCCCTCTCCCGTCTGTCTCTCGAGTCTGTCCCTTGCAGTTCTCCCTCCGTCTGGCCCCGCCGTCTGTCAACCTTTCTCTCTCACTGTCTGTCTCTGTCGTTACCTCCCTGTCTCCCTCCTGTTTAACTGCCTGTTTATCACCCTCTCTGTCTCCCCAGTCTTGCTCTCTCTCTCCTTAACTTTTCTGTGTCTGTCTGATTCGTCTGTTCTATTTCTGTCTTGCCCGTTTCCCTCTGCTGTATCTCTCTCCCCTTCTACATCCTCGCGTCTGTCTACCACTATTAGCATCACCCACTCTGTATCCTTCTTTTACATTTCCAGTCGGATATCTTCACCACACGGTCTGTCGCTCTCTCTCTATCACCTCCTGTAGGGCTCTCTCTCTCTCTGTCCCACGCCAACCCCCCCGCCCCCCCCCCCCCGCCCTCTCTATCCCCTTCCTATCTCTCGCCTGTCTTTCTCTCACTCTCTCTGTTGCCCCTCTGGCTCACCAGTTTGCCTGCTCCCGTCTAGCACCGTCTCAGCCTTTGTCTTTGTAACATATCATCTATCTACCGCAGCCTGTCGCAATGCACCATTCTTCCAGTCAATCTCTATCCCACCACACCCAATTTGTTGCTCTCTCTCGCTGTCTCTCGCTCTCCCAGCTCTTTTTCTTCGTCTACCACGCCGTTTTCTCCCTGTCTTTCCGGGTCTGTTTTCTCTCCCACGGCTGTCCCACTGTAATCCTCCGCACGTGTACTCACTTCTGTCTATCCACAGCTGTCTCCCCATCTCTCATAATCTCTGTCACCGCCAAATGTTTATCTCTCTTTACCTCGCCGATCTGTCAATCTGACTCCGCCATCTGGTTCTCTCCCTCTTTCTCCCCACGTCTATCTCCCTGCTGTCTCTTCATCATTCTCACTCTGTTTGACCCATCGATTACCCCGCCTCTGCCTCTGTCTCTATATCTCTCTCTGTCGGCCTCTTTCCCTGTCTCCAAAGTTTAAAAAAAAATTAAATCAGAAATGTGGGCGTCGCTACCAAGGTCTTCCTTCTTTATTGCCCTTCTGAAACTGCCCCGAAGAAGGTGGTGGTGAGCAGACTATTTTTAACCGCTTCAGTCCGTGTGGTGAAGGAACTCCCACAGTGCCGACTTTGTCGCTGCAGTTTGATTCAACTGAGTGTTTCGCTGGGCCATTGTAGAGGGCATTGAAGTGTCAACCATATTGCTCTGCGACTGGAATCACGTACAGCCCAGACCAGGAAAGAACAGCATATTTCATCCCCAAAAGGTCATTAGTGAACAAGATGGATTATTATGTCAATCCAGTATTATCATCGTCGTCTCTGATACTAGCTCTTTAAATCAAGATTCATGTAATTAACTCAATTTAAATTCTTCAGCTGCCATTGCAGGATTTGAACTTGCATCTCGGCGATCTTCAGACCAGGCCTCTGAATTAGTAGTTCAGTAAAATTCCCACTCTGCTACGGTATGGTTTCTCTCACTCTCTTTCTCTGTGTTTTCCCGGTCTGTCTCCTCCTTCTTTCACCCCCACCTGCCTCTCTCTGTCTTGCCATCTGTCTTTTTCCACCGTCTGTCTCTATCACACGATCTCTCTCCCCACCCACCTACCCGTGTCTGTCTCTCGCTCTGATCCGCCGTATGTCTCTCTCATTCTGCCTCCTCATATGTCTTTCTGGTCCTGTCTCTTCTGTATGCCTCTCTCTCTGTCTCTGTCTCCTCATCCGTCTGCCGTTGCTGTCTGCCCCATCTGTATCTCTCGCCGTTTTGCCCTGTTTGCCCCATTCTTTCACCAAACTCTCTATTTATCTGTCTCTTGCACGTCTGTCTCATCCCCATCTCTCTCACTCTCACTGCCAAACCCCACCGTCTGTCTTTCTTTCTTTATCTCTATCTCAGCCCACTGTATTATTTTTTTGGCTAACCTTCGTCTGCCTCCCCTGTCTGTCAATTACTGCCCCTTCCACCATTCAACCTTGTCTGCCCCTGTCTGTCGCTCTCTATCTGCCTTCCATCCGTCTTCCCTTTCTGCCTCCCGTGTCTGTCACGCACTTTCCCCTTCCATCATTCTCCGCCGTCTACCTCCGCCCTTCTGCCTTCCACGTCTATCTCTCTCTTTGTCACCCATCATATCTCCCACCCACCCACTTTGTCTCTATCCGTTTCTCACCCTGTCGGTCGGTCTTGCCGCCCCTTCGCCTCAGTATTGTCGCTCTCGAAATACCCACCATAATTAACTCTGTCCCTAGTCTGTCGATCTCTCTCTCTCTTTCTTTCAAAATCTGTCTGCCTTGCTTTCTGTCTCTCCGTACTGTCTTTTCTCCATCAAAACCACCTGTCTGTCTCCTTCTTTCTCTGACGTGCACATAACTGTCTCCCCCTGCCTATCTATCTCACTCTCACCGTTACCAGGCGTATGATTTTGAAGGAGATCTTCTCGGCAAGAGTTGGTAAAATAGCGCAAATCTCCGACCTTAATGACCCTTCTCTCGGGAATGCGTTGGATCTGTCAAAAGCCATTTTGACTGTCCCAATGCTGGATTTCAGCGCACACACATCGCGCTCTGAGAAGCAACTTGAGAGGCGTCGACTGGTGTGCGCTGACATCAAATGTGCCCTTAGAGACCGCAATTGTTGGAAATTTGGCAGGCTCTCTGTTGCCATGTATTTCCCTCAGTCTGAAACAAACGTGACAAGTTGTCATTGGCGATTGCAATAATTATTTATCTTTCACAGAATGTTATGAAATTAATTGAATAAGCTTCATTTTAATTTAATAAATCCCGGAATGGGCATCGAAACTGTGCCGACCGGGAGAGAGCGCTGCATCCTAACCACTAGGTGGCGGTCACAGGGGTGAGTAAACGTTGATGTCAAGAACTCGTGAACCAGTTAGGCGGCCTCTATGAGAATGTTTAAAGGGAGAATGTTCAAAGTAACCTAGTCGCAACAGCAATGAACTGCAACAAAAAAAAAACAGCCAAAACCTGTGTTTTTCCCCGGCAGACATGGCGGAAATTAAACGGCGGAAGTTAACCGTTTTGAAGATTGAATGTCTTTTGGAATTGGTTCGTTTTATTAATTGTAAAACATACGATTTATCTTAAAGACTTGGATATTTCATTGCAGTCCTCTGCTGTTGCGACTTTACCAGAACAGCAAAAAATGAGCTACCAGATTAATGCGTGGTATCCGGATTGGTTTCAATACCCACAAACTGTCGCTTTGGGATTACAATATCGGACCGTATCTGGATTGCATTGTTGATGCATCATGACAATGACATTTAATCACAACCCCATCATCAGAAATCTTTCCAGAGATGCTGCCTGACTGGCTGAGTATATCCAACATTTCCTGATTTCATTTCAGGCTTACAGGATTCTCAGTACTTTGCTTTTGAAAATAAAAAGTAACATAAGTTGACGTCATTGGCGATTCGAAAGTCAGTACCTTTCTGCAACGGCAAACGTGAGTCATGCATGGTGTGTATCCTCCCTTCTGCCAGGTAAAGGCCATCACTGAGTGGTGAGGAACATTTTGAGGGGCGAAGGGGAGCAGCATAAGCCGTGACCTATGTGCAAACCAATGACATAAGGAAACGAGGGAATGAGTTCCTTCAGTCTGAGTTTCAGGTGCAATTGAGGAAATTAAAGAGCAGGACCACAAATGTATTCTATGGATTATTCCCAGTGCCCGCACTATTGAGGTTGGAAAAAGCAACGTATGTCTGGATAAAAGTTGCACGAGGTTCGGCTGCAGAATCCGGGGCATCGGGACCAGTTCTGGCGCAGGAGGGACCAGTTGCAGCAGGTCGGGTTGTCCATCAATAGAGCTTGGACCAATGTCCACGCGGGAAGTTTAACAACTGGGGCGGGTGAGGGGTTGCACTAATTTGGCAGTGGATTTGTGTACCAGGATGAAACATCTGTAGATGTTGTAATTATGCATTATACACAATTCCAGACGATTATTATATATCAACTATAGCAGTGAACGTGGCCTCAGACAGCTCATTTCAGCCCATCCTTGGGAAACGATATACCACGGCTCGGCCAACCCTTCCCTTACACCGAGCACAAGCAGAGGAAACACAGGCACAGCAGACTTTGCTGATGACCGTAGAGAGTAAAATGTTCTTTGATCAGTGATAGCTCTAAATATATTTTGGTGTCTCTGTGTTAAGTTGCAATTTGTTCTGTGGGTTATAAATATACTTTGTATATCTGTGTTAGTGTTTATGTATTTACATGCAACAAAGTTATTTATAATAGTATTGTGGAGCATCTGTGTTTCTTATAAATGTATTTTCTGTGTACATTTTTGAATCTATGTTACTTGTAAACACCTCGCACATAAACGTAAATATAATTACAGCACCGAGATACTTAGAGATAAATTCATAATAACACATATATGAACACAAATAATTAGATTTTCAATGTTCCACACAATTTAATTTCCAACTCACAGGTAGCTGCACAAATATATTTATAAATTTCCCGCATGGACATCCAAATTCATTACAAGTAACAAAACATTACACACAAAAAATAAAACACGTCTATGGCGAGAATCTATGGAGTCTCAATAACTGAAGGCTTCTTGCAGAGAGCTGGCATAGACACAATGGGATGAAAAGCTTCCTTCTGTGTTGAATGATTCGATGATTCTTTGTCTTCTTCCTTGTAAGACAGGTAGGGCAGGCAGCTGTATGACGGGAGCAATAAGATAACTGGATATGCAGCTCTAGTGGCGCAATCGGTTAGCACGTGATACTTATATGACAGTGCACTGCTTGGGAAATGCTGAGGTTATGAGTTCGATGCTTCTGCACTTGATGTTTGTACTTTTCAGAGTCGGAGGCTGTTTTCTATTTATCCATTTCTCTTGTTTATTCCGTAATGTACCACGCTGCTGTCTGTCTCTCTCGTTGCATTTATCTCAATGTAAATCTGTGGGTTATTTTTGAATAAATACCCGTGCCTGTTCCCCACATGAAATAAATGAGGTGATCAAACAATTCCTCATCTGGCACTAGAGAGCAAATGAACCAACATTTATAAGAAGATATAGCTTATTGTATATATAACATTCCCTCTTGAGTGATATAGGTTCAATTCTGTACAAAACGAAAGTATGATCACAACGGTTTCCAATAGCAGCCTTTTAATGTATTGCCGCAAGCGCTACCATTGTAGCTCAAGAAGTTTCATAATTAATAAACATAGAAATCAAGCAATGAAACGGTAGAGATGGTTCTGAGAATGTGGAATGCCCTCGCCCAGAGCAACATTTAAAACAAGTTTAAAAACTGGCAGCTTGCAGGAGGAAGGTAAAGAGAGGAAAGAGAGCCACAGAAAAACCACGGGAGTTTCGGAAGCTAAGGGCGTTTGTCTCTGACCACAGCATAGTTGCGAACGGCACGGATATTGTTGCTGTTAAATTTGAATAAAATGCAACGTTTGTTTGCAGCTGTTTCCGTTTCTGTCCCTTTTACCTAATTCTTTATTCCATTTGCCTGCGATGATTCCATAAATCTTCGTATCCTTGCCGAACAAAAATCGATCAATGTGAAACTTGAAAATGTCAATTGCCCCAACATCGATAGATTTTTAGGGGAGGAATTATAAGACAGGTGGAATAGGCAGCTGTATGATGGGAGCACAAATACCACACAGCATTCGCATCCAATTGCAGCGACGGAATCGGATAGCGCGCAGTACTTATATGACAGTGTAAGCACCCAGGAAGGCCGAGGTTGTGAGCTTGAGCCTCCCCTAGTGCAGCTGATGGCTTTGCTTGTGACATTTCGACAGTAATCGAAGGTGCAATTGATGTATCCCCAAACCTTACCTACATATTCAATGTTTTATTCCAGCACAAAATATTGCAACGGAGGATGAAAATTGTACGTATTTGTGAGATGGAGTGGAGGCGTTTTGACATTTAATCAATAACTCTGATGTAAATAATAATGTGCCGGAAACACACTCGATTTCAAAGAGAAGACATGTAAACGCATTGTTTATCTCGACATAATTCCAACACCACATCCAACATATACAAGTATGTTCCTGAACATTTCGCTAAAAATGTTGTGCTCCGTGTTGCAATGTTCGTGCATTGGAGTTCTCGCTGATTCTATTCTATAGAAACATTCAAACTTATCAATTCGAGTCCCACCAAAGACCAAATGTAAATTAATAGAATGGTTACCGCACAGCAGGAGGCCATTCGTCCCATCGAGAGTGTGCTAGCTCTCAGCTAGTCACACTCCCCCGTCCTTTCCCCATCGCCCTGCAGGACAGGGTTGGCTGGTTCCGAGGCTGGAAAGTAATTGTTTGCAGCAAACCGCAACTGTCTGCGATAGCTGGAAGGTTTAATGTTTTGGGCCTGAAATCTACTCAGGTTTACCTGTTCGCCGCTACACTGTTTAAAGCTCCGTTCAGTGCTTGAATAACTAAGAGCTGTAGCTGACGGGCTGCATTTCCATCTCTAGAGCCTGAGAGATCCTCCAGGACGGGATGCACGTTTAAACTGTCGCCCAATTATCTTTTACGCTTTTACAACATTTCAAGAGAGCAAAAGGATTTCAAGCTGCAATGATGTTTTCTGTTATTGTCTTCGCATGCATCTTTCTATCTCTTCCTGTATCTGCCTCTTGTATTTCTCTGGTTTTCGCTGATTGACTTCTCAGGTTTAAATGGACGGCCTGGGTTGATCTATCCTGCAACAAGGACAGCAATGGGCAAAGAAAGACGTGGATTATAGGACAGGAATGGTGTAAGTTCGGGGCAAATATCTTCACAAATATGTTCCTTCGCGCTTGCAGTGCAATAAAGCAGCACCGATTACAGTTGTCTTAAGGTAGATTGTACCTTATGTGGATGCTGACACATATGACAATATAGAGCTATTAATGCTGCAATTCTTATTTGATAATAGAGGTCACATATTCAAAATTAGTTTTGTAAAGACATTCCAATATTGTTGACTTGGAATATCAGCAATGCTCGCACGGCAGTTGGATGCCAGTTGGAAAGCTATCTGAAAGAACACGCTGAACATTGAATTTCTGCTAAGCAGACCATGAGCCTCCTTCTTGAAAATGGTTCTCAAGTCCCGCTAAGAGGGGATTAACTATCATGAGAGTTGAATTGGGGTCTGTCCACGTGTATAGCAGGACGTATAAGGGCTTTTTCCCTTCCTTAAAGAACAGTCATGACTCAGTTGCAGAATTTACTCGCACCCTCGAAATTCGGCCCAAGGATGAGCCGAGCCGATCACTTGGAGTTAATACAATTCCTCGAGTCAGTAAATTCAGTTGGCATATCAAGAAAAATTTAAGAAATCACCGTGACTTAGTCAGTGAGCGCGCAGCATAATGGATAAGGTGTTTATTTATGCTATGTACCATAATGTTACCAGGAATTACAGTTTTGATGAGATTTGGATTCAAAGCTTAATGTATGTAATATTCAGTCAAATGCTTGGAAGGTTTATCAGCAACAAACGCTTGACAAAGTTAATTAACACAATCGATTTGCAGTCCATCGCCTTAACCTCTCGTCTACCATCTAGCACAACTAAGCTTTTCCATTTCAAGCTTTTTGCATCCGTACAGAAATACGCTGCAACAAGTTCGCTTCACGAAGTGTCCTGCCCGTGCACCCAGATCGACAATGTTGAAAATGTACAACCAGCTTCTGTAAGCAAACGGCCTTCAGTTACTACATGATGCCTGTGAACTGTCTCCGGAAAAGATGAGGTGAGGGCCCCTTTTAAATAGACCAGGCAGCCTGACCAAGCCGGTTTCAAAACCGACCAATATAGAACTCTCTACAGTTAGACCACATTAGGAGTACTGTGCCCAATTCTGGTCGCTTTATTATACAATAAACTAGCGAGGCATGGATAGGGTGCAGGGAAGATGGTATACTATCAGGAAAGAATCGACAATCTCAATTTATTGTGTCGCTAAACGAGAAATCTGAGGGGTGAACTAATAGAGCTCTATAATAGCTTGAAAGCTTTTGATAGAGTAGATACAGAGTGTTTCCCCTTGTGGGGAAAATATGACACAAAGATTAGTGCGAAAGCGGGTTGTGCAGATGGCACAGAGAGACTGCAACGAGATTTAAATAGGTTAAGCGAATGGGCTATTGTTTGGCAGATGGAATACAATGTCAGAAAACGTGAGATCATCCACCTTGGGAAAAAAAACAGTAAAAGGGAATATTATTTGAATGGGGAGAAATTACAACATGCTGCGGTGCAGAGGGACCTGGGGGTCCTTGTGCATGAATCCCAAAAAGTTAGTTTGCAGGTACAGGAGATAATCAGGAAGGTGAATGGAATGTTGGCCTTCATTGCGAGAGTGATGGAGTACAAAAGCAGGGAGGTCCTGCTGTAACTGTACGGGGTATTAGTGAGGCCGCACCTGGAGTACTGCGTGCAGTTGTGGTCACCTTACTTAAGGAAGGTTATACTAGCTTTGGAGGGGGTACAGAGACGATTCACTAGGCTGATTCCGGAGAGGAGGGGGTTACCTTATGATGATAGATTGAGTAGACTGAGTCTTTACTCGTTGGAGTTCAGTAGGATGAGTGGTGATTTTATAGAAACATTTAAAATAATGAAAGGGATAGACAAGATAAAGACAGAGACGTTGTTTCCACTGATCGGGGAGACTAGAACTAGGGAGCACAGCCTCAAAATACAGGGGAGCCAATTTAAAACCGAGTTGAGAAGGAATTTCCTCTCCCAGAGGGTTGTGAATCTGTGGAATTCTCTGCCTCGGGAAGCAGCTGAGCCTAGCTAATTGAATGTATTCAAATCACAGAGAGGTAGATTTTTAAGCAATAAGGGAATTAAGGGTTATTGGGAGCGGGCGGGTAAGTGGAGCTGAGTCCACGGCCAGATCAGCCATGATCTTGTTGATTGGCGGAGCAGGCTCGAGGGGCTAGATGACCTACTCCTGTTCCTAATTTTTATGTTCTATGTTCTTATTACTAGAGACCATCAATATAAGAAAAATCAGCAACAAATCGAATTGGGAATTAAGAAGAATCTTCTTTAGCCAGAGAGTGGTAAGGATGCAGAACTCGCTACCACCAGAGTGATTGAATCAAATGTTACAGATGCATGTAAGTAGCGGTTAGATAAATATATGAGAGAGAACTGAATCGAGGGCCACGCTGAAAGTGTTGGATGTGAAAAGAGGGGAGGATGCTCCAGTGGACCACAAACGTCGATATTGACAGGTTAGGCCGAATAGCCTGTTTTTGCATTGAATATCCTATGTAATCGTATGAAATCGACACTCATGGGTCCAATTCAAAAGTCAACTTCTCACAACTTTCAGACCTAGAGGAAATAACACTGATTAATATTCCTGGCCTAGGATGTTTCAAAATGATGTTTAAATTGATGCTCCTTAAAACCAAGCTTTGGGGCATCTGCCGTAATTGCTCTTTTATGTGGCTCCGTGTCAGCGTTATTTCATTTGTCTGAAGCTTTTGTGGAGCGCCGTGTGATGTCTTACCCTGTTAAAGGCGCTACATAAATGCAAGCTGTTTTTGTTGTAGTATTTACATCATTGTCTCCCTGTTTCAGGTTGCAAAGAAAACGTGCTAGTTGAGAAGGCATGCGGCATACTTACCTTTATTAGCCGAGGGATATTGTACAAGAGCAGTGAAGTTATGCTTGAGCTATATAAAACATTACTTGGGCTACAGCTAGAGTACTGCGTAGACGTCATTACAGGAAAGACGTAATTGCACTAGAGAGGGTGCAAAAGAGATGTACGAGGATGTGCCTGGTCTGGGAAATTTTAGCTTTGAGTAATGATTCGATAGGCTGGGTTTGTTTTCATTGGAACATAGGAAGCTGAGGGGAAACATAATTGATGTGTTCAAAATTATGAGGGGTATAGAGAGAGTGGACAGGAAGGTCCTATTTTTCTGAGCAGAATGGTCAACAAACAGGGACATAGATTTAAAGTCATTGGTAGCAAGTTTAGAGGACATTTGACGTGAAATCTATTCACCCAGAGCAAGTTGGGAGACTGGGACAAAGTGCCTGAAATGCTGGTTGAGACAGAAACCCTCACCACATTTAAAACGCGCTTGATATGCACTTGAAGTGCAATAACGTACAGAGCTACGGACCAAAAGCTGGAACATGGGATTCCGCTGGATAGCTCTTTGTTGGCCGGCGTTGACCAGATGGGCCGAAATCTCCTTCTTCCGTGCTGTAAATAACTATGATTCTATGATTCAGTTCTAACCGAGGGTCTAACTACAGATAAGCCGGACGTGGAGACTTTATGGGTAGAATTAAGAGATAGGAAAGGATTTAAGACAACAGTGGGAGTTGTGCATAGGCCCGCTAGTCGCAGCTGTGAAGTACTAGAATATATAAATGTAGAGATTAGAGAAGCGTGCAGTCTAGACAGTGTGGTTTTAATAGGGGATTTACATTTTCCTAGAACTAGAACCTGTCAGAAAGATTTTTCTCCTTCGAATAGAAAACGTTTAGAGGCGATTTATGGCATAAGTTCAAAATTATGAAGTGTTTTGATGGTTAAAAAGGAAAAAGCTTTAAAATGTCACATTTAATGTGTTAAAGTCTCGATAGGCGCAGATGGGGGTCAAGCCCATTACCTTTGGTTTATGAGACCGACGCCTTACCACTTGGGCACTGCACCCTCTGAAAATCTAGTGCTTTGTCCACTAGCAAGGACATGATGGGCTAAATGGTTTCCTTCTGTGCTATAAATTTCTATGGTTTATGGTTCAGTCACTGAGGTGATGTTACTACCAATGTGCTGTTATAGAAGGTGTTCCAAGATTTTCACCACACCAAAATAATGGAAAGGCGATATATTTCCTGTTTCATTATCTGCGGAGTTGATACTCGAGTTGGAAAAATCAATCTTCAACGATCATGCCCACTTCTGATCTTATGATGATGGGCAGGTCATTGATGAAACAGGTGAAGATGAACTCCTGCAGCGATATCCTGGGCTGAGATGATTGGCGTCGAACAACCACAACCAACATCTTTTAGGCTAGGTATGTCTCCAGCAGTGGAGATAAACCCCGCCATGACTTTAATGTTAGACGCCTCCTTGATGAAACATTCGGCCAAATGCTCCTTTGATGTCAAGGACAATCACTCTCGCCTCATTTTAGAATTAATCACTTTTGGCCATATTTGGACCAAGACTGTAATGATGTCTGGAGGCTGGGGGTTCTGTCGGAACTCAAACTGAGCAACGGCGAGCAGTTGGGTCATGCTATGTTCGTGAAAGATACTACGGGAATGCAAGCTCGTGTCTTTACTGTTTGAAAACAGCGCACACTTGCATGATGTGTATTTGTAGGATCAAATGTGTCATCGAGCTGAAATCTTACTCTACCTTACTCTTCGCACAGACCCTATCAGGGCTTCAAAGCTTTGCACGTTTTAAAATATCAGTGTTAAGAAAATTGTTTCTTTCTATATTTCTTAAAGATTAAGAAGGCACAACAGACAGCCATATTTCCCAGTTTGCCGATGATGCAAATATTGGTGATATAGTAATTAGTGCAGACGTTAGCGTATATTTATAAATATATACTGATAGATTAAATGAACGGACGATTCAATGGCAGATAGATTCCAAACAGGTAATTGTGTGGTCACCCATTTTATATCACAAAGTTTAGATCTGAGTACTAATTAAATGGAGCACAGCTCGGAGGGATGGCGTTCCAAAGTAGTTTGCAGTCCAAGTGCGCATACCGCTAAAATGCAGTAGCAAATTACAAATATATTCGAAACAACTAATGGCATGTTAGGCTTTATAACTAGGAGTTAGACTATAAAGCAACTGAAGTTTTTCTTCAACTGCACAGAGATGTTGTAAGACTATATCTGGAGTACTCTAAGTTATAGAATATAAGAGATGAATAGAAGTTTACAGCACGGAAGGAGGCAATTTCGGCCCATCCTGTCTGCGCCACGGTTATCCAGCCGAATCACACTTTCCACCTTAAGCTCCATAACCCTGCACGTTACGGCACTTCAGGTGCACATCCAAATAATTTTTAAATGTGCTAAAGGTTTCTGCCTCTACCACCCTTTAGGCAGTGCGTTTTACACAACCACAACATTCTATGCGTGGAAATTTCCCATCATATCGCCAGTGAACCTTCTCCAATTACTATAAATGTATGCCCGCTGGTTGTTGAGCCCTCTGTTAAGGGAAATAACCCGTTTCTATCCGTTATATCTCGTCCCCTAAGGGCACGGTCCCTTAGAAATGATAGGCTGGATTGGAATGTGTACAGTTCATACTCACCAGAATGTTACCAGATTGCCATGGGTTAAATTATGAGGAGAGATTACATAAACTAGGCCTATACTCCCTGGAATATAGAAGGTTACATGGTGATTTTTAAGGTTTTGAAATGAATTGATAAGATAGATAGATTTAAAGCTTTTTTTACCGTTCTTGCGGGAGTTTACGACAGGAAAATCTTCTTCACGCAAAGGGTGATGGATTTATCTTCTACAAAAAGCAGGATAGACTAGCTCAATTAAAATTGTTAAGTTTAGATTAATAGTTTTTGCTAGTCATTGGTTAAAATGATGTGGAGCCAATGCAGATGGATGGAGTTACGATAGAGCTCAGCCAAGAATGAACAGAATGGCGAATAGGCACGAGGGGCGAAATTGCCTAATCCTGTTCCTAAGTTCAGTCAATTGGCAGAACACCTATTATAAATAAAGAAACGTTGCCTTGAAGGGAGAAATACAAATATATCATTTGCAGAGATTATGGATCGCTTCCACGCTTTAATAACAAAAAAGCATTAAATCTAATTGTCAAAACAGTTGATTGAACATTTGCTTGGAGTGGGTTGGAACCCACGCAGACATGCATCAGTTGGATTTTAAATCCAACGCCTTCACAACTCGGCCATCCTTGTCATGGGCACGCTGCAGTGCAGTGCTTGAAAATTCGGCAAATCGCTTGGAGACTCAAAATTTAGTTTTCAGCCCAGAGCAAACTACTCGTCTGCATACTCTGCAAACATTGGAGGATATATATCTTGTAAAAACTGTGGATGGTGAAAAGCTGAACTACAAAACACAGCACTTCGGCAAATAACGCATTGAACTGGTCGTCCGTAACTAGACAACAAACCCCCTTGGTTTGACCACAGAGCATGTAATCATCCCGTCAACACTGAACATCTTTGAAGGAATAATGTTAAAATGCAGGTCAACCACCCAGTATCAGCAATCTCAGACTGAACCAGCGCTTAAGGGATAAATCATAAGGTATGGAGTAAACTGATATGGGGAGCGATGGAGAGAGTGACAAAGAGAAAGTCATATTTGGAGGGATAAACAGATCCCCAATGAGAAAAGCATACAGAAATTAACTGCAACTGAGATAGACATAAAGCGACACTGATACACGGAAAAAAAGTTAGAGTCAGAGAGAAATAGAATGAATGATAGAGAGAGAAAAAGAGACCAGCACACTAAATGTGAGAAAATCCCTGCCGGCACGGCCCGGAATTAAATCCGTGAATTGACGTTTACAGGTGAAAATACAAGCTCACTGAGAGAGAGGATTGTAGCATCACAGAAGCATGGAATGAAACACTTTGCCTAGAGCCCTGCAAACTGTTCGCCATCAACTATTTACCCAATTCCCTTCGAGTGGTGGTCACCCCGCAGCTTAAGAGCGTGCAGGTAGAGAGGGAGTGGGTGATCAGCAGACAGAATAGGAGGACGAGGCAGGTAGTGCACGAGCCCCCGAGTCCATCTCGCTCGCCAACAGATATTATCTTCTGAGTATCGGTGTGGACATAGTGCCTCTGGCGAATGCAGCCAGATCCAAATCCACGCCACAGAAGGTGGTTCAACTGCACATTGGAGGAGAGAAAAGAATGGAAGAGCTATAATGGTAGGGGTTTCAATAATCAGGGGAGCAGACAGCCGTTTCTGCCACCGCAGATGTGACACCAGAATAATATGTTGCCTTCCTGGGGGCAAGGATGTCACTATCGTCTGCATGGCATTCTGATGGAGGAGGGTGATCTGCCAGAGGTCATTGCCCATACAGTTACCAATGACATAGGTAGAAAGAGGGGCGAGGTCCTGCAGGCAGAGTTTGGTGAGCTACGAGAGAGGTTACAAAGTAGGACCAGAAAGGTAGTAATCTCCGAAATACTCTAGGTGCCACGAACTCGTGAGTACAGAAATAAGAGGATTGAGCACGTGAATGGATGGCTGGAGAGATGGTGCAGGATGGAGGGCTTTAGTTTCCTGAGACATTTGGACTGCTTTTGGCGGAGTTGTGACCTGTTCAAGCTGGATGGGTTGCACCACAGCAGAGCCGGGACCAATAAGCTCGCGTGGCGGGGTGCGGGGTTGGAGGCGGTGGTTGCTTGTGCTGTTGGGGAGGGTTTAAACTAGTTTGGCAGGGGGATGGAAACTTTTGAATAGATTCAATAGAGAGGGGAGTAGAGTTTGAATTATAAAGCAAAAATGTAGAAAGTGAGTTTGTCGGACAGAGGAAGCAAGCAGGAAAAAAGGGTAAAAAAACAAACTTAAAAAGCATTTTTCTAAATGCACGTAGCATTCGTAACACAGCAGATGAGTTGACGTCACAAATAGATACAAATGCGTATGATCTGATAGTCATTACAGAGAAGTGGTTGTAAGGTGACCAGGACTGGAAACTAAATATTCAGGGGAATTTGACATTTCGGAAGGATAGACAAAAAGGAAAAGGAGTTGGGGTAACACTGTTAATAAAAGATGGGATCAGTGCGTTAGTGTGAAACGATATTGGCTCATAGGATCAAGAGATTGAATCAATTTGGGCGGAGATAAGAAAGAATAACGGCATAAAGCCGCTGTTGGGCGTCGTCCATAGGCCCCCAAACAGTAGCTGTACGATTGCACGGAGTATAAATCAAGAAACAATGGAGGCTTGTAAAAAAAGGCACGGCAATAATCATAGGGGCTTTTAACCTTCATATCTACTGAATAAAATTTATTTGTCTGTGTAGACTTGAGGAGACGCTCATAGAGTGTATCCGGGATAGTATATTTCTACAGTACCTGCTCCCCCAATCATGGAGCAGGCTATCTTAGATCTAGTACTGTGTAATGAGACAGGATTAATAAATGATCTCAGAATAAAAGAAAATATAGTATTGAGTGACCACAATATGGTTGAATTTCAAATTCAGTTGGAGGGAGAGAGATTTGGTTCTCCAGTGTCCTCAGCTTAAATAAAGTGCACTACAAAGGTATGATGGCAGAGGTGGATAAAGTAGATTGTGAAAGTAGCGTAAGGTGTGGGACGGTTGATGAGCATTGCAGACATTTAAGGAGATATTTTATAACGCGGAACAAACATTTACCATATGAGAAGGAAAGGCTGTAAGAGAAGGGATAACCCTCCGTGTCTAACTAACGAAATAACGGAGGGTATCAAATTGAAATCAAAGATATACAATGTGGCCAAGACTAGTGGGAGACGAGAGCAGCGGATTGGGATTTTTTTTAAGCCAGCAGAGAACGGTTAAAATCATGATTAAAGAGGGAAGATAGATAATGAAAGTAAACTAGCAGGAAATATAAAATCAGATAGTAAGAGTTTCTACAAATATATAAAAAGGAAAGGAATGGCTAATGTGAATGTTGGTCCCCTGGAGGATGACACGGGGAATTAATATTGGAGAAGAAGGAAATGGCAGAGACTTTGAACAAATATTTTGTCTTGCTCTTTACAGTAGATGACACTATAAACAACCCAATAGTGGACAATCAAGCGGATCTAGGCAGGGATGAACTTAATGCTATCACTATCACGAGCGAAGAATTACTAGCAAAATAATTGCACTAAAGGCAGACAAGTCCCCTGTACCTGATGGCTTACATCCTCGGGTCTTAAGAGAAGTGGCAGCAGAAATAGTGGATTCATTCGTTACAATTTCTCAAAATTCCCTCGATTCGGAGGCGTTTGGAGCGGATTGGAAAACCGCAAATGTAACGCCCCTTAAAAACGAGCCAAGCAAAAAAAAGTAAACTATAGACCAGTTAGCCTAACATCTGCCGTTGCGAAAATGCTAGAGTCCATTATTAATGAAGCAGTAGCGGGACATTTGGAAAAGCATGATTCAATCATGCAGAATCAGCATGGATTCATGAAAAGGAAATCATGTTTAACAAATTTGCTGGAGTTTCTGAGGATGTAAGGAGTGGATAAGAGGAAACCAGTCGATGTGGTGTATTTGGATTTCCAGAAGGCATTCGATAATGTGCCACATAAGAGGTTATTGCTCACGTAACAGCTCACGGGATTGGGCTTAAAATATTAGCAGGAATCGAGGCTTTGCTAAATAACAGAAAACAGAGCATCAGGATAAATGTGTAATTTTCCAGTTGGCAAACAGTGACTAGTGGGGTGACGCAGGTATCGGTGCTGGGTATTCAAATATTTACAATCTATATTAACGACTTGCTTGAAAGGACCGAGTGCAATGGAGCTAAGTTTGCTGATGATACAAAGATTGGTAGGAAAGCAAATTCTGAAGAGCACACAAAAAAATTGCAAAGTGATATAGACAGGTTAAGTGAGTGGGCAACAGTTTGGCAGTTCCAATATAATGTGTGAAAATGTGACCTTACCAACTGTGGCAGAAAGAATAGAAAAGCAAATTAAATTCCTATGGAGAAAAGTAGCAAAGTGCTGCAGTACAGGGACACTTGGGGGTACTTGTGCATGAAACGTAAACATTAGTATGCAGGTACAGCAATTGATCAGGAAGGCAAATGGAATATGCGTTTTTTGCAAATGAGATGGCTTATAAAAGCAGATTTGTCCTGCTACAATTGTATCGGGTATTAGTGAGGCCACACCTGGAGTACTGCGTAAAGTTTTAGTCTCCGTATTTAAGGAAGGATATACTTGGAGACTGTTCAGAGAAGGTTCACTAAGTTGATTTCGGAGATGAGGGGGATTGACATATGAAGATAGGTTAAGTAGGGTGGGGCGATCCACACTGGAGTTCAGAAGAATGAGAGGTAATCTTATCGAAACTTATAAGATAATGAGGACGCTCGACAAGGTGGATGCAGAGAGCACATTTGCACTCATAGGGGAAAGGAAAACTAGGGGACATAGACTTAGAATAAGGGACCGCCCATTTATAAGAACATAAGAACATATGAAATATGAGCAGCAATAGATCATATGGCCCATCGAGTCTGCACCACCATTTAATACGATAATTGCTGACCGGATCATGGACTCAGGTCCACTTTCCTGCCCGCTCCCCATAACCCCGTAATACCACCATTTAATGTGAAATATGTCTGTTTTCTCACATATCGAGCGGCTGTGAGAAGCGGAACTTTGAGTAAAATATGGCGGTTCTCGTCCGTGATTTAAACACGACACCTCTCGCAATTCAAATGTAATCACTCCTAAGCGAAAATCATACCCCAAGCCCAACGAGCCGCCGACAGTGGAGAGCGTTGCTCTCAGATTCTGATGGTAGTGAGAAAAGATATTCGACATATCGTGCTTGCGCTGTCCCTTTGAGACCTATCTAATTAGTCCCCCTCTTAACAGTCCGACAAATTTTATCCCTTTGACGAATATATTATTAATTTGAGACATGACATGAGCAAAGTGCAGCATCCTTTTCAGTAAAAGGGGAATTTGGCGATGTGGTTAACAAAACAAGTAGGGAGGGGTCAAGGCTGGAAAACAAGAACAACGAGGATGGAATTCGAACCCATGCGTGCAGAGAACAATGGATTAGCAATCCATCACCTTAATCTCTCGGCCACCTCGTCACCTGCATGGCAGAGCTTCAGCCATTCAATCTCCTGCTCTTTGTATGCAAACAGAAAGAACGTGCAAGAAAATCCACTTCACAGCTTGCTGTGCCCGTACAACCAGATCGACAATGATGAAAACATGCCCTTCGATTCTCAAAGCAAGCAGCCTTGCTTTATTTCAGGTGAGTGACTGGAAGAGATGATTGGTTTTTCGGAAGAATCACAACAAAGCATATAAAACTTCACGCAGCGAACTAATTGTCCGCGGCAGGACTCAAATTTGCAATCCTCTGATAACGTCGCCGTTGCAATCGAAGTTAGACGCTCTATCCATTAGGTCACGCAGCCTCCGTCATCAGCGTAAAAAATGTCGCTGTGTCTATTGGGAGCAAATTCGGGTCAACTGCGATATCAAGCAGTGGATTAGGAAAAGATGAGGATATTTCGAGTAACTGAACAGATGCACTGCGATCTGGGTGTGCACTGGCGCAGGCAACCCCATGTAACTTGGAACACAACAGTTTAATAATTCATCCATCGCAGTTCAAATCACACTCATTTTAAACTATACAGGATGATGCGGGATTATGAGAAAATTCGTATTAAAGGGACAGATTATGAATCGAAAATGACAACCATCCCTTTTAAACAGACACAGAATGATCCGCGACTGCAAGTACATCCTTTTTACACAGATGCAGAATGACCCTTGACTGACAGCAGTGCCCTTTTAAAAGAATAAAGTGAGATTTCTATCATCCCTGATTGCAGTTGTGCAGTGCGTGAGTGAGCATGGGAGTCAGGAACACGCGGGGCTGAAACGGCAATTGAAACCAGAGGTGATAGACAGGCAGGAAGGAGGGAGGGTCGTAATACCAACCCAGACAAAAAGCCAATTTACAACTATATATATATATATATATATATATATATATACATATATATGATTAACATTTAAAAAAATGAAAACCATTTAAATTTTATTTTTAAAAAATTGAATGTCATTTGTTTTAAATAAATAAATAATTGATTCATAATCTATATATTTTTTGATTGGACAAAGGCGGTGTGACTGGAAGAATTCCATTGGAAATAGCGGGTGCAGTCAGTAAGTACCCAAACACAGTAAGCCCATCATGCCACGAGGAAAGATCTGGGCTACAAAAGCTAATCTTTTAAAGTAGCGTGTGTCCTTCTGCTAGATCTGACAGCAGCTGCTTGTGCTGTGAAAGAGGTCAAATGTAATGGCGCTCAGTGCAGCCAGAACAGGAAAAGCACGTTTATTTTGAAAGTTAAACAGTTGGGATTGTATATAAATATACATATGTACATATATATGTAAGAACAAAGTCAGTCAGTCAGTCATGTCTTGTCTTGATTTGATTTGATTTGAATTTGAACAGAAGGATGGAGAATGTCATCATGTCACACAGCCCACACGCAAGGCCTGACTAAAATCGCTACATTTCTAACGTGTGTATTTTCCCTTCTTTCAGATGTGGCATAGCACAATCCCACAGCAGATTCTTCTACAGTCAGAGAGTCCATGAAGGAGTGTTCAAACAAATCAGTTTGGCATCAAGTTGCATGTAATGCATTTTTCTCACATGACATGTAATGCACAGTAAGATCGCACAGCACGTTTGCACACACTGTTGCCGACACAAACAAACAAACAAACTAAAATTCCTGCACGTCCAAAGGCAGTTTATGAAATTTGAAACTTGAAATCCGGGACAGAGAGCACATCCCTTTTAATAAGACACAGATTGCTCCGGGACTGATAGCACACCATTTTAAACAACGGAGAATGATCCCGGACAGACAGCACATCCCCGTAAAAGGGATACGGAAACAAAATGAAGAAAAACAGATAATAGTGTAAAACTCAGCAGGTCGTGCAGATTTTGTGGATGATGAATCCGGATTCACATTCTGTCGGATAATCATTCCAATTTTTTAGGAAAAAGTTAAATATTACAGATGTTTTCAGCAAAAATAGCACCTGGAAGAAATAAGCAGCGGGAAAGGACAAAAGGGAACGTCTGTGATACATGGTAACGCAGTAGTGATTAAATAATAAATGGCACAATGGGAAACGGCAACGTGGATGGTAATCGGGCAATAACGTTACAAAGGATGGTCCATAGGAGGTGTTAGTGGGAACAGCAGAACCATGACCAGACAATGGGAGCGGTGCTTATGCTCTGATACGTTGAAACTAATGTTGAAGCCAGAAGAGTATAACATGCCTACAATATAGGGTGTCACCGCCTTTGAATCAGACCAGGCAGCTTGGCCATCCGGGATGGATTTCCTGTCCGGTTTGAATTCGGCAGCCAAGGGCCTAATACTAAAGCTGGCTTCTCACATCTTTTCAGCTCTAGAGAAACAGGGCGCACTCATATTCAGGGCAGATGTGGACATTGACGCTGAATGTATGCTTATCCCAATTGAGGTGAGCTTCTGCATACAGACAGGAAGATACACTGATCAAGTATTGGCCGGAACCAAGCACGGGTTAGGTTATCCAACGGGACACAGAGCCGAGTACCTCTGAGACACTTTAACTTTACTCAGTTGGATGAGTTTCTCTTTGCTCTGGGGTTTGTATGCTGTGGAAACATTCGGCGCAAAATCACACATTTTAATGTGAATTATTTATTTTTACTCTCATGGCGAGCGGTTGTGAGAAGCGGAACTTTCAGTAAAAGATGGCGTGGCTCGTCCGGGATTTGGAACCGGGACATCTCACATTTCAAATATGATCATCCCGTAGCGGTAATCATAAACCGAGACCAACGAGCCGCCGTCAGTGAAGAGCATAGCTCTCAGATTCTGACGGTAGTGAGAAAAGATATCCGGCCCATCGTGTTTGTTCTGTCGCTCAGATAACTATCTAATTAGTCTCCCTCTCCGCAGTCTTACAAATGTTATCACTTTGACGAATATATTATTAATTGAGACATGACTTGAGTAAAGTGCAGCATCCTTGTCAGTAAAAGGGGAATTTGGCGATGAGGTCAAATGTGATTGACAAAACGACCAGCGGGGTAAAAGCTGTAATACAATAACGACAAGGATGGGATTGGAACTCATGCGTTTCGAGCAGAATGGATCAGTAGTCCATCGCCTTAACCTCTCGTCTACCTCGTCGCCTATTCACCACAGCGTCAGCTGTTCAATCTCCTGCTTTATGTATCCAAAGAGAAAAAAGTGCAACAAAGTCCACTTCATAGCTTGCTCTGCGCGTGCAACCAGATCGACAATGATGAAAACGTGGCATTAGTTTCTTAAAGCAAACAGCCTTCCTTTACTTCAGGTGAGTGACTGGAAGAGATGGTTGCTTTTTCGGCAGATTCACAACAAAGAATATAACATTTCACGCAGCAAACTAATTGACTGCAGCCGGAAACAAACCTGCAATCTTCTGATAACGTCGTAACTATAATCGAAGTCAGACACCTTATCCATTTGGCCAGGCAGTCTCTACCATGCGCGTCAAATTTGTTGCCGGGTATGTTGGGAGCTGATTCGGCGCAACTGCTAAATCAGGGGGTGGATTAGAAAAAGATGAGCATATTTCGAGAAAATGCACAGATGCACTGCGATCTAGGTGCGCACCGGCGCAGGCTACCCCAATGTAAATTGGAACACAACAGATTAACAATTCGGTGACTGTAGCTGAATTCATACTCCTCAAACTATACAGGGTGATCCGGGATTTTGAGAAAATTCATTTTAAATGGACAGATTATGAACCGGAACTGACACCCATCCTTTTCACAGAATGATCCGCGACTGCAAGTACATCCCTTTTACACAGATGCAGAATGTCACATGCCTGACAGCAGTTCGCTTTAAAATAATAAAGTGAGATTTCTATCATCCCTGAAGGCAATTGTGCAATGCGTGAGTGAGCGTGGGGCTCAGGATCACGGCAATTCAAACCACAGGTGATCGACAGGCAGGAAGAGGAAGGGACGTAAAACCAACCCAGACACAAAGCCAATTTACAAATATATATATAATTAAAATTTTTATAAAAGATATACATATAAATTTTATTTAAAAAAAATTGGATTTCATTTGTTTTAAGTAAATAAATAATTAAGTCATGATCTAGATTGTTTTCGATTTGAAGAAAGGCTGTGTGACTGGAAGAATTACATTGGAAATGAGGGGGTACAGTCTGTAAATAACCAAACACAGTAATCCCACAGTGGAAGACAAGCCAAACATGTAAAGTCTTTCTGCTGGATCTGGCAACAGATGCTTGTGCTGTGAAAGAGGTCAAATGTAATGGAGGCCGGTGCAGGAAGAACAGAAATAGCACGTTTATTTTGAAAGTTAAAAAGTTGGGATTGTATATAATCTTATATATATGCATAAACAAAGTCAGTCAGTCAGTCATGTCTTGTCTTGTCTTGTCTTGATTTGATTTGATTTTAATTTGAACATGAGGGTGGAGGATGTCATCATGTCACACAACCCACAAGCAAGCCCTGGCTAAAATCGCTATATTTCTAACTTGAGTATTTTACCCTTCTTTCAGATGTGGAATAGCAAAATCGCACAGCAGATTCTTCTACCGTCAGCGAGTCGACGAGGGAGTGTTCAAACAAATCAGTTTGGCATCAAGTTGCATGTAATGTGTTTTTCTCACATGACATGACATGTACAGTAGGATCGCACACAACGTTTGCACACAGTCTGGTTTAAACAAACACACAAACAAACTAAAATTTCTCACCTCCAAAGGCAGTTTATGAAATTTGAAATTGAAATCCGGGACAGACAGCACATCCCTTTTAAACAGACACAGAATGACCCGGGACTGGTAGCACACCATTTTGAACAGACAGAGAATGATCACGGACAGACAGCACATCCCCTTAAAAGGGATAGGAAACAGAATGAATAAAAACAGATAATAGTATAAAACTCAGCAGGTCGTGGAGATTCTGTGGATGATGAACCCGGTTTCACATTCTGTCGGATAATCATTCCGATATTTTAGGAAAAAGTTAAAGATTAAAGAATTTTTCTACAAAAATAGCACCTGGAAGAAATACGCAGCGAGAAAGGACAAAAGGGAACGTCTGTGATACATGGTAACGCAGGAGTGATTAAATAATAAATAGCACAATGGGAAACGGCAAAGTGGGTGGTAATCGGGCAATAAGGTAAGAAAGGATGGTCCAAAGGAGGTATTAGTGGGAACTGCAGTACCATTACCAGACAATGGGAGCGGTGCTTATGATCCGATACGTTGAACCGAATGTTGAGGGCAGAAGAGTATAACATGCCGACAGTATAGGTTATCACCGCCTTTTAATCAGACCAGGCAGCTTGGCCACACCAGATTGATTTCCTGTCCGGTTTGAATTCGGAAGCCAAGGGCCTAATACTAAAGCCGGCTTCTGACATCTTTTCAGCTCGAGAGAAACAGGCGCACTCATATTCAGGGCAGAGGTGGACATTGACGCTGAATGTATGCTTATCCCAATTGAGGTGAGCTTATGCTTACAGACAGGAAGATATACTGATCAAGTATAGGCTGGAACCAAACACGGGCTTATTTTATCCAACGAGACACAGAGCCGAGTACCTCTGAGACACTTTAACTTTACTCAGTTGGATGAGTTTCTCTTTGCTCTGGGCTTTGCACGCTGTGGGAACATCGGTGCAAAATCACACCTTTTAATGTGAAATATTTATTTTTTCTCTCATGTCGAGCGGCTGTGAGAAGCGGAACTTTGAGTAAAAGATGGCGTGGCTCGTCCGAGAATTGAGACCGGGACCTCTCACATTTCAAATATGATCATCCCGTAGCGGGAATCATATACCTAGACCAAGGAGCCGCCGACAGTGAAGAGCATAGCTCGCAGATTCTGACGGTAGTGAGAAAAGATATCCGGCTCATCGTGATTGTGCTGTCCCTCAGTGTCCTATCTAATTAGTCACCCTCTCCACAGTCCTACAAATGTTATCACTTTGACGAAGATATTATTAATTTGAGACATGACATGAGCAAAGTGCAGCATCCTTGTCAGTAAAAGGCGAATTTGGCGATGAGGTTGATGTGATTGACAAAACGACCAGCGGGGTAAAAGCTGCAAAACAATAGCGACAAGGAAGGGATTAGAGCTCATGCGTGCAGAGCACAATGGATCAGTAGTTCATCGCCTTAACCTCTCGTCCACCTCATCGCCTATTCACCACAGCGTCAGTCATTCAATCTCCTGCTTTTTGTATCCAAAGAGAAATAATGTGCAACAAAGTCCACTTCACAGCTTGCACTGCCCGTGCAACCAGATCGACAGTGATGAAAACGTGGCATTAGATTCTTAAAGCAAACAGCCTTCCTTTACTTCAGGTGAGTGACTGGAAGAGATGGTTGCTTTTTCGGCAGAATCACAACAAAGAATAAAAAATTTCATGCAGCAAACTAATTGACCGCGGCAGGACACAAACCTGCAATCTTCTGATAATGTCGCGATTATAATCAATGTCAGACGCCTTATTCAGTGGGCCAGGAAGTCTCTGCCGTGCGTGTCAGATTTGTTGTTGGGTATATTGGGAGCAAATTCGGCGAAACTGCTATATCAGGGGGTAGATTACGAAAAGATGAGCATATTTCGAGTAAATGAATAGATGCACTGCGATCTGGGTGCGCACCGCCGCAGGCAACACCAATGTAACTTGGAAAACAACAGTTTAACAATTCGGTCACTGTAGCTGAAATGACACTCCTTCTAAACTAAAACTATACAGGATGTTCCGGGATTATGAGAAAATTAATTATAAAGGGACAGATTATGAACCGGAACAGACACCCATCCTTTTTAAACAGACAAAGAATGATCCGCGACTGCAAGTACATCCCTTTTACACAGATGCAGAATGACACATGACTGACAGCTGTTCCCTTTAAAAAAAATACAGTGAGATTTCTATCATCCCTGAAAGAAATTATGCAGTGGGTGAGTGAGCGTATGGCTCAGGACCAAGGCAATTGAAACCACAGGTTATCGACAGGCAGAAAAGAGGAAGGGACGTAAAATCAACCCAGACACAAAGCCAATTTACAAATATATATATATTTAACATTTTTAGAAAATAAATAAATGTAAATTTTATTTTTTAAAAATTGAATTAGATTTTTTTAAATAAATAAATAATTGATTAATTATCTAGATTTTTTTCGAATAAAGGAAGGCTGTGTGAGTAGAAGAATGCCATTGGAAATGAGGGGGTGCAGTCAGTATATACACAAACACAGTAAGCCCATGGTGGAAGACAAGCCACGAGGGACGATATGGGCTACAAAAGCCAATCATTTAAAGTCTTTCTGCTGGATCTGACAGCAGCTGCTTGTGCTGTGAAAGAGGTAAAATATAATGGCGCCCAGTGCAGGCAGAACAGAAATAGCACGTTTATTTTGAAAGTTAAAAAGTTGGGATTGTATATAAACATATATATAAATATATATGTATATATAAACAAAGTCAGTCAGTCAGTCATGTCTTGTCTTTTCTTGATTTGATTTGATTTGAATTTCAACATAAGGGTGGAGGATGTCGTCATGTCACACAGCCCACACGCAAGCCGTGGCTACAATCGCTATATTTCTAACGAGTATTTTACCCTTCTTTCAGATGTGGAATAGCAAAATCGCACAGCAGATTCTTCTACCGTCAGCAAGTCCACGAAGGAGTGTTCAAACAAATCAGTATGGCATCAAGTTTCATGAAATGCATTTTTCTCACATGATATGAAATGTACAGTAGGATCGCACAGAACGTTTGCACACACTCTGGTTTAAACAAAAACATAAAAAACTAAAATTCCTCACCTCCAAAGGCAGTTTATGAAATTTGAAATTGAAATCCGGGAGAGACAGCACATCCCTTTTGAAAAGACACAGAATGACCTGGGACTGATAGCATACAATTTTAAACAGACGGAGAATGATCCCGGACAGACAGCACATCCCCTTAAAAGGGATACGGAAACAGAATGAATAAATAGTGTAAAACTCAGTAGGTCGTGGAGATTTTGTGGATGAAGAACCCGGTTTCTCATTCTGTCGGATAATCATTCCGATATTTTAGGAAAAAGTTAAAGATTAAAGAAGTTTTCAACTAAAATAGCGCTTGCAAAGAATACGCAGCGAGAAAGGTCAAAAGGGAACGTCTGTGATACAGTCGAACGCAGGAGTGATTAAATAATAAATGGCACAGTGGGAAACGGCAAAGTGGGTGGTAACAAACGATGGTCTAGAAGTGGTGTTAGTGGAATAGCAGAACCATTACCAGACAGTGGGAGCGTTGCTTATGATCCGATACGTTGAACATAATATTGAGGCCAGAAGACTATAACATGCCAACAATATAGGGTGCCACCACCTTTTAACCAGAACAGGCAGCTTGGCCCCCCCGGATTGATTCCTGTCCGGTTGAATTCGACAGCCAAGGGATTCAATAAAAAGCCAGCTTCACACATCTTTTCAGCTCCAGAGAAACAGGGCGCTCTCATATTCGGGGCAGAGGTGGAGATTGACGCTGAATGTATGCTTATCCCAATTGAGGTGAGCTTCTGCATACAGACAGGAAGATACACTGATCAAGTATTGGCCGGAACCAAGCACGGGTTAGTTTATCCAACGAGACACAGAGCCGAGTACCTCTGTGATACTTTAACTTTACTCAGTTGGGTGAGTTTCTCTTTGCTCTGGGATTTGGACGCTGTGGGAACATCGGCGCAAAACTAACCTTTTGACGTGAAATATGTCTGTTTTCTCTCATGTCGAGCGGCTGTGAATAGCCGAACTTTGAATAGACGATGGCGGGACTCGTCCTGGATTTGGAACCGGGACCGCTCACATTTCAAATGTGATTATCTCTGAGCGAGAATCATACCCCTAGATCAACGAGGGGCCGCCAGTGAAGAACATAGCTCTCAGATTCTGACGGTTGTGAGAAAAGATATTCGGCCCATAGTGATTGTGCTGTCCCTCAGAGACCTATCTAATTAGTCACCCTCCCAACAGTCTTACAAATGTTATCCCTTTGACGAATATATTATTAATTTGAGACATGATATGAACAAAGTGCAGCATCCTTGTAAGTAAAAGGGGAATTTGGCGATGAGGTTAAATGATATTGAAAAACGACCAGGTAGTTCTCAAAGCTGTAACACAACAACGACGAAGATGGGACTCTCGGCCACCTCGTCGCCTGTTCACTAGATCGTCAGCCATTCAATCTCCTATTTTTTGTATCCAAACAGAAATAAAATGCAAGAAAGTCCACTTCACAGCTTGCTCTGCCCGTGCATGCGGATCGACAATGATGAAAACGTGTCATTAGATTCTTAAAGTAAACAGACTTCCTTTACTTCAGGTGAGTGACTGGAAGAGATGGTTGCTTTTTCGGCAGAATCAGAACAGAGAATATAAAATTTCACTCAGCAAACTAATTGACCACGGTAAGACTCGAAGTTACAACTTCTGATAACGCCTTATACATTAGGCCACGCTCTCTCTACCATACGCGTCCAATTTGTTGTTGGGTATATTGGGAGCAAATTCTGGGCAACAGCGATATCAAGGAGTGGATTCGGAAAAGATGAGCATATTTCGAGTAAATGAATTGATGCGCTGCGATCTGGGTGCGCACCAGCGCAGGCAACCCCAATGTAACTTGGAACACAACAATTTACAATTCGGTCATTGCAGCTTAAATCACACTCCTTCTAAAACTATACAGGATGATCCGGGATTATGAGAAAACTCATTATAATGGGGCAGATTATGAACTGGAACTGACAAGTTCCCTTTTGAAAAGACACAGAAAGATCCTGGATGCAAGTACATCCCTTTGACACAGATGCAGAATGACACTTGACTGACAGCAGTTCCCTTTTAAAAAAATAAAGTCCGATTTCTAACATCCCTGAAGGCAATTGATCAACGCGTGAGTGAGCGTGGGGCTCAGGACTACGCAGGGCTGGAACGGCAATTGAAACCACAGGAGATCGACAGGCAGTAAGGAGGAAGGGACGTAAAACCAACCCAGTCAAAAAGCCAACTTACAAATATATATATATTTAACATTTTTAGAAAATTGAATTTGATTTGTTTTAAATAAATAAATAATTGATTCATTATCTAGATTTTTTTCGATTGAACGAAGGCTGTGTGACTGCAAGAATTCCATTGGAAATGAGCGTGTGCAGTCAGTAAATATCCAATCACAGTAAGCCCATGGTGGAAGACAAGCTACGAGGGAAGATATGGGCTAAAAAAGCCAATCTTTTAAAGTAGCGTGTGTCTTTCTACTGGATCTGACAGCAGCTGCTTGTGCTGTGAAAGTGGTCAAATGTAATGGAGCCCAGTGCAGGCAGAACTGAAAAAGCACCTTTTATTTGAAAGTTAAAAATTTGGGGTTGTATATAAATAAGCACATATAGATAGATATATATAAACAAAGTCAGTCAGTCAGGCATGACTTGTCTTGTCTTGATTTGATTTGATTTGAATTTTAACATAAGGGTGGAGGATGTAATCATGTCATACAGCCCACACGCAAGCCCTCGCTAAAATCGCTATATTTCTAACTTGTGTCATTCCCGTCTTTCAGATGTGGAAAAGCAAAATCCCACAGCAGATTCTTCTACCGTCAGAGAGTCCTCGAAGGAATGATCAAACAAATCAGTATGGCACCAAGTTGCATGTAATGTATTTTTCTCACATGACAGTAAGATCGCACAGCACGTTTGCACACACTCTGGCTTACCCAAACACACAGACAAACTAAAATTCCTGCACACTCCAAAGCAGTTTTTCAACTTTGAAATTTGAAATCCGGGACAACAGCACAGCCCTTTTAAACAGACACAGAATGATCGGGGACTGATAGCATACCATTTTAAACAGACAGAGGACGATCCCGGACAGACAGCACATCCCCTTAAAAGGGATATGGAAACAGAACGAATAAAAACAGATAATTAGGTAAAACTCAGCCGGTCGTGCAGATTCTGTGGATGAAGAACCCGGTTTCATGTTCTGTCGGATAATCATTCCGATATTTTAGGAAAAAGTTAAAGATTACAGATTTTTTCAACAAAATAGCGCCTGGAAAAAATACGCAGCGAGAAGGGTCAAAAGGGAACGTCTGTGATACAGTGGAACGCAGGAGTGATTAAATAATAAAAGGCACAATGGGAAACGGCAAAGTCGGTGGTAATCGGGCAATAAGGTAACAAATGATGGTCCAGAGGTGGTGTTAGTGGGAATTGCAGAACCATTATCAGTCAATGGGAGTGGTGCTTATGATCCGATACGTTGAACATAATGTTGAGGCCAGCAGACTATAACATGCCTACAATATAGGGTATCAATACCTTGTAATCCGACCAGGCAGCTCGGCCATCCCGGATTGATTTATTGTCCGGTTTGTATTCGGCAGCCAAGGGACTCATTCAAAAGCCAGCTTCTCACATATTTTCAGCTCCAAAGAAACAGGAAGCACACATATTCAGGGCAGAGGTGGATATTGACGCTGAATGTATGCTTATCTCAATGGAGGTGAGCTCATGCGTTCAGAAAGGAAGATATACTGATAAAGTATTGGCCGGACGAAACATGGGTTTAGGTTGTCCAATGAGACAGAGATCAGAGTATATCTGAGATATTTTAACTTTGCTCAGTTGGGTGAATTTCACTTTGCTCCTGTGAAACTCTGCGATATGGATGCAGTGGGAACAACTGCGCGAAATGACACGTTTTAATTTGAAATATTGCTGTTTTCTCACATGTCGACCGGCTGTGAGAAGCGGATCTTTGAATAAAAAATAGCAAGGTTCATCGCGGATTTGAACACGTGATCTCTTGCATTTCAATGGCGAAAATCCCAAAGCAAGACTCACAGCTCTGGACCAATGAGCCGTGAACGTTGAGGAGCGAAGCACTAAGATTCTGACGGTAGTTGACTAATCGGCCCATCGTGTCAGTAGTATCTCTCAGAGACCGATCTAATTAGTCCCCTATCCATAGTCCTGCTAATGTTTTCCCTTTGATGAATATATTATTAATTTGAGATATGACATGACCAAAGTGCAGCATCCTTGTCAGTAAAAGGTGAATTTGGCCATGAGGTTAAATGTGATTTGCAAAGCAGAAAGTTCAAATGTTTAACACAATAATGAGGGTGGGAGCACAATGGATTAGCCGTCCATCGCCTGACCCTCTCTGTCAACTCGTCTCCTATTTACAGCAACGTCAGCCATACAATCCCTTACTTTTTCCATCAAAACAGAAATAACGTGCAAGAAAGTCTACTTCACCGTTTGTTCTGCCCGTGCAACTAGATCGACAATGAGAAAAATGTGCCATTAGCTTCTGAAAGCAAATAGCCTTCCTTAACTTCAGGCGAGTGACTGAAAGAGATGGCTAGTTTTGCGGCAGAATAACAACAAAGAATATAAGACTTCACGCATCGAAATAATTGACCGCGGCAGGTAACGAATCTTTAATTTTCTGATAACATCGCGGTTACAATCGAAGACATACGCCTTATCCATTAGGCCGCGCGTCGCTGCCACCAACGGGCTGTTTGTTTTTGTTTATATTTGGACCAAATGCGGGGCAACTGCTATATCAATGAGTGGATTTAGGAAAAGCTGAGCATGCTTTGAGTAACTTAACAGATGCGATGCGACCTGGGTCAGCAGCGGCTCAGGCAACCACAATGTAGCTTGGAACACAACAGTTTAACAATTCGGTCATCGCAGTTGAAATCACACTCCTTTGAAAACGATACAGGATGATCCGGGATTATGAGAAATCCCTTTTCAAGGGGCAGATTATGAACTGGAACTGACAACGATCCCGTTTAAGCAGACACACAATGATCCGGGACTGCAAGAACATCCCTTTTTACACAGATGCTGAATGGCCCTTGACTGACAGCAGCTCCCCTTTAAAAGAATAAAGTGAGATTTCTATCATCACTGAAGGCAATTGTGCAGTGAGTGAGCGAGCGTGGGGCTCAGGAACACGCAGGGCTGGGACGGTGATTGAAGCCACAGCTGATAGACAGGCAGGAAGGAAGGAGGGAAGTTGAACCAGACAAAAAGCCAATTTAATAACATTTATATACATTTTTTAAAAAATGAATACATATGAAATTTATTGAACAAAAATTGAATTTAATTTGTTTTAAATACATATATCTTCAGTAATAATCTATTTTTTGTTCGAAAGAAGGCTGTGTGTGTGGATGTTTGCCATTAGAGATAAGGGTGTGCACGCAGTAAATACCGACAGACACAGTCAGCCCATGGTGGAAGACAAGCCACGAGGGACGATATGGGCCACAAGTACGATCTTTTAAAGTGACGTGTGTCTGTCTGCTATTTTTCAGATATGCAATGTCAGGATCCGACAGCAGCTGCTTGTGCTGTGAAAGGGGACAAAAGCAATAGATTCCAGTGCAGGCAGATCAGAAAAAGCACATTTCTTGTGAAAGTTAAAAAGCGGGGATATATATATTGTATATAAGTATACACTCACACACACACACACACACTTAAATATATTTATATATGTAAACAAAGTCAGTCAGTCGGTCATCTCTTGTCTTGACCTGTTTTCATTTGATTTAAGTTTTAGAATAAGGCGCTTATCGTCATCATGCCACAAAGGCCACACGCAAACCCTGGCTAAAATTCGTATGTCTCTAACATGTGTTTATTGCAATTTTTCAGATGTGGAATGGCAAGATCCCATAGCAGATTCTTCTCCTGTAAGATATTTCTCGAAAGAGTGTTCAAGAAAATCGGCATGGGTTCAAGTTCCATGTCATGGCTTTTTTCACACATGATATGAAATGCCCAGCAAGATCGCTCAACATGTTTTACTCTCTCCCTCTCTCTCTTACACAAACTCTCAAACAAACTTAAATTCCTACACCCTCCAAAGGCAGTTTTTGAAATTTGAAATTTGAAATCTGGCACAGACAGCACGTCCCTTTTAAACAGACACAGAATGATCCGGGACTGATCGCGTATCCCTTTTAGCAGACACAGAAATTTGCGGGACTGAAAGCAAATTCGTTTAGACAGACACAAAATGACCCGGTACCTCTCGGATTTGCAATGTGAAAATCCAAAAGAGAGAACCATACACCTAGACGAACGAGCCTCCGACATTAAAGTGCGCAATCCATTCTATATTAAAGCGTCCTATTCTGACGGTAGTGAAGAAAGCTATTCGGCCTAACGTGGCTGTGCTGTGTCTCTGAGAGAACAATCAAATTAGTCCCCCTCTCCATCGTCCTACGAATAAGAACATAAGAACATAGATTTTCCTTTTGATGAATATATTGGGCCTGATGTCACTGTGCTAGGCTTTCCCCAGGCGCTTGGCTGAAAATAGGGATAACATTCCACACCTACCTTGTGCTCCTGCGCCCTCGTCAACTCAGGCCTTCTCTTCCCGCGCTTCGCAGCGCATTCACGACTTGGAGCTGCGGAGGGAGAAGCTGGATTCACATTGCTCTGGATAGCCAAGGAAGGTATTATCATTCGTAATAATAGCATTACCGTAAGTAGGGGTTCTCATTATTACGAATGAAAACGCCCCCATCACCCAAACACACATCAAAAGTTTTTTTTATAAAACACGTCACGTATTTAATATTAATTTAAATTAGAATTAACAAATGTGTTAGAAAAAATATATTTTCGGATTTTAAATAAAGTTTGTTATTTAGGGTTTAAAATAAATCTTCCTTAGTGCACAGGGTTTTTAACATGAACATGTTATTACATTTTATTTGGAAATGTTTTTATATTTTTTACAAGTTTTAAAACTCTTACGCTGCTAAAAATAGGCTATGCACCTGCTTTTCCCAGGCACAAGTAATTTAAGGACATTCGCTGGGCAGTAGATGGGCAAATAGCGCACACTCACCAATGTGAATGTCCTTTTCCTGAAGAAGCGTTGGATCTGCCAATCAAGAAATTGACTTTGGAAAAGCTGGTTTTCAGTGCATGCACCTCGCACGCCAATGAAGGGCTTTTGTGGGTCCTTGCCGGCTGCATACGTATTCTGTACAGACCCAGTGCGGCCAGAATTACAGGCCCTATATTAATTTGAGACATGATATGACAAAAGTGCAGTATCCTTGACAGTAAAAGGCAAATTTGGCCATGAGGTTTTATGTGATTGACAAAACAGCAAGAGGCTTCGAACGTTTAACACATTAAGCACGAGTATGGCTTTCGGACCAACGCATGCAGAAAACAATGCATTAGTAGATATTCGCCTTAAACTCTCGGCCACCACCTCTCCCGTTTGAAGCAACGCTAGGCATTCAATTTCCTGCTTTTTGGATCCAAACAGAAATATTTTGCAAAATGGTCCACTTCACCACTTGTCCTGCCTATGCAACCAGATCGACAATGTGGAAAATATGCCATCAGCTTCTGAAAGCAAACTGCTTTCCATTACTTCAGGTGAGTGGCTGTACACGCGTGGAATTAAATGCACCGGATACAGCAGATGAAGGAGCTGCTAAAACAGCAGAGTTAGGACATTCATAAAAAGAAAGAATTGGGATGGGGCAGCAAAAAAAGGGGAACGAGGAGCTCCAGAAACAGGAGAATTAGGAGCTCCGAAAACACCCAAATTAGGAGCTCCAGAAACATCAGCATTGTTTGATCTCCAGAAACAACAGAATGAGAGTGCCCTAGAATGACAGGAAATAGGATTAAGAAACAGTTGAATTAAGTTCTCCAGAAACACTGAGAATTAGGATCAACAGAAACAGGACAATTAGGACCTCCAAGTACGGGGGAATTATGAAGGACCACCAGAAACAGGCGAATTCGGAGAACGTTAAGAAACCTGAAATTAATTAGAGAGCTCCATCAACTGAGAAATTATGAGGCAGGTCCAGTTACAGTGAAATTCTTAGCTCTAAATACTGGGGATTTAGGAGAGGGCATCATAATCAGGGAAAGTAGGAGCGTCAGAAATAGGGTAATTAGGAAGAGTAAAATTAAGAGCTCCAGCACTTTACCTTGTAAAGCAGTGGAATTAGGAGCACCAGAAAAGGAGAGTTAGCAGTCAAAGAAAGAGGTGAATTAGGATCACCTGATACAGGGGAATTATGAGCTCCAGTGACAGGGGCATCAGGTATTCCGAAACAGCGGACAAAGAAGCTGCTGAAACAATAGAACGAGGAGCTGCAGAAATAGTACAATTGGAGCGCCAGAAAGAGGGTAATCTAGAGTTCCTGACACAGGGCAATGATGAGCACCTGAAACTGGGGAATTAGAAGCTGCTGAATCAGAGCAATGAGGTCTCCAAGAAAACTGAGAATTAGGAGCTGCAAAAATAGGGGAATAAGGAGCTCGAAAGAGTGGAATTAGTAGTTCCCGAAACAGAGGGACAAGGAGCTCCAGAAACAGAGGTATAAGGAGCTCCAGAAACAGAGGGATAAGGAGGTTGAAACGGTGGAATTAGGAGCTCCTGAAACAGAGGGATAAGGAGCTCCAGAAACAGAGGGATAAGGAGGTCCTGAAACAGAGTGATAAGGAGCTCCTGAAACAGAGGGATAAGGAGGTTGAAACGGTGGAATTAGGAGCCCCAGAAACAGCGTGATAAGGAGCTCCTGAAACAGAGGGATAAGGAGCTCCTGAAACAGCATTTAGGAGCTCCTGAAACATGGGGAATTCAGAGTCCCGGGTACAGGGAAATTCGAAGTTTCAGAAACAGGGGCATTTGGTGTTCAAAAGACAGATGAATTCTGACCACCGAAAGTGGGGGATTAGGAGAGATTTCAGTACTTGCACCTCTAAATATCATTGTCAGACTCAGTTTCTAAGTGTAACATACTCTGATCCATCTTCCTTAGGTTCAATATGAAATAACTTACACTTCGCCACTGGGACCTATATCTGCAGATTTATTTTCACAAAAACTTAATAAACATCTTTTTGCAACTTTATGTTCCACGACAGTATTTATGTTGCCAGTTACATTGTTATTCACTAAAATTGGACGATAGAGCGGAACTCGCTCTCTCTCTCTGGCTTTTTCCACCGCCTGTCCCCATCAGTCTATCTCTCTCCCCACTCTCCTCCCCATGTCTGTCTCTCTCTCTGATTCCCCCGTATGCTTCTATCATTCTTTCTGCTCCTGTCTCTCCTGTATGTCTCTCTCTCTGTCTCTGTCTCCTCACCTGTCAGCCGTTGCTGTCTCCCCCATATGTATCTCTCGCCGTCTCCCCCTGTCTGCCCCGATTTTTCACCAGTTCTCTATTTTTCTGTCTCTTACACGTCTGTCTCACTCTCACTACCTCACGCCTCCGTCTCTCTCTCTCTCTATATCTCTATCTCATCCCAATCGGCTATCTTTCTGGCTAACCCCTGTCTGCCTCCGCTGTCTGTCAATTACTGTCCCCTTCCACCATTCTCCCCCGTCTGTCCCTGTCTGTCGCTCTCTGTCTGCTTTCCGTCAGTTTTCTCCGTCTGCCTCACATGTTTGTCACGTACTGCCCCTCTTCCATCATTCTCCCCTGTCTGCCTTCTCCCTTCTCCCTTCCACGTATATCTCCCTCTTTGTCACCCGTAATATCCCCCCCATCCCCCATTTTGTTTCCATCCATTTCTCACCCAGTCGGTCAGTCTTGCCGCCCACTCCCCTCAGTATTGTCGCTCTCGGTATCCCCCACCATAAATAACTCAATCTGTCTCCCGTCCCACCAGGCTGTCGCTCTCTCTCTCTCTCTCTCTGTCAAAATCTGTCTGTCTCGTTTTCTGTCTCTCCGGACTGTCTCCTCTCCATCCTTAAGGGATATGGGGAACGGGCGGGTAAGTGGAGCTGAGTCCACGGCCAGATCAGCCATAATCTTGTTGAATGGCGGAGCAGGCTCGAGGGGCGAGATGGCCTAATCCTGTTCCTAATTCTTATGTTCTTATCACAACCACCTGTCTGTCTGTCTCGCTCTGTGACATGCACACGACTGTCTCCCCCTGCTTTTCTATCTCTCTGTCACCTTTATCAGGCGTAAGATTTTGAAGGAGATTTTCTAGGCAATAGTTGGGAAAATATGGCAAATCTCCGAAAGCAAAGACCCTTCTCTCGGAGATGCATTGGATCGGTCAAAAGCCATTTTGACTGTTCAACTACCGGTTTTCGGCGCATGCGCATCGCGCTCTGAGAACGGGTGCGTGCTGACATCGTACATGCCCTTCGAGACCGTAATTGTTGGCCCATTATTTGGAACTTGCTCCAGAGGAAGCTCGAGGGTTTAGTTTATTTCCTACTGTAAAAAGTGAGCGACACTCGGCCGTTCCTATTAAATTTGAAAATGGTTGCACCACATTCTTGCTGTGATAAACACTGAGCATTTATTAAGCAGAGTCTTAAAATACACTATGTGAAATGGGATAGGCTGAAATTTCATTAAACGCAAAGCACAAAATCTGCTTCAAGTTTGGCAGGCTCTCTGTTGCCATGTATTTCCATCAGTTTGAAACAGAATGTGCCAAGTTGTCCATGGTGATTGCAGTAATTATTACTCTTTCACAGAGTGTTATGAAATTAATTTAATAAGCTTTATTTTAGTTTATTATATCCCGGAAAGGGCATTTCATTTGTGCTTACGAGGAGAGAGCGCTGCATCCTAACCACTAGGTGATGGTCACAGGGGTGAGTAAAAGTTGATGCCGAGAACTCGTGGACCAGTCAGGCGGCCTCTGTGAGAATAATTAAAGGGAGAATGTTCAAAGTAAACTTGTCGCAACAGCAGTAAACTGCAATAAAAAAAAACAGCCAAAGCCAGTGTTTTTCCCCGGCAGACATGGCGGAAATTAAACGGCGGAAGTTAACCATTTTGATGATTGAATGTCTTCTGGAAATGACTCGTTTTATTAATTGTAAAACATATGATTAATCTTAAAGACTTGGATATTTTATTGTAGTCCTATGCTGTTGCGACTTTACCAGAACAACAACCACAATTTAGCTCCCAGATTATTGTAATATTGTAATCCACAAACTGGCGCTTTGGGATTACAATATCGGACCGTATCTGGATTGCATTTTTGACGCTTAACGTCAATGACATTTAATCACAAGTCCGTCATCATAAATCTTTCCAGAGATGCTGCCTGACTGGCTGAGTATATCCAACACTTTCTGATTTCATTTCAGATTTACAGGATTCGCAGTACTTTGCTTTTGAAACGAAAAAGTTTTATAAGTTGAAGTCATTGGGGATTCAAAAGTCAGTAACTATCTGCAACGGCAAACGTGAGTCATGCGTGGTATGTATCCTCCCTTCTCCCAGGTAAAGAACATCACTGAGTGGGTGCAGAACATTCTGAGAGGTGAACGGGAGCAGCCGTGATCTATGTGCTAACCAATGACATAAGGAAACAAGGAGATGAGTTCCTTCAGTCAGAGTTTCAAGTGCAATTGAAGAAGTTATTGAGCAGGACCACAAAGGTATTCAATGGATTATTCCCAGTGCCCGCGCTATTGAATTTAGAAATAGCAACGTGTGTCTGGATAAACGGTGCACGAGTTTGGGCTACAGAATCCGGGGGCATTGGGACCAGTTCTGGCACAGGAGGGACCTGTTACAGTAGGTCGGGTTGTACAGCAATAGAGCTTGGACCAATGTTCACGCGGGAAGGTTAACTACTGGGGCGGGTGAAGGGTTGAACTAATTTGGCACTGGATTTGTGTACCAGGATGAAACATTTGTAGATGTTGCAATTATGCCTTTATACCCAAGACCAAATGATTATTATATATCATCTATAGCAGTGAACGTGGCCTCAGACAGTGCATTTCAGCCCATCCTTGGGAAACGATATATCACGGCTCGCCCAAACCTTCCCTTACACCGAACACAAACACAGGAAACACAGGCACAGCATAATTTGCTGTGGACCGTAGAGAGTAAAATGTTCTTTGATCAGTGATAGCTCAAAATATATTTTGGTATCTCTGTGTTAAGTTGCAATTTGTTCTGTTAGATTTAAATATATTTTGTATATCTGAGTTAGTGTTTATTTATTTGAATGCAACAAAGTTAATTATAATATTTTTGTGGAACATCTGTATTTGTTATAAATGTATTTTCTGTGTATACCTTTGTATCTATGTTACTTGTAAACACCTCGCAAATAAACGTAAATACAATTATAGCACAGCGATACCTAGAGATAAATTCATAAAGAAAACAGACAGATAAACAAATACATTTATAATAACACAGATATGAACACAAATAATTTGATTATCAAGGTTCCACACAATTTAATTTACAACTCACAGATAGATGCACAAATATATTTATAAATGTCCCGCAGGACATCCAAATTCATTACAAATAACAAAACATTAAACACAAAAATAAAACACGTCTATGGCGAAAATATATGGAGTCTCAATAACTGAAAGCTTCTTGCAGAGAGCCGGCACAGACACGGTGTGGGATGAACAGCTTCCTTCTGTGTTGAATGATTCGATGATTCTTTGTCTTCTTGCTTGTAAGACAGGTGGCAAAGGCAGTTGTATGATGGGAGCACTGATACCGCAGGACATGCAGCTCTAGTGGCGCAATCGATTAGCGCGCGGTACTTATATGACAGTGCAAACCCGGGGAATGCCGAGGTTGTGAGTTCGAGTCTCACCTAGAGCAGCCGATGCTTTTGCATGTGACCTTTGTACTTTTCTGAGTCTGAGGCCGTTTTCCACTTTTCCATCTGTCTTGTCTCTTCCGCCATGTACCGCGGTGCTATCTGACTCTCTCGCTGCGGTTATCTCAGTGTCAATCCGTGGCCTATTTCAAAATGAATACCCGCGTCTGTTCCCGACATGTAATAAATGAGGGGATGAAACAATTCCTCATCTGACACTACGGAACTAATGAGCCAATATTTATAACAAGATATAGTTTATTGTAAATATAACAGTCCATCTTGAGCGATATAGGTTCAATTCTGTACAAAACCAAACTATGATCGCAACGTGGTTCAAATAAACAGCTTTTTAATGTATTGTCGCAAACGCTACCATTGTAGCTCAAGGAGTTTCATAATCAATAAACATGGAAATCAAGCAATGAAACGGTAGGGTTCTGAGACTGAAGAATGCCCTCGCCCAGAGCAACATTTAAAACAAGGTTTAAAAACTGGCAACGTGCTGGAGGAAGGGAGGAGAGGAAAGCGAGCCAGAGAAAAGCCACGAGAGTTTCGGAAGCTTCGGGAATTTTTCTCTGACCACAGCATATTTGTGCATGGCACGTATATTGTTGCTGTTAAATATGAATAAAATACAACGTTTGTTTGCAGCTGTTTCCGTTTCTGTCTATTTTAAATAATTCTGAATTCCATTTGCCTGCAATGATTCCATAAATTTTCGTATCCTTGCCTAACAAAAATCGAGCAATATTTAACTTCAAAATGTCAATTGACCCCAGCCTCGTTAGATTTTTCGGCGAGGATTAATAAGACAGGTGGAACAGGCAGCTGCATAATGGGAGCATTAATACCACACAGCATCCGCACGCACGTCTAGCGGAGGAATTGGATAGGGTGCAGTACTTATATGGTAGTACAAACTCTAGAAAGGCTGAGGTTGTGAATTCGAGCTTCACCTAGAAAAGTTGATGGCTTTGCTTGTGACATTTCTGCAGGAATGGAAGGTACAATTGATGTATCACCCAACATAATCTACATTTCACTGTTTTATTCCAGCACTTAGATTCATTTTGCACACAACATTGTAATGGAGGATTAGAGTTGAAATTAATTATGGGATGCAGTGAAGGCGTTTTGACATTTAATCAGTAACTCTGATGTAAAGAATAATGTGCTGGAAACACACTTGATTTCAAAAAGAAGATATGTAAACGTATTGGTTATCTCCACATAATTCCTGCACCACTTCCAACAGAAACAAGGATTTTCCTGAACATTTCGCTACAAATGTTGTGCTCAGTGTTGCAATGGCTCGTGCATTGGACTTCTCGCTGATTCTGGTCTGTAGAAAGATTCAAACTTGTCGATTCCAGTCCCATCAAAGTCCAATTGTAAATTAATAGAATGATTAACGCACAGCAGGAGGCCATTAGTCCCATCGAAAGCGTGCCAGCTCTCAGCTAGTCCCACTCCCCTGTCCTTTCGCAATAGCCCAGCAGAACAGGGTTGGCTGGTTCCGAGGCTGGAAAATGAAAGTTTGCAGCAAACCGCAACTGCCTGCAATAGCCGGAAGGTTTAATGTTTTGGGTCTGAAATCCACTCAGGTTTACCTGCTCGCCGCTACACTGGTTAAAGCTCCATTCAGTGCTCGAATAAATAAGAGCTCTCGTTGCGGGCTGCATTTCCCTATCTCAGAGGCTGAGAGATCCCCCAGGGAGCGAGGCACGTTTAAACTGTCGCCCAATTATCTTTTACGCTTTACAAAATTTCAAGAGAGCAAAAGGATTTCCGCTCAAGATGCAATGACCTTTTCTAATATTGTCTTCGCATGCATCTTTCTATCTCTCCGTGTCTCTGCCTCTTGTATTTCTCTGCTATTCGCTGATTCAGTTCTCAGGATTCAATGGACGGCCGGGGCTGATCTAACCTGCAACAAGGGCAGACATGGATAAAGAAAATGGGGACAATAGGACAGGAATGGTGTACATTAGGGGCAAATATCATCACAGATATTACCTTCGCGCTCACAATGAAATAAAGCAGCACCGATTACAGTTGGCTTAAGGTAGAGTGTACATTATGAGGATGCCGAGACAGACGTCAATGAAGAGTTATTCGTGCTGCAAATTCTTATTTGATAATACAGGTCACATATTGAAAGTTAGTTTTGTAAACACATTCCAATATTGTTGACTTGGAATAGTCAGCAATGCTCGCACGGCAATTGGATGCCTGTGTCTAGTTGGAAAGCTGTCAGAAAGAACATGCAGAACATTGAATTCCTGCTGAGCAGACCATGAGCCTCCTCCTGACGACTACGTGTGTGGGAAGTGTATCCGCCTCGAGCTCTTGACGGTCCGCGTTGCGGAATTGGAGCTGAAGGTGGATTCACTCTGGAGCATCCACGATGCTGAGAATGACGTGAGTATCACGTGTAGTGAGTTGGTCTTACCGCAGGAGAAGGGTCCACAGCCAGATAGGGAATGGAAGACCAACAGGAAGAGCAGTGCAAGAAAGATAGTGCAGGAGTCCCCTGTGGTCATCCCCCTGCAAAACAGATACACTGCTTTGAGTAGTGTTGGGGAGGATGACTCATCAGGGGAGGGCAGCAGCAGCCAAGTTCATGGCACCGTAGGTGGCTCTGCTGCAAAGGAGGGCAGGAAAAAGAGTGGGAGCGCGATAGTGATAGGGGATTCGATGGTGAGGGGAATAGATAGGCGTTTCTGCGCAAACAACCGAGACTCCAGGATGGTATGTTGACTCCCTGGTGCAAGGGTCAAGGATGTCTCGGAGCGGGTGCAGGACATTCTGAAATGGGAGGGAGAACAGCCAGTTGTCGTGGTGCACATTGGTACCAACGACATAGGTAAAAAAAGGGATGAGGTCCTACGAAAAGAATTTAAGGAGCTAGGAGCTAAATTAAAAAGTAGGACCTCAATAGTAGTAATCTCGGGATTGCTACCAGTGCCACGTGCTAGTCAGAGTAGGAATCGCAGGATAGCGCAGATGAATACATGGCTTGAGCAGTGGTGCAGCAGGGAGGGATTCAAATTCTTGGGGCATTGGAACCGGTTCTGGGGGAGGTGGGACCAGTACAAACCGGACGGTCTGCACCTGGGCAGGTCCGGAACCAATGTCCTAGGGGGAGTGTTTGCTAGTGCTGTTGGGGAGGAGTTAAACTAATATTGCAGGGGGATGGGAACCTATACAGGGAGACAGAGGGAGACAAAAAGGAAGCAAAAGCAAAAGACAGAAAGGAGATGAGGAAAAGTGGAGGGCAGAGAAACCCAAGGCAAAGAACAAAAAGGGCCACTGTACAGCAAAATTCTAAAAGGACAAAGGGTGTTAAAAAAGCAAGCCTGAAGGCTTTGTGTCTTAATGCAAGGAGTATCCGCAATAAGGTGGATGAATTAATTGTGCAAATAGATGTTAACAAATATGATGTTATTGGGATTACGGAGACGTGGCTCCAGGATGATCAGGGCTGGGAACTCAACATCCTGGGGTATTCAACATTCAGGAAGGATAGAATAAAAGGAAAAGGAGGTGGGGTAGCATTGCTGGTTAAAGAGGAGATTAATGCAATAGTTAGGAAAGACATTAGCTTGGATGATGTGGAATCTATATGGGTAGAGCTGCAGAACACTAAAGGGCAAAAATCGTTAGTGGGAGTTGTGTACAGACCTCCAAACAGTAGTAGTGATGTTGGGGAGGGCATCAAACAGGAAATTAGGAGTGCATGCAATAAAGGTGCAGCAGTTATAATGGGTGACTTTAATATGCACATAGATTGGGCTAGCCAAACTGGAAGCAATACGGTGGAGGAGGATTTCCTGGAATGCATAAGGGATGGTTTTCTAGACCAATATGTCGAGGAACCAACTAGGGGGGAGGCCATCTTAGACTGGGTGTTGTGTAATGAGAGAGGATTAATTAGCAATCTCATTGTGCGAGGCCTTGGGGAAGAGTGACCATAATATGGTGGAATTCTGCATTAGGATGGAGAATGAAACAGTTAATTCAGAGACCATGGTCCAGAACTTAAAGAAGGGTAACTTTGAAGGTATGAGGCATGAATTGGCTAAGATAGATTGGCTAATGATACTTAAGGGGTTGACTGTGGATGGGCAATGGCAGACATTTAGAGAACGCATGGATGAATTACAACAATTGTACATTCCTGTCTGGCGTAAAAATAAAAAAGGGAAGGTGGCTCAACCGTGGCTATCTAGGGAAGTCAGGGATAGTATTAAAGCCAAGGATGTGGCATACAAATTGGCCAGAAATAGCAGCGAACCTGGGGACTGGGAGAAATTTAGAACTCAGCAGAGGAGGACAAAGGGTTTGATTAGGGTAGGGAAAATGGAGTACGAGAAGAAGCTTGCAGGGAACATTAAGGCGGATTGCAAAAGTTTCTATAGGTATGTAAAGAGAAAGAGGTTAGTAAAGACAAACGTAGGTCCCCTGCAGTCAGAATCAGGGGAAGTCATAACGGGGAACAAAGAAATGGCAGACCAATTGAACACAACTTTGGTTCAGTATTCACTAAGGAGGACACAAACAACCTTCCGGATATAAAAGTGGTCAGAGGGTCTATTAAGGAGGAGGAACTGAGGGAAATCTTTATTAGTCGGGAAATTGTGTTGGGGAAATTGATGGGATTGAAGGCCGATAAATCCCCAGGGCCTGATGGACTGCATCCCAGAGTACTTAAGGAGGTGGCCTTGGAAATAGCGGATGCATTGACAGTCATTTTCCAACATTCCATTGACTCTGGATCAGTTCCTATCGAGTGGAGGGTAGCCAATGTAACCCCACTTTTTAAAAAAGGAGGGAGAGAGAAAGCAGGGAATTATAGACCGGTCAGCCTGACCTCAGTAGTGGGTAAAATGATGGAATCAATTATTAAGGATGTCATAGCAGCGCATTTGGAAAATGGTGACATGATAGGTCCAAGTCAGCATGGATTTGTAAAAGGGAGATCATGCTTGACAAATCTTCTGGAATTTTTTGAGGATGTTTCCAATAAAGTGGACAAAGGAGTACCAGTTGATGTGGTATATTTGGACTTTCAGAAGGCTTTCGACAAGGTCCCACACAGGAGATTAAAGTGCAAAGTTAAAGCACATGGGATTGGGGGTAGTGTGCTGACGTGGATTGAGAACTGGTTGTCAGACAGGAAGTAAAGAGTAGGAGTAAATGGGTACTTTTCGGAATGGCAGGCAGTGACTAGTGGGGTACCGCAGGGTTCTGTGCTGGGGCCCCAGCTGTTTACATTGTACATTAATGATTTAGACGAGGGGATTAAATGTAGTATCTCCAAATTTGCGGATGGCACTAAGTTGGGTGGCAGTGTGAGCTGCGAGGAGGATGCTATGAGGCTACAGAGTGACTTGGATAGGTTAGGTGAGTGGGCAAATGCGTGGCAGATGAAGTATAATGTGGATAAATGTGAGGTTATCCACTTTGGTGGTAAAAACAGAGAGACAGACTATTATCCGAATGGTGACAGATTAGGAAAAGGGAAGGTGCAACGAGACCTGGGTGTCATGGTACATCAGTCATTGAAGGTTGGCATGCAGGTACAGCAGGCGGTTACGAAAGCAAATGGCATGTTGGCCTTCATAGCGAGGGGATTTGAGTACAGGGGCAGGGAGGTGTTGCTACAGTTGTACAGGGCCTTGGTGAGGCCACACCTGGAGTATTGTGTACAGTTTTGGTCTCCTAACTTGAGGAAGGACATACTTGCTGTTGAGGGAGTGCAGCGAAGATTCACCAGACTGATTCCCGGGATGGTGGGACTGACCTATCAAGAAAGACTGAATCAACTGGGCTTGTATTCACTGGAGTTCAGAAGAGTGAGAGGGGACCTCATAGAAACGTTTAAAATTCTGACGGGTTTGGACAGGTTGGATGCAGGAAGAATGTTCCCAATGTTGGGGAAGTCCAGAACCAGGGGTCACAGTCTAAGGATAAGGGGTAAGCCATTTAGGACCGAGATAAGGAGAAACTTCTTCACCCAGAGAGTGGTGAACCTGTGGAATTCTCTACCACAGGAAGTAGTTGAGGCCAATTCACTAAATATATTCAAAAGGGAGTTAGATGAAGTCCTTACTACTCGGGGGATCAAGGGGTATGGCGTGAAAGCAGGAAGTGGGTACTGAAGTTTCATGTTCAGCCATGAACTCGTTGAATGGCGGTGCAGGCTAGAAGGGCTGAATGGCCTGCTCCTGCACCTATTTTCTATGTTTCTATGTTTCTATGTTTCTTGAAAATGGTTCTCCGGTCCCGCTAAGAGGGGATTAAGCATCATGGGAGTTGGATGGAACTGTGCCCACTTGTATAGCAGGACGTGTAGGGGGCATTTCCCCTTCCTTTAAGAACATAATGATTCAGTTGCAGTTTTTGCTGCAGAATTTGCTCGCACCACTCGCAATTCGGCCCAGGGATGAGTCGAGCCAATCACGTGGAGTTAATACAATTCCTCCAGTCAGTAAATTCAATTGGCTTATCAAGAAAATATAAGAAATCACTGTGACTTAGTCAGTGAGCGCACAGCTTAATTGATAAGCTATGTTATCAGGAAATTGCAGTTTGGATGAGATTTGGAAGGTTTATCAACAACAAACGCTTAACAAATTAAATGAGCGCAATCGATTCGCAGTCCATCGCCTTAACCTCTCGTCTGTCATCTAGCACAACTCGGCTATTCCATTTCAGGCTTTTTGCATTCGTGCAGAAATACGCTGAAAAATGTTACCTTCTCAACCTGTCCTGCACGTGCAACCAGATCGACAATTGAAAATCTACAAACAGCTTCTGAAAGTAAACGGCCTTATTTTACTACAGAATGGCTGTGAAATGCCTCCTCGAAAGATGAGGTGCAGTCCCCTTTTAATTAGGCAGCTGGCCACGCCGGTTTCAAAACCGACCAAATGCAGGTAGCGAGGCACTGGATAGGGTGCGGAGAAGATGGTATACTATCAGGAAAGAATCGTCAGGCTCAATTTATTTTGTAGTGAAACGAGAAGTCTGAGCGGTGACCTAATAGAGCCCTTTAATATCTTGAAAGGTTTTGACAGATTGGATACAGAGTGTTTTCACTTGTGGGGAAGAGTATTATTAGAGACCATCAATATAAGTAAAATCAGCAACAAATCAAATTGGGAATTAAGAAGAATCTTCTTTGGCCAGAGACTGGTAAGAATGTAGAACTCGCTACCACCAGAGAGGTTGAATCAAATATTATAGATTCATGTAAGGTGCGGTTAGATAAATATATGAGGGAGAACTGAATGGAGGGCTATGCTGATAGTGCTAGATGCGGAAAGAGGGGAGGATGCTCCAGTGGACCACAAATGCCGATTGTGACAGGTTGGGCCGAAAAGCCTGTTTTTCCAATGAATATCCGATATGATATAATGAATTTGACACCCATGAGTCCATTTCAAAAGCCAAATTCTCGCAATTTTTAGACCTAGACGAAATAACACTGATTAATATTCAGGACTTACGGTCTTTCAAAAAGATGTCAAGATGATGCTCCTTAAAAACTACCTCTTTGAGTAAGTTTTTGGGCATCTGTCATAATTTCTATTTTATGTGGCTCCGTGTAAGCGTTATTTGATTTGGTTTAAGCTTTTGTGGAGCACCCTGTGACGTCTAACTATGGTAAAGGAGCTACATAAATGCAAATTGTTGTTGTTGTAATATTTCATCATTGTCTCCCTGTTTCAGGATGCAAAGAAAACGTGCTAGTTGAGAAGGCATGCGGCATATTACCTTTATTAGCAAAGGTATATTGTACAATAGCAGTGAAGTTATGCTTGAGCTATATAAAACATTATTTGGGCCACATCAAGAATACTGCGTACACATCATTACAGGAAAGATGTAATTGCACGAGAGAGGGTGCAAAAGATATTTACGAGGATGTTGTCTGGACTGGAGAATTTTAGCTATGAGTAATGATTCGACAGGATTGGTTTGTTTTCATTGGAACATAGAGAGCTGAGGGGAAACATTATTGATGTGTTCAAAATTATGAGGGGCCGAGAGAGAGTGGATAGGAAGGACATATTTTTCAGAGCAGAATGGTCAACAACCAGGGGAGATATATTTAACGTCATTGGAGCAAGTTTAGAGGGGAATTGACGGGTAATGTCTTCACCCAGAGCAAGTTCGGAGTCTGGAACTCACTGCCTGAAAGGATGGTAGAGGCAGATACCCTCATCGCATTTAAAATGCGCTTGGATATGCACTTGAAGTGCAATAACCTACAGGGCTACGGACCAAAAGCTGGAACATGGGATTCCTCTGGATAGCTCTTTGTTGGCCAGCGTTGACCGAATGGGGCGAAATATCTTTCTTCCATGCTGTAAATAACTATGATTCTATGATTCAGTTCTAAGCGAGGATCTACCTACAATTAAGCCGGAAGTGGAGACTTTATGGGTAGAATTAAGAGATAGGAAAGGATTTAAGACAATAGTGGGAGTTGTGTATAGGCCCCCTAATCGCAGCTGTGAAGTACTAGAATATATAAATGTAGACATTAGACAAGCATGTATTCAAGAAAGTGTGGTTTTAATAGGGGATTTAAATTTTCATATATATTGGGACAATCGGACTAGCACCTGTCAGAAAATTGTGAATTTCTTGAGTGTGTCCGGGCTAGTTCTACAACAATATGTTCCAGAACGAACAAGAGGCATGCCCATTTACATTTAGTAATGAGTAACGAGCCTGATTTATTCAACAGCCTAAGGGTAGGTGAAAATGTATTTAATAGCGATCAAAACACGATCGAATTCAACGTAACGTTTGACAGGGAGAAACGCGAAACAGCGACTACCATTCTAGATTTCGGTAAGACTGACTTCAAGGGGCTGAGTCAGAGACTGTCCAGAATAAACTGGGAAAATCTGCAAATGGGTAAAACGACAGGAAGTGTTAAAAATAATAAAAAGTGACACAGAATCAGTGTATACCCCTGAGGGGCCAAATAATCAGGCCTGGACGACTAAAGAGGTAAGGGACCACATTAAACTAAAAATAAAAGCGTACACAAATGCAAAAAATAGCACAGGTCCTGCTGAATGGGAAATCTACAAAGAAAATCAAAGGGGCACAAAGCAGATAGTAAGTGCTACAAAGAGGGAGGATGAAAATAACCGACTGGTGAAATGAACAGACACATAGCAGATATAAGGTAACGCAGAGAATTGTGAAGTGATACATTTTGGGAGGATGAGGAGAGGCAATATGAATTAATGATACAATTTTAAGGGGGCCAGATTCATACATGCAAATTTAAATCCGCATTTAAGCATCTGCCTCTGGAGATCAATGATCCTGAAACCGGTCATAATGCTCTCCCTGTATTGTATTAACCAGCTCTAAATCGTATAATTTAAAAGACGGGGCAGGATCTGGAAGACATGGCGACTTTTCCTTTGCTAATAGACGAATAGAATATAAAAACAAGGAAGTTATGTCAAACAATTTTAAAACAGTTATGAGATGTTAGCTGGAATATTGCGTTCAGTTCTGGGCAACACGCTTCATGGAAGAAGTCAAGCCCTTGGAGAGGGTGCAGAATAGATTTACTAGAATACTGCCAGAGTTGGGGACCTCATTTATAGGAAGAGACTGGAGAAGCTGGGATTTTTCTCCTTAGAATAGAAAACGTTAAGAGGCGATTTATGACATAAGTTCAAAATTGTTAAGTGCTTTGATAGTTAAAAAGGCAAAAGCTTTAGAATGTCACATTTGATATGATAAAATCTCGATAGGCGCAGGTGGAGGTCAATCCCATGTTTTTCAGTTTACGAGATCGACGCTTTACCACTTGGCCACCACGCCCTGATGAACTGTGTGACGTGCATCGCATTGCTACCGAATCCCACATCATCTTAACTCGGTTGTATAAGCACATACGCATGTACAAATAAATGAAGTGGGATAGTGGAACGGGCAAATGACTAGCGTCATTTGCATGAGACTATCATAAAACATTTAATAAAATCATCCATTACCAATGGAGAGTATTTGGATCATCGTACTCTTGAACGAGCTATCAAATTAGTCCCAGATCTTTCCACAGCGCCCTGCAAAATGTGCCTCTTCAAGCATTTATCCAATTCCATTTTGAGGGTTACAATTGAATCTGCAGAGCTACGGGGAAATGACTTGGGGGTGAGACTTGCTGAGAGTCAGCACGGGCTCGACCGGCCAAATTGCCTTCATCCGTGCTGTAACAATTCTATGCATCGATGATTCTATAATTCACCACCCTTTCACGCAGTGCATTACAGATTACAACACTCACAGCTTAAAAACAAACAATTCTCCTCCACTTCCATTAATTTCCCCTATTGTCCGCTGGATGTTGCCAGGACTGGATAGATTTGTTTATGGGGAAAGATTGGGGATGTTTTCTTCGGAACAGATGAGAATATTGGGTGATATAATTGAGGTGTATAACATTATGAGGGGCCGAGATAGTTTGCATAAGAAACACATATCCCCTGAGTATGGAGGTCAATAATCAGGGGCATAGATTTTGTGTAATTGATAAAAGGATTACACGAGAGTCGAGGAGAAATCTTTTCGCCCAGAATGAATTTGGGTCTGAAAGTCACTGACTGAAAAGTTGATGGAGACACAATCCCTCATCACATTTAAGCAGTACTTGTATATGGATTGAATTGCCCTAATCTGCAACGCTACAGATCAGGAGCTGGAAAGTGCGATTAGGCTGGATAGCTCTTTCCATTGGCGGAGACAGGATGGGCCGAATGCCCGCCTTCTCTGATGCAAACTTCTACGATTCAATGATTCTAAGAGATGGGGAATGCGCTTTTGTGTCCTGAACATATCTGTATACCACCATCGATGGGATCTTGCTGTGTGGTAATTGGCTGCAGTATTGCCCTACAGTACATCCAGCGAATACAATTGAAGAACTACTTCATTTATTGTAAAGCACGTTTTAATAAAATATTAATTCAGTGGATGTGGGCGTAGCTAGGAAGGCTGACATTTATTGCCCAACCCTAATTGCGTTTGAGAAGGTAGTGATGAACAAACTTCGTGAACCACTGCAGTACTTGGATATGCACTTGATGGCTATGGTCCAAGAACTCGAAATTAGTTTTGGCAGGATAGTGCTTTGTCCACCAGCAAGGACGCGATGGGCTAATTGGTTTCCTTCTGTGCTGTACATTTCTATGGCTCTATGGTTCAGTCATCGAGGTGATGGTACTACCAATGTGCTGTTGCAGAAGTATTTCCAAGCGAAAATAAAGGAAAGGCGATATATTTCCTGTTTTATTATCTGCGGAGTTGAGACTCGAGTTGGAATAATCAATCTTCAACGGTCATGCCCACATCTGACCTTATGATGGAGGGCAGGTCATTGACGAAGCAGGTGGAGATGAACACCTGCAGCGATATCCTGGGCTGAGATAATTGGCGTCGAACGACCACAACCTTCTTCTTTTAGACCAGGTATGTCTCCAGCAGTGGAGAATAAGCCCGCAATGACTTCAACGTTCGAAGCCTTCTTGATTAAACATTCGGTCAACTGCTGCTTTGATGTCAAGGACAATCACACTGGCCTCATTTTAGAATTAATCACTTTTTCCATATTTGGACCAAGGCTCTAATGATGTCTGGAGGCTGGTGGTCCTGTCGAAACTCAAACTGAGCAACGGCGAGCAATTGTGTCATCCTATGTTCGGGAAAGATGCTACGGGAATGCAAGCCCGTGCTTTTACTGTTTGAAAACAGCGCACAATTGCATGATTTATATTTGTAGGATCCACCCGAAATCTTACTCCTACCTTCCTCTTCCGACAGACCCGACCAGGGCTTCAAATTATGGCACGTTTTAAAATGTCAGTGTTAAAAAAATTGTTTCATTCTTTATTTCTTAAAGATTAAGAAGGCACACCAGGCAGCTATATATCCTAGTTTGCCGATGATGCAAATATTGCTGATATAGTAATTAGTGCAGATGTTAGCGTGTATTTATAAAGATATATTGATAGATTAAATGAATGGACGAGTCAGTGGCAGATAGCTTCATGACAGATAATTGTGTGGTCATCCATTTTAGATCACATAGATTAGATCCGAGTACTAATTAAATGAAGCACAGCTCGGAGGGATGGAGTTCCAAAGTGCGCATACCGCTAAAATGCAGTAGCAAGTTACAAATATATCCGAAACAACGTATGGCATGTTCGGCTTTATAACTAGGGGTTAGACTATAAAGCAATGGAAGTTTTTCTTCAACTCTACAGAGATGTAGTTAGACTCTATCTGGAGTAAACTAAGTTATAGAATATAATAAATTCATAGAAATTTACAGCATGGAAGGAGGCAATTTCGGCCCTTCCTGTCCGCACCATCGTTTTCCAGCCTAATCCCACTTTTGAGCTCTAGGTCCATAACCCTGCACGTTACGGCCCTTCAGATGCACATCCAAATACTTATTAAATGTGCTAAAGATGTCTACATCTACCACTCTTTCAGGCAGTGCATATTAGACAACCACAATTATCAGCCTGTGGAAATTTCCCATCACTTCTCCTGTAAATCTTCTCCAATTACTATAAATATGTGCCCGCTGGTTGTTGAGCCCTCTGCTATATATAGATAGCCATTATATCTAGTCCCCTTATGGGCACGGCCCCTTAGAAATGATAGGCTGGATTGGAATATGTACAGTTCATAATCACCAGAATGTTACCAGGATGCCACGGGTTGAATTATGAGGAGCGATTACATGAACAAGCTGTACTCCCTGGAATACAGAAGGTTAAGTGGTGATTTGATTGAGATTTTTAAGGTTTTGAAACGAATTAATAAGATACATAGAGATAAAGCTTTTTTTCACTGTTCGTAGGGGAGTTTACGACAGTGTTAAAATCAGAGGCAGTACATTCGACAGAGAAGTTAGGAAAATTTTATTCACGCAAAGGGTGATGTATTTATCTTCTGCAAAAGGTAGGATATACTTGCTCAATTAAAAATGTTAATTTTAGAATAATAATTTTTGCTAGACACTCGTTAAAATGATGTGGATCCAATGCAGATGGATGGAGTTAAGATCGAGCTCAGCTAAAAATTAACAGAATGGCGAATAGGCACAAAGGGCGGAATGGCCGAATCCTGTTCCTATGTTCAGTCAATTGGCAGAACGCCGATTATAAATAAAGAAATGTTGTCTTGATGGGTGAATTAAAAATATATTATTGCAGTGATTATGTACCGCTTACACGCTTTCATAACAAACAAGCATTAAGTCTAATTGTCAAACCAGTTGTTTGAATATTTACCAGGAGCAGAGACACATCAGTTGGATTTTAATTCCATCGCAATAACATTGCGGCCGTCTTGGTCATGGGCACGCTGCAATGCAGTGCTTGGAAATTCGGCAAGTCGCTTGCAGACTCAAAATTTAGTTTTCAGCGCAGAGCAAACTATACACCTGCATAGTCTGCAAACGTGAGAGGATATATACCTTGTTTTTAACTATGGATGGTGAAAAGCTGAACCGCAAAAGCAGAGCACTTAGGCAATAACGCATTGAACTGACCGTCTGTAACTAGACAAGAAAGCCCCTTGCTTTAACCCACAGAACATGTAATCTTCCCGTCAACACTGAACATCTTTGAATGAATAATGTTAAAATGCACGTCAACCAATCAGTATCAGCAAGTTCAGACTGAACCAGCGCTTAAGGAATAACTCATAAGGTATGGAATAAACTGATGTGGGGAGCGATGGAGAGAGTGACAGAGAGAAAAACCATATTTGGACAGATAAACAGATCCCCAATGAGAAAAGCGTACATAAATTGACTGCAACTGAAGTAGACATAAAGCGAGACTGACACACGGAAAGAAAGTTAGAGTCAGAGAGAAATAGAATGAATCATAGCGAGAGAAAAAGAGAACCAGCACACTAAATGTGAGGAAATCCCTGCCGGCTCGGCCCGGAATTAAATCCATGAACTGACGTTTAAAGGTGGAATCACAAGCTCACTGAGAGAGATGATTGTAGCATCACAGAAGCATGGAATGAGACACATTCCCCAGAGCCTTGTAAACTGTTCGCCATCAACTATTCACCCCGCAACCTAATAGCGTGCAGGTAGAGAGGGAGAGGGTGATCAGCAGACAGAATAGGAGGACGAGGCAGGTACTGCACGAGCCCTGGAGTCCATCTCGCTCGCCAACAGATATTATCTTCTGAGTACCTGTGTGGAGATAGTGCCTCTCGCGAGTGCAGCCAGATCCAAATCCTGCACAGGGGAGGAGGGAGAAGAAAGGAATAGCTTAATGGTAGGGGTTTCAATAATCAGGGGAGCAGACAGGCGTTTCTGCCACCGCAGACGTGACACCAGAATAATATGTTGCCTTCCAGGGGGCAAGGATGTCTCCGAGCGGCTGCAGGGCATTCTAATGGAGAAGGGTGATCAGTCAGCGGTCATTGTCCATATTGTTACCAATGACATAGGTAGAAAGAGGGCTGAGGTCCTGCAGGCAGAGTTTGGGGAGCTACGAGAGAGGCTAAAAAGCAGGACCTGAAAGGTAGTAATCTCCAGAATACTCCAGGTGCCACGAACTAGTGAGTAGAGAAATAGGAGGATAGAGCACGTGAATGCATGGCTGGAGAGATGGTGCAGGAGGATGGGCTTAAGTTTCCTGGGACATTTGGACTGATTTTCGCGGAGTTGGGGTCTGTACAAACCGGACGTGTAGTACCTCAACAGAGCCGGGACCAATAACCTTGCATTGCGGCGGGCGGGCGGGAGACGGTGGTTGCTCGTGCTGTTGGGAATGTTTAAACTAGTTAGGCAGGGGGATGGGAACCTTAGAATAGATTCAATAGAGAGGGGAGTAGAGTTGGAATTAAAAAGCAAAAAGGTAGAAAGTGAGTTTGTAGGACAGAGGAAACAAGCAGGAAAAAAAGGTAAAAAAACAAATTTAAAAAGCATTTTGTCTAAATGCACGTAGCATTCGTAACAGAACAGATGAGTTGACGCCACAAATAGATACAAATGGGTATGATCTGATAGATATTACAGAGACGTGGTTGCAAGGTGACCAGGACTGGAAACTAAATATTCAGGGGTATTTGACATTTCGGAAGGACAGACAAAAGGGAAAAGGAGGTGGGGTAAAACTGTTAATAAAAGATGGGATCAGTGCGTTTGTGAGAAACTATATTGGCTCAGAGGAAAAAGAGGTTGAATCAGTTTTGGTGGATATAAGAAACAATAACGGGAAAACTCGCTGTTGGGCATAGTGTATAGGCCCCCTAACAGTATTTACACGATTGGACGGAGTATAAATCAAGAAATAATGGTGGCTTGTAAAATAAGAACGGCAATAATCATCGGGGCATTTAATCTTCATATTTACTGGATAAAATTAATTGGTCAGGCTAGACTTGAGGAGGCGTTCATAGAGTGTATCCGGGATAGTTTATTTCTACTGTAAATGCTACCCCAACCCGGGAGCAGGCTATCTTCGCTCTAGTACTGTGTAATGAGACAGGATTAATACATGATCTCGCAGTAAAAGATCGTATCGGATTGAGTCACCACAATATGCTGGAATTTCAAATTCAGTTGGAGGGAGAGAAATTTGGTTCTCCAACCAATATCCTCAGCTTAAATGAAGGGGACTACAAAGGTATGATGGCAGAGGTGGATAAATTAGACTGCGAAAGTAGCCGAAGGTGTGGTTGATGAGCAGTGCAGACATTTAAGGAGATATTTTATAACTCGGAACAAAAATTTACCCAATGAGAAGGAAAGGCTGTAAGAGATGGGAGAACCATCCGTGTCTAACTAACGAAATAACAGAGGGTATCAAATTGAAATCAAATGTGTACAATGTGGCCAAGACTAGTGGGAGACGAGAGCAGCGGTTTGGGGATGTTTTTAAGCCAGCAGAGAACGATTAAAAACATGATTAAAGAGGGAAGATAGATAATGAAAGTAAACCAGCAGGAAATATAAAAACAGATAGTAAGAGTTTCTAGAAATTCAGAAAAATGAAAGGAATGGCTAATGTGAATGTTGGTCCCCTGGAGGATGACACTGGGGAATTAATATTGGAGAACAGGGAAATGGCAGAGACGTTGAATAAATATTTTGTATTGGTCTTTACAGTAGATGACACTAAAAACAAACCAATAGTGGATAATCAAGCGGATATAGGCAGGGATGAACTTAATACTATCACTATCACGAACGAAGTAGTGCCAGTAAAATAATTGCATTAAAGGCAGACACGTCCCCTGGACCTGATGGCATTCATCCTCGGGTCTTTAGAGAAGTGGCTGCAGAGGTAATGGATGCATTTGTTATAATTTCTCAAAATTCCCTTGATTCGGAGGCGGTTAGGGCGAATTGGAAAACCGCAAATGTAACGCCGCTTAAAAACGAGACTCACAAAAAACAGGAAGCTTTCGACCACTTAGCCTAACATCTGCCGTTGCGAAAATGCTGGAGTCCATTATTAATGAAGCAGTAGCGGGGAATTTGGAAAAGCATGATTCAATAAAGCAGAATCAGCATGGATTTATGAAAAGGAAATCATGTTTAACAAATTTGATGGAGTTTTTGAGGGTGTAAGGAGTGGATCAGGGGACACCAGACAATATGGTGTATTTGGATTTCCAGAAGGCATTCGATAATGTGCCACATAAGAGGTTACTGCACAAGATAACAGCTCATGGGGTTGGGAGTAAAATATTCGCATCGATAGAGGCTTTGCTAAATATCAGAAAACAGAGCGTCTGGATAAATGCGTAATTTTCCAGTTGGCAAACAGTGACGAGTGGGGTTACGCAGGTATCAGTGCTGGGAATCAACTATTTACAATCTATATTAACGATTTGCATGACAGGACCGAGTGTAATGGAGCTAAATTAGCTGATGATACAATGATGGGTAGGAAAGCAAATTCTGAGCAGCACACAAAAAAAAAAACTGCAAGGGATATAGACAGGCTAAGTGAGTGGGCAACAGTTTGGCAGTTCATATATAATGTATGAAAATGTGACGTTACCAACTGTGGCAGAAAGCATAGAAAAGCAAAATAAATTTAAATGAAGAAAAGTTGCAAATGCTGAAGTACAGGGACACCTGGGGGTCGTTGTGCTTGAAACATAAACATTAGTATGCAGGTACATCAATTGATCAGGAAGGCAAATGGAATGTGCGTTTATTGCAAGTGAGTTGGTTTACAAAAGCAAATTAGACCTGCTACAATTGTTCCGGGTTTTAGTGAGGCTACACGTGGAGTACTGCGTACAGTTTTAGTCTCCATATTTAAGGAAGGATATACTTGGAGACTATTCAGAGAAGGTTCACTCAGTTGATTTCGGAGATAAGGGGGATTGACTTATGAAAATAGGTTAAGTGGGTTGGGGCTATCCAGACTGGAGTTCAGAATAATGAGAGGTAATCTTATCGAAACTTATAAGATAATGAGGACGCTTGACAAGGTGGATGCAGAGAACATATTACACTCATAGGGGAAATGAAAACTACGGGACATAGCCTTAGAATAAGGGACCGCCCATTTATAAGCACATAAGAACATATGAAATATGAGCAGCAATAGACCATATGGCCCCTCGAGTCTGCACGACCATTTAATATGATAATTGCTGATCGGATCATGGATTCAGGTCCACTTCACTGCCCGCTCCCCATAACCACATAATACCAACATTTAATGTGAAGTATGTCTGTTTTCTCACATGTCGAGCGGCTGTGAGAAGCGGTACTTTGAGTAAAAGATGGCGATGCTCGGCCGGGATTTGGAACCGGGACCTGTCGCAATTCAAATGTGACCATCCCTAAGCGAGAATCATACCCCTAGCCCAACGAGCCGCCAATAGTGGAGAGCGTAGCTCTCAGATTCTTACGGTAGTGAGAAAAGATATTCGACCCATCGTGCTTGCGCTGTCCCTCAGAGACCTATCCAATTAGTCCCCCTCTCCACAGTCCGACGAATGTTATCCCTTTGACGAAAATATTTTTAATTTGAGACATCAAATGAGCAAAGTGCAGCATCCTTGTCAGTAAAAGGGGAATTTGGCGATTTGGTTAACAAAACCATCAGGGCGTTGTCAAAGCTGTAAAACAATAACGACGAGAATGGGATTCGAAAACATACGTGCAGAGCAAAATGGATCAACAGTCCATCGCCTTCACTTCTCGATCACCTCGTCTCCGATTCACCACAGCGTCAGCCATTCAATCTCCTGCTTTTTGTATGCAAACATAAAGAACGAGCAAGAAAGTCCACTTCACAACTTGCTCTGCCTGCACAACCAGATCGACAATGATGAAAACGTGCCCTTCGATTGTCAAAGCAAGCAGCCTTGATTTATTTCAGTTGAGTGACTGGAAGAGATGGTTGGTTTTTCCGCCAAATCACAACAAAGCACATACAATTTCACGCAGCGAACTAATTGACCGCGGCAGGACTCAAATCTGCAATCCTCAGATAACGTCGCCATTGCAATCGAAGTTAGACGCTCTATCCATTAGGTCACGCGGCCTCTATCATCAGCGCAAAAAAAGCTGTTTTGTCTGTTGGGAGCAAATTCGGAGCAACTGCGATATCAAGGAGTGGATTAGGAAAAGATGAGCATATTTAGATTAACTGAACAGATGCATTGCAATCTGGGTGCGCACCGGCGCAGGCAAACCCCAGGTAACTTGGAACACAACAGTTCAACAATTCATCCATCGTAGTTCAAATTACACACCTTTTAAACGATACAGGATGATGCTGGATTATGAGAAAATCGTTTCAAAGGGACAGATTATGAACCGGAAATGGCAACCATCCCTTTTAAACAGATACAGAATGATCCGCGACTACAAGCACATCCCTTTTACACAGATGCAGAATGACCCTTGACTGACAGCGGTTCCCTTTTAAAATAATAAAGTGAGATTTCTCTCATCCCTGATTGCAATTGTGCAGTGCGTGAGTGAGCGTGGGGGCCAGGAACACGCGGGGCTGAAACGGCAATTGAAACCACAAGTGATCGACAGGCAGGAAGGACGGAGGGTCGTAAAACCAACCCAGAGAAAAAGCCAATTTACAAATATATATACATATACTTTTAACATTTTAAAAATAAATACATTTAAATTTTATTTAAAAAAAATGAATTTGATTTGTTTTAAATAAATAAATAATTGATTATTATCTAGATTTTTTTCGATTGAACGAAGGCTGTGTGTCTGGAAGAATTCCATTGGAAATGAGCGGGTGCAGTCAGTAAATATCCAATCACAGTAAGCCCATTGTGGAAGACAAGCCACAAGGGACAATATGGACTCAAAAAGCCATCTTTTAAAGTAGCATGTGTCTTTCTGCTGGATCTGACAGCAGCTGATTGTGCTGTGAAAGAGGTCAAATGTAATGGAGCTCAGTGCAGGCAGTTCAGAAAAAGCACGTTCATTTTGAAATTTAAAAAGTTGGGATTGTATATAAATATACATATATATATATGTATGAACAAAGTCAGTCAGTCAGTCATGTCTTGTCGTGTCTTGTCTTGATTTGATTTGATTTGATTTGAATTTGAACATAAGGGTGGAGGGTGTCATCATGTCACACAGCCCAACGCAAGTCCTGCCAACATAAGAACATAAGAATTAGGAACAGGGGAAGGCCATCCAGCCCCTCGAGCCTGCGCCACCATTCAATAAGATCATGGCTGATCTGGCAGTGGACTCAGCTCCACTTACCCGCCTGCTCCCCGTAACCCTTAATTCCCTTATTGGTTATAAATCTATCTATCTGTGACTTAAATACATTCAATGAGCTAGCCTCAGCTGCTTCCTTGGGCAGATAATTCCACACATCCACAACCCTCTGGGAGATGGAATTCCTTCTCATCTCGGTTTTAAATTGGATCCCCAGTATTTTGAGGCTGTGCCCCCTAGTTCTAGTCTCTCCGACCAGTGGAAACAACCTCTCCGCCTCTATCTTGTCTATTTTCATTATTTTAAATGTTTCCATAAGATCATCACTCATCCTTCTGAACTCCAACGAGTAAAGATCCAGTCTACTCAATCTATCATCATAAGGTAACCCCCTCATCTCCGAAATCAGCCTAGTGAATCGTCTCTGCATCCCCTCCAAAGCCAGTATATCCTTCCTTAAGTAAGGTGAACAAAACTGCACGCAGTACACCAGGAGCGGCCTTACCAATACCCTATACAGTTGCAGCAGGATCTCTCTGCTTTTGTACTCCATCCCTCTCGCAATGAAGGCCAACATTCCATTTGCCTTCCTGATTACCCGCTGCAAATGCAAACTAACTTTTTGGGATTCATACACAAGGACCCCCAGGTTCCTCTGCACCTCAGCATGTTATTATTTCTCCCCATTCAAATAATATTCCTTTTTTCTGTTTTTTTTTCCCAAGGTCGATGACCTCACACTTTCCGACATTGTATTCCATCTGCCAAACCTTAGCCCGTTCGCTTAACCTATCTAAATCTCTTTGCAGCCTCTCTGTGTCCTCTACACAACCCGCTTTCTCATTAATCTTTGTGTCATCTTCAAATATTGTTACACTACACTCTGTCCCCTCTTGCAGGTCATCCTCTGACTCTGCGTACCTCTATCTTCTGCAGTAAACTTTTGTGTGGCACCTTATCGAATGCCTTTTGGAAATCTAAATACACCACATCCATCGGTACACCTCTATCCACCATGCTCGTTATATCCTCAAAGACTTCCAGTAAATTAGTTAAACATGATTTCCCCTTCATGAATCCATGTTGCATCTGCTTGATTGCACTATTCCTATCTAGATGTACCGCTATTTCTTCCTTTATGATAGTTTCAAGCATTTTCCCCACTGCAGATGTTAAACTAACCGGTCTATATTTACCTGCCTTTTGTCTGCTCCCTTTTTTAAACAGAGGCGTTACATTAGCTGCTTTCCAATCCGCTGGTAACTCCCCAGAATCCAGAGAATTTTTGTAGATTATAACGAAGGCATCTGCTATAACTTCCGCCATCTCTTTTAATACCCTGAGATGCATTTCATCAGGACCAGGGGCCTTCTCTACCTTCAGTCCCATTAGCCTGTCCAGCACTAGCCCCCTAGTGATAGTGATTGTCTCAAGGTCTTCCCTTCCCACATTCCTGTGACCAGCAATTTTTGGCATGGTTTTTTTGTCTTCCATTGTGAAGACCGGAGCAAAATAATTGCTTAAAGTCTCAGCCATTTCCACATTTCCGATTATTAAATCCCCCTTCTTATCTTCTAAGGGACTAACATTTACAAAAAATCGCTATATTTCTAACGTGTGTATTTTCCCTTCTTTCAGATGTGGAATAGCAAAATCCCACATCAGATTCTTCTACAGACAGATAGTCTACGAAGGAGTGTTCAAACAAATCAGTTTGGCATCAAGTTGCATGTAATGCATTTTTCTCACATGACATGTAATCGCACAGAACGTTTGCACACACTGGCTTACACATCACACAAACATACTAAAATTCCTGCACGTCCAAAGGCAGTTTATGAAATTTGAAACTTGAAATCCGGGACAGAATGCACATCACTTTCAAACAGACACAGAATGATCCTGGACTGATAGCTCACCATTTCAAACAACAGCGAATTATCCCGGACAGACAGTACATCTGATTAAAAGGGATATGGAAACAGAATGAATAAAAACATATAATTATGTAAAACTTAGCAGGTCGTGCAGATTCTGTGGATGAAGAACTCGGATTCACATTCTGTCTGATGATCATTCCGATATTTTAGGAAAAAGTTAATGATTAAAGAAATTTTCAACAAAAATAGTGCCTGGAAAAAATGCACAGCGAGAAAGTTCAAAAGGGAACGTCTGTGATACAGTGGAACGCATGAGTGATTAAATGATAAATGGCACAATGGAAAACGGCAAAGTAGGTGGTAACAAAGGATGGTCCAGAGGAGGTGTTAATGTGAACAGCAGAACCATTACCAGACAATGGGAGCGGTGCTTATGATCCGATACGTTGAACCACATGTTGAGGCCAGAAGAATATAACATGCCAACAATATAGGATGTCAACGCCTTTTAATCAGACCAGGCAGCTTGGCCACACCGCATTGATTTCCTGTCCGGTTTGAATTAGCCAGCCAAGGGACTCATTTAAAAGCCAGCTTCGCACATCTTTTCAGCTCTAGAGAAACAGGACGCACTCATATTCAGGGCAGAGGTGGAGATTAACGCTGAATGTATGCTTATCCCAATTGAGGTGAGCTTCTGCGTACAGACAGTAAGATATACTGATCAATTATTGGCCTGAAACAAACACGGGTTTAGGTTATCCAACGAGACACAGAGCCGAGTACCTCTGAGATACTTTAACTTCACTCAGTTGTGTGAATTTCTCTTTGCTCTTGGATTTGGAACGCAGTGGAAACATCGGCGCAAAATCACAACTTTTAAAGTGAAATACTTCTTTTTTCTCACATGTCGAGCGGCTGTGAGAAGCGAAATTTTGAATAAAATATGGCGGGGCTCGTCTGGGATTTGGAACCGGGACCTCTCACATTTCAAATGTGATCATTCCAAGCGGGAATCATACCCCGAGACCAACGAGCCGCCGGAAGTGAAGAGCGCAGCTCTCAGATTCTGACGGTAGTGAGAAAAGATATTCGGCCCATCCTGCTTATGCTGTCCCTCAGGGACCTACCTAACTAGTCCCCCTCTCCACAGTCCTACAAATGGTATCCCTTTGAGAATATATTATTAATTTGAGACATGATATGACCAAAGTGCAGCATCCTTATCAATAAAAGGGGAATTTGACGATGTGGTGAAATGTGATCAGGGGGTTGTCAAAGCTGTAACTCAGTAACGACGAGGATGGGATTCGAAATTTTGCGTGCAGAGCACAAGGGATCAGCAGTCCATCGCCTTCACCTGTCGGCCAACTCATCTCCGATTCACCACAGCGTCAGCCATTCAATCTCCTGCTTTTTGTATCCAAACAGAAATAACGTGCAAGAAAGTCCACTTCACAGCTTTCTCTGCCCGTGCAACCAGATCGACAATGATGTAAATCTGCCATTAGATTCTTAAAGCAAACAGCCTTCCTTTACTTCAGGTGAGTGACTGGAAGAGATGATTGTTTTTTCGGCAGAATCACAAAAAAGAATATATAATTTCACGCAGCATAATAGTTGACCATGGCAGGACTCGAATTTGCAATCTTCTAATAATGTCGCGTTTACAATCGAAATCAGAATTTTTATCCATTAGTCCACGCTGTCTCTGCCATGAGCGTCAACTTTGTTGTTAGGTATATTGGGAGCAAATTTAGGGCAACAGCTCGATCAAGGAGTGGATGAGGGAAAGATGAGCATATTTCGAGTAAATGAACAGATGCACTGCGATCTGGGTGCGCACTGGAGCATGCAACGTCAATGTAACTTGGAACACAACAGTTTAATAATTCGGTCATTGCAGCTGAAATCATACTCCTTCTCAAACTATACAGGATGATCCGGGATTATGAGAAAATTCATTTTAAAGGGACAGATTGTGAACCGAAACTGACACCCATCCCTTTTAAACAGACACAGAATGATCCTGGACTGCAAACACATCCCTTTTACACAGATGCAGAATGACACTTGACTGACAGCAGTTCCCTTTTAAGAAAATAAAGTGAGATTTCTCTCATCCCTGAAGGCAATTGTGCAGTGGGAATCACGACCACGCGGGGCAGAGACGGTTATTGAAACCACAGGTGATAGACAGGCAGGAAGGAGGAAGGGACCTAAAACTAACCCAGACAAAACGCCAATTTACAAATATATATATATAAAATTAGCATTTTTAGAAAATAAATAATTTGACATTTTATTTAAAAAAATTGAATTTGATTTGTTTTAAATAAATAAATAATTGATTCATTATCTAGATTTTTTTCGATTGACCGAAGGCTGTGTGACTGCAAGAATTCCATTGGAAATGAGCGGGTGCAGTCAGTAAATATCCAATCACAGTTGCACCAGATTCTTGCTGTAATAAACACTGAGCATTTATTAAGCAGAGACTTAAAATACACTCTGTGAAATGAGAATGGCTGAAATTTCATCACACGCAAAGCACAAAATCTGATTCAATTTTGTCAGGCTCTCTGTTGCCATGTATTTCCCTCAGTTTGAAACAAAATTTGCCAATTTGTCCATGGTGATTGCAATAATTATTACTCATTCACAGAGTGTTATGAAATTAATTAGCTTTATTTTAATTGATTAAATCCCAGAACGGGCATCGAACCTGTGCTGACGAGGATAGAGCGCTGCATCCTAACCATTAATTGGCGGTTACAGGGGTGAGTCAACGTTGATGCCGAGAACTCGTACAACAGTCAGGCGGCCTCTGTGACAATGTTTAAAGGGAAAATGTTCAAAGCAAACTCGTCGCAACAGCAATGAACTGCAATAAAAAAAAACAGCCAAAACCTGTGTTTTTCCCCGGCAGACATGGCGGAAATTAAACGGCGGAAGTTAACCGTTTTGAAGATTGAATGTCTTTTGGATCTGGCTCATTTTATTAATTGTAAAACATATGTTAATCTTAAAGACTTAGATATTTTATTGCAGTCCTACGGTGTTGCGACTTTACCAGAACAACAACAATTTAGCTCCCAGATTAATGCATGGTATCCGCATTGGTTTCAAAACCCACAAACTGGTGCTTTGGGATTACAATATCGGACCGTATCTGGATTGCATTGTTGACGCTTCACGTCAATCAAGTTTAATCACAATCCTGTCATCAGAAATCTTTCCAGCGATGCTGCCTGACTGGCTGTGTATATCCAACATTTTCCGATTTCATGTCAGGCTTACAGGATTCGCAGTACTTTGCTTTTGAATCTAAACAGTAAAATACGTTGACGTCATTGGGGATTCAAAAGTCAGTACCTTTCTGCAACGGCAAACGTGAGTCATGCGTGGTGTGCATCCTCGCTTCTGCCAGGTAAAGAACATCACTGAGTGGGTGCAGAACATTCTGAGAGGTGAAGGGGAGCAGCCGAAGCTGTGAACTATGTGCTAACCGATGACAGAGGAAACAGGGGGATGAGTTCGTTCAATCAGAGTTTCAAGCGCAATTGCGAAAATTAATGAGCAGGACCACAAAGGTATTCTATGGATTATTCCAAGTGCCCCGCGCTATTGAATTTAGAAATGACAACGTGTGTCTGGATAAACGGTGCACGAGTTCGGGCTACCGAATCGTTGGTTTTGGGAGCAGATCTGGCGCAGGAGGGACCTGTTGCTGGGTTCGGTTGTCGGGTTGTACATCAATAGAGCTCGCGGCAAATTTAACTACTGGGGCGGGTGAGTATTTGAATTAATTTGGCAGTAGATGTTGTAATTATGCCTTTATACATAAAATGCAGATGATTATTATATATCAACTATAGCAGTGAACGTGGCCTCAGACAGCACATTTCAACCCAGCCTTGGGAAACGATATACCACGGCTCGCCCAAACGTTCCCTTACACCGAGCACAAGCACAGGAAACACAGGCACAGCAGAATTTGCTGAGGACCGTAGAGAGTAAAATGTACTTTGATCAGTGATAGCACTAAATATATTCTGGTGTCTCTGTGTTAAGTTGCAATTTGTTCTGTGGGATCTAAATAAAGTTTGTATATCTGTGTTAGTGTTTATGTATTTGAATGCAACAAAGTTATTTATAATAGTGTTGTGGAGCATCTGTATTTGTTATAAATGTATTTTCTGTGTATACCTTTGTATCTATGCTACTTGTAAACATTGCGCAAATAAACGTAAATACAATTATAGCACAGCGATATTTTGAGATAAATTCATTAAAAAAAACATAAAAACAAATACATTTATAATAACACAGATATGAACACAAACAATTTGATTATCAAGGTTCCACACAATTTAATTTACAACTCACAGATAAATGCACAAATATATTTATAAATTTCCCGCAAGGACATCCACATTCATTACAAATAACAAAACATTACACACAAAAATAAAACACGTCTATGGCGAAAATCTATTGAGTCTCAATAACTGAAGGCTTCTTGCAGAGAGCCGGCACAGACACGGTGGGATGAACAGTTTCCTTCTGTGTTGACTGATTCGATGATTCCTTGTATCTTGCTTGTAAGACAGGTGGAACAGGCAGCTGTATGATGGGAGCACTGATCACACAACCATACTGATCTAGTGCCGCAATCGGTTAGCACACGGTACTTATATGACAGTGCAGGCCCGTGGAATGCTGAGGTTGTGAGTTCGAGCTTCACATACAGCAGCCGTTGATTTTGCATGTGATGTTTGTACTTTTCAGAGTCAGAGGCCGTTTTCTTTTATCCATCTGTTTTGTCTATTCCGCCATGTACCACGGTGCTGTCTGTCTCTCTCGCTGCGGTTATCTCAGTGTCAATCTGTGGGATATTTCTAAATGAAAACCAGTGCCTGTTCCTCTCATGTAATAATTGAGGGGATCAAACAATTCCTCATCTGATACTACGGAACTAATGAGCCAACATTTAAAACAAGAAATAGTTTATTGTAAGTATAACAGTCCATCTTGAGTTAAATAGGTTCAATTCTGTCCAAAATCAAACTATGATCTCAACGAGTTTCCAATAAGCCGCTTTTTAATGTATTGTCGCAAGCGCTACCATTGTAACTCAAGGAGTTTCATAATTAATAAACATAGAAATCAAGCAATGAAACAGTAGGGTTCTGAGACTGCAGAATGCCCTCGCCCAGAGCAACATTGAAAACAAGGTTTAAAAACTGGCAGCGTGCAGGAGGAAGGGAGGAGAGGAAAGAGAGCCACAGAAAAGCCACGGGAGTTTTGGAAGCTTAGGGAGTTTTTTTCTGACCACAGCACAGTTGCGCACGGCTCGGATATTGTTGCTGTTAAATATGAATAAAATGCAACGTTTGTTTGCAGCTGTTTCTGTTTCTGTCACTTTTAACTGACTAATTCTTCATTCCATTTGCCTGCGATGATTCCTTAAATTTTCGTATCCTTGCCAAACTAAATTCGATCAATGTGAAACTTCAAAATGTCAATTGACCCCAGCCTCGATAGATTTTTAAGCGAGGATTTATAAGACAGGTGGAACAGGCAGTTGCATAATGGGAGCATTAACACCATACAGCATCTGCACGCACTTATAGCAGTGGAATCGGATCGGGCGCATTGCCTATATAGTAATACAAGCCCTGGAAAAGCCAAGGTTGTGAATTCGAGCTTCACCTAGAAGAGCTGAAGGTTTTGCTTGTGACATTTCTACAGGAATCGAAAGTACAATTAATGTATCCCCCAACATAATTTACATTTCACTGTTTTATTCTTGCACATAGTTACCTTTTGCACACAATATTGCAACGGAGTATGAGAGTTGAAATTACATATGGGATGGAGTGGAGGCGTTTTGACATTTAATCAATAACTCTGATGTAAAGAATAATGTGCCGGAAACACACTCGATTTCAAAGGGAAGATATGTAAAGGCATTGGTTATGTCCACATAATTCCTGCACCATATTCAACAGAAACAAGGATTTTCCTGAACATTTCGCCAAAAATGTTGCGCTCAGTGTGGCAATGCTCGTGCATTTGACTTCTCGCTTATTCTGTTCTTGAGAAACATTCAAACTTGTCGATTCGAGTCCCATCAAAATCCAATTGTAAATTAATAGAATGGTTACCGCACAGCAGGAGGCCATTCGTCCCATCGAGAGCGTGCCAGCTCCCATCTAGTCCCACTCCCCTGTCCTTTCCTCATAGCCCTGCAGGACAGGGTTGGCTGGTTCCGAAGCTGGAAAGAAATTGTTTGTAGCAAACCGCAACTGTCTGCGACAGCCAGAAGGTTTAAAGTTTTGGGATTGAAATCCACTCAGGTTTATCTGCTCGCCAGTACACTGTGTAAAGCTCCATTCATTGCTCGAATAAATAAGAGCTCCAGTTGCGGGCTGCATTTCCCTAGCTCAGAGCCTGAGAGATCGCCAGGGAGCAAACCGTCGCCCAATTATGTTTTACACTTTCACAACACTTCAAGAGAGCAAAAGAATTTCCCCTCAAGATGCAATGACCTTTTCTGTTATTGCCTTCGCAAGCATCTTTCTGTCTCTCCCTGTCTCTGCCACTTGTATTTCTCTGCTTTTCGCTGATTAAGTTCTCAGGCTTCAATGGACGGCCTGGGCTGATCTAACCTGCAACAAGGGCAGAAATGGGTAAAGAAAGATGTGGACTATAGGACAGGAATGGTGTAAATTTGGGGCAAATATCTTCACAGATATGTCCCTTCGCGCTTGCAGTGAAATAAAGCAGCACCGATTACAGTTGGCTTAAGGTAGAGAGTACCTCATGAGGATGCCGAGACAGACGACAATAAAGCTATTCATGCTGCAAATTCTTATATGATAAATACAGGTCACATATTCAAAATTAGTTTTGCAAACACATTCCAATATTGTTGATTTGGAATAGTCAGCAATGCTCGCACAGCAATTGGATGCCTGTGTCCAGTTGGAAAGCTGTCAGAAAGAACATGCAGAACATTGACTTTCTGCTGAGCAGACCATGAGCCTCCTTCTTGAAAATGGTTCTCCAGTCCCGCTAAGAGGGGATTAAGCATCATGGGAGTTGGATGTGCCTGTGCCCACTTTTATAGCAGAAAGTGTAGGGGGCATTTCCCCTTCCTTAAAGAACAGTAATGACTCAGTTGCAGTTTTTGCTGCAGAATTTGCTCGCACCACTCGGAATTCGCCCCAAGGATGAGCCGAGACGATCACGTGGAGTTAATACAATTCCTCCAGTCAGTAAATACAGTTGGCATATCAAGAAAATATAAGAAATCACCGTGACTTCGTCACTGAGCGCGCAGCTTAATGGATAAGGTATGTTATCAGGAAATGACAGTTTTGATGAGATTTGGATTCAAAGCCTAATTTATGTAATATTCAGTCAAATGCTTGGAAGGTTTATCAGCAACAAACGCTTAACAAAGTAGATGAGCATAATCGATTAGCAGTCCATCGCCTTAACCTCTCCGCTGCCAACTAGCACAACTGGGCTATTCCATTTCAGGCTTTTTGCATCCATACAGAACGACGCTTAAAAATGTCCCCTTCACGACGTGTCCTGCCCGTGCACCCTGATCGACAATGTTGAAAATGTACTAACAGCTTCTGTAAGAAAACGGCCTTTAGTTACTACAGGATGGCTGTGAAATGTCTCCTCAAAAGATGAGATGCGGGCCCCTTTTAAATAGGCAGCTGGACACGCCGGTATCAAAACCGACCAAATGCAGAGCTCTCTGCACTTAGACCACATTCGGCGTACTGTGTACAATGCTGGTCACCATATTAAAAAGAAGATACCGAGGCACTGGATAGGGTGCAGAGTAGATCGTATACTATCAGGAAAGAATCGACAGGCTGAATTTATTTTGTAGTGAAACGAGAAGTCTGAGGGGTGACTTAATAGAGCCCTTTAATATCCTGAAAGGTTTTGACAGAGTAGATACAGAGTGTGTTCACTTGTGGGGAAGAGTATTACTAGAGACCATAATTATAAGAAAAATCAGCAACAAATCAAATTGGGAATTAAGAAGAATCTTCTTTAGCCAGAGAGTGATAAGGATGTAGAACTTACTACCACCAGAGAGGTGGAATCAATTATTATAGATGCATGTAAGGAGCGGTGAGATAAATATATGAGGGAGAACTGAATGCAGGGCGATGCTAATAGTGTTCGATGCGGAAAGAGGGGAGGATGCTCCAGTGGACCACAAAGTCGATATTGACAGGTTGGGCCGAAAAGCCTGTTTTAGCACTGAATATCCTATATGATATAATGAATTCGGCACCGATGAGTCCATTTCAAAAGCCAACTTCTCGCAACTTTCAAACCTAGAGTAAAAAACCCTGATCATTATACCGGGCTCACGGTCTTTCAAAAAGATGCCAAGATTGATGCTCCTTAAAACCTCCCTCTTTGACCAAGTTTTTGGGCAACTGCCGTAATTTCTCTTTTATGTGGCTCGGTGTCAGCGTTATTTAATTTGGTTTAAGCTGTTGTGGAGCAACCTGTGACGTCTAACTATGTTAAAGGCACTACATAAATGCAAGATATTGTTGTTGTAATATTTCATCATTGTCTCCCTGTTTCAGGATGCAAAGTAAACGTGCTCGTTGAGAAGGCATGCGGCATACTTACCTTTATTAGCCGAGGTATATTGTACAATAGCAGTGAAGTTATGCTTGAGCTATATAAAACATTATTTGGGCCACAGCTAGAGTACTGCGTACACATCAGTACAGGAAAGATGTAATTGCACGAGAGAGGGTGCAAAAGAGATTTACGAGTATGTTGCCTGGACTGGAGAATTTTAGCTATGTGTAATGATTCGATAGGCTGGGTTTGTTTTCATTGGAACATCGGGAGCTGAGGGGAAACATTATTGATGTGTTCAAAATTCGGAGGGGAAAAGAGAGATGGGAAGGAACAATTTTTATTAGCAGAATGGTTAACAACCAGGGGAGATAGATTTAAAGTCATTGGTAGCAAGTTGAGAGGGGAATTGACGGGAAATGTCTTCACCCAGAGCATGTTGGGAGTCTGGAACTCACTGCCTGAAAGAATGGTAGAGGCCGAAACCCTCACCGCATTTAAAACGCGCTTGGATATGCATTGAAATGCAATAACCTGCAGGGCTACGGACCAAAAGCTGGAACATGGGATTCCTCTGGGTAGCTCTTTGTTGGCCGGCGTTGACTGAATGGACCAAAATATCCTTCTTCAGTGCTGTAAGTAAGCATGATTCTACGATTAAGTTCTAAGCGAGGATCTAACTAAAATAAGCCGGACGTGGAGACTTTATGAGTAGAATTAAGAGCTCGGAAAGGATTTAAGACAATAGTGGGAGTTGTGTATAGACACCCTAGTCGCAGCTGTGAAGCAATAGAATATATAAATGTAGAGATAGGACAAGCATGTATTCAAGACAGTGTGGTTTTAATATGGGATTTAAATCTTCATATATATTGGGATAATCGGACTAGCACCTGTCAGAAAGATTGTGAATTTCTTGAGTATGTCCGGGATAGTTCTACAACAATATGTTCCAGAACGAACAAGGGGCATGCCAATTTACATTTAGTAATGAGTAACGAGCCGGATTTATTCAACAGCCTAAGGGTAAGTGAAAATGTATTTAATAGCGATCAAAACATGATCGACTTCAACGTAACGTTTGACAGGGAGATACGTGAAACAGCTACTACCATTCTAGATTTCTGTAAGAACGAATTCAAGGGGCTGAGAGAGAGATTATCCAGAATAAACTGGGAAAAATCTGTTAATGGGTAAAACGAGAGGAGGTGTTAAAAATAATTAAAAGTGATACAGAATCAGTGTATCCCTCTGAGGGGCCAAAGAAAATAGGCATGGACGACTAACGAGGTAACGGACCACTTTAAACTAAGATTAAAAGCGTACACAAATGCAAAAAATAGCACAGATCGTGGTGAATGGGAAAGCTACAAAGAAGAGCAAAGGGACACAAAGCAGATAGTAAGTGGTACAAAGAGGGAGAATGAAAATAACCGACTGGTGAAATGAACAGACACATAGCAGATGTAAATTAACGCAGAGAATTGTGAAGTGATACATTTTGGGAGGATGAGGAGAGGCAATATGAATTAATGATACAATTTTAACGGGGCCAGATTTATACGTGAAAATTTAAATCCCCATTTAAGCATCTGTCTCTGGAGATCAATGATCCTGAAACCGTTCATAATGCTCCCTGTATTGTATTAACCAGCTCTAAATCGTACAATTTTGAAGAGGGGGCAGGATCTGGAAGACATGGGGACGTTTCCTTTGTTATTAGACGAATAGAGCATAAAAACAAGGAAGTTATGCCAAACAATTATAAAACACTTATGAGGTCTTAGCTGGAATGTTGCGTGGGGAACACGCTTCAGGGAAGAATTCAAGCCCTTGGAGAGGGTGCAGAATATATTTACTAGAATACTGCCAGAGTTGGGGACCTCATTTATACGAAGAGACTGTAGAAGCTGGGATTTTTCTCCTTAGAATAGAAAATGTTAAGAGTCGATTTATGGCGTAAGTTACAAAATATGAAGTGTTTTGATAGTTGAAAACGGAAAAAGCTTCAAAATATGACATTTAAAGTGATAAAATATCGATCGGCACAGATGGAGGTCGCACCCATGATCTTCGGTTTACGAGACCGACGACTTACCAGACCGACGATTTACCACTTGGCCACCGCGCCCTGGTCAACTGTGTGACTGGCGTCGCATTGCTACCGCATCCCACATCATTTCAATTTGGTTGCCCAAACACAGACGCATATGTAAAGACATAAAGTGGGATAATGGAACGGGAAAATGACCAGTGTCATTTATTTGTAACTATCATAAAACATTTCATGAAGTCATACATACCGATGGAGAGTACTTGATCCATCGTACTCTTGAACGAGCTATCCAATTATTCCCAGATCTTTCCACAACGCCCTGCAAAATATGCCTCTTCAAGCATTCATCCAATTCTATTTTGAGGGTTAATATTGAATCTGCAGTGCTACGGGGAAATAACAGGGTGGTGAGACTTGCTGAGAGTCAGCACGGGATCAACGGGCCGAACTGCCTTCTTCCATGCTGAAACAATTCTATGAATCGATGACTCTATGATTCACCACCCTTTCAGGCAGTGCATTACAGATCAAAGCTTAAAACAACATTTCTCCTTCACTTCCATCTGTTTCCTCTGTTGTCCTCTGGATGTTGCCAGGACTGGATAGTTTTGGTTATGGGGAAAGATTGGGGTTGTTTTCTTCAGAACAGATGAGGATAAAGGGTGACAATATTGACGTGTATAACATTATGCGGGGCCGAGCTAGTGTGCAGAAGAAACACCTATACCCCTGAGCAGAGAGGTCAATAACCAGGGGGCACAGATTTAAAGTAATTGATAAAAGGATTACATGAGAGTCGAGGAGAAATGTTTTCGCCCAGAATGAATTTGGGTCTGGAATTCACTGACTGAAAAGTTTGTGGAGACACAATCCCTCATCACATTTAAGTATTACTTGTATATTGATTGAATTGCCGTAATCTGCAACACTACAGATCAAGAGCTGTGAAGTGCGATTAGGCTTGATAGCTCTTTTAATTGGCGGAAATAGGATGGGCCGAATGCTCTCCTTCCCTGATGCAAACTTCTCCGATTCTATGATTCTATGAGGTGGGGAATGCTCTTTTGTTTCCTGCACATATCTGTATCCCACCATCGATGGGATCTTGCTGTGTGGTAATTGGCTGCCGTATTGCCCTACAGTACATCCAGCGAATACAATTGAAGAACTACTTCATTTATTGTAAAGCACGTTTTAATAAAATATTAATTCAGTGCATATGGGCGTAGCTAGCAAGGCTGACATTTATTGCCCAACCCTAATTGTGTTTGAGAAGGTAGTGATGAACAAACTTTGTGAACCTCTGCAGTACTTGGATATGGTCTTGATGGCTACGACCAAGAGCTAGAAATTAGATTTGGCAGGATAGTACATAGTCCACCAGTAAGGTCGCGATGAGCTAAATGATTTCCTTCTGTGCTGTAAATTTCTATGGTTCTATGGTTCAGTCACTGAAGTGATGGTACTAGCAATGTATTGTTGTAGAAGCAGTTCCAAGATTTTCACTCCGCACGATAATGAAAAGGCGATATATATCCTGCTTCATTTTCTGCGGAATTGATACTCGAGTTGGAAAAATCAATCTTCAACGATCATGCCCACTTCTGATCTTATGATGGTGGGCAGGTCATTGATGAAGCATGTGATGATGAACTCCTGCAGCGATATCCTGGGCTGAGATGATTGGCGTCGAAGCACAACCATCTTCTTTTAGGCTAGGTATGTCTCCAGCAGTGGAAATTAACCCCGCAATGATTTCAACGTTAGAAGCCTCCTTGATGAAACATTCGGCCAAATACTGTTTTGATGTCAAGGACAATAACTCTCGCCTCATTTTAGAATTAATCACTTTTGGCCCTATTTGGACCAAGGCTGTAATGATGTCTGCAGGCTGGGCGTCCTGTCGGATCTCAAACTGAGCAACAGCGAGCAGTTGGGTCATCCTATGTTTCTGAAAGATGTTACGGGAATGCAAGCCCGTGCCTTTACTGTTTGAAAGCAGCGCACACTGCATGATGTATATTTGTAGGATCACATGGGTCATCGACCTGAAATCTTACTCCCACCTTCCTCTTCCCACAGACCCTAACCAGAGCTTCAAAGCATGGCACGTTTTTAAACGCCAGTTTTAAAAAAATTGTTTCATTCTATATTTCTTAAAGATTAAGAAGGCACAACAGGAAGACAGATATCCCAGTTTGCCGATGATGCAAATATTGGTGATATGATAAGTAGGGCAGTCGTTAGCGTATACTTATAAATATATATAAACGAATGGACGATTCAGTGGCAGATAGATTCCAAACAGTTAATTGTGTGGTCACCCATTTTAGATCCCAAAGTTTAGATCCAAATCCTAATTAAATGGAGCACAGCTTGAAGGGATGGAGTTCCAAAGTGGTTTGCAGTCCAAGTGCCCATCCCGCTAATGTGCAGTAGCAAATATATTAAAACAACTAATGGCATGTTAGGTTTTATAACTAGGGGTTGGACTATAATGCAATGGAAGTTATTCTTCAACTGAACAGAGATATAGTTAGACTATATCTGGAGAACTCTAAGTTATAGTATATAATAGAGTCATAGAAGTTTACAGCACAGAAGGAGGCAATTTCGGTCCATTCTGTCCGCGCCACGGTTATCCAGCCTAATCCCACTTTTCAGCTCTCGGTCCATAGCCCTGCACGTTACGGTACTTCAGGTGCACATCAAAACTATTTTTAAATGTGCTAAAGATTTCTGCCTCTACCACTCTGTAGGCAGTGCATTTTAGACAACCACAACTATCTGCATGTGTAAATTGCATATCACATCTCCTGTAAACCTTCTCCAATTACTGTAAATGTATGCCCGCTGGTTGTTGAGCCCTCTACTATGGGAAAAAAGCCGTTTCTATCCATTATATCCAGTCCGTTTATGGGCACGGCCCCTTAGAAATGATAGGCTGGATTGGAATGTGTACAGTTCTTTATCACCAGAATGTTACCAGGTTGCGACGGGTTAAATTATGAGGAGAAATTACATAAACTAGGCCTGTACTCCCTGGAATATAGAATGTTAAGTGGTGATTTAATTGAGGGTTTTAAAATTTTAAAACGAATTGATAAGATAGATAGAGAAAAGCTTTTTTTTTACCGTTCGTGGGGGAGTTTACGAGAAGAGGACATAATGATAAAATCAGAGGCAGGCCATACGGCAGAGAAGTTAGGAAAATCTTCTTCACGCAAAGGGTGATGGATTTATCTTCTACAAAAAGAAAGATATACTAGCTCGATTAAAAATGTTAATTTTAGATGAATAGTTTTTGCTAGACATTGGTTACAATGATGTGGTGCCAATACAAATGAATGGAGTTACGATAGAGCTCAGCCAAGAATTAACAAAATGGCGAATAGGCACAAGGGGCGGAATGGCCTAATCCTGTTCCTGTGTTCAGTCAATTTCCGGAACACCTGTTCTAAATAAAGAAACGTTGTCTTGAAGGGTGAATTAAAAAATATTATTTGCAGAGATTATGGACCGCTTCCACACTTTCATAACAAACAAGCATTAAGTCTAATTGTCAAACCAGTTGGTTGAACATTTACCAGGAGCAGAGACACATCAGTTGGATTTTAGGTCCAACCCTTTAACATCTCGGCCATTCTGGTCATGGGCACGCTGCAATGCAGTGCTTGGAAATTCGGAAAATTGCTTGGAGACTCAAAATGTAGTTTTCAGCGCAGAGCAAACTTCACGTCTGCGTAATCTGCAAACGTGGGAGGATATATACCTTGTGTTTAACTGTGGGCGGTTAAAAGCTTTACCACAAAAGCACAGCACTAAGAAAATAACGCAGTGAACTGATCGTCCATAACTTGACAACAAATCCCCGTGCTTTAACCCACAGAACATGTAATCTTCCCGTCAACACTGAACATCTTTGAATGAATAATGTTAAAATGCACGTCAACCACCAAGTATCAGCAAGTTCAGACTGAACCAGCGCATAAAGTGATAACTCATAAGGTATGGAGTAAACTGATGAGGTGAGTGATGGAGAGTGAGAGAGAGAAAGTCATATTTGGACGGATAAACAGATCCCCGATGAGAAAAGCTTATAGAAATTGACTGCAACTGAAGTAGATATACAGCGAGACTGACACGCGGAAAGAAAGTTAGATTCAGAGAGAAATAGAATGAATCATAGAGAGAAAATGAGAAGCAGTACACTAAATGTGAGAAAATTCCTGCCGGTTCGGCCGGGAATTAAATCCGTGAACTGAGGTTACAGGTAAAAACAGAAGATCACCGAGAGAGGTTTGTAGCATCACAGAAGCATGGAATGAGACACTTTCCCCAGAACCCGACAAACTCTTCACCATCAACTATTTACTCAATTTGCTGAGAGATGTTTTCACCACTCAGCTTAAGAGTGTGCAGGTAGAGAGGGAGTGGGTGACCAGCAGACAGAATAGCAGGACTTGGCAGGTAGTGCACGAGGTCCCGAGTCCATCTCACTCGCCAACAGATATTAGCTACTTAGTACCGGTGTGTAGATAGTGCCTCTGGGGAGTGTAGCCAGATCCAAATCCATGGCACCGCAGGTGGCTCAGCTGCACAGGGTAGGAGGGAGGAGAATGGCAGAGCTATAATGGAAGGAGATTCAATAGTCAGGGGATCAGACAGCCGTTTCTGCAGCCACAGCCGTGACACCAGAATGATATGTTGAATCCCTGGAGCCAGGGTCAAGGATGTCTCCGAGCGGCTGCAGGGCATTTTGATGGAGGAATGTGATCAGTCAGAGTTCATTGTCCATACTGTTACCAATGGCATAGCAGGAAAGAGAGATGAGGTCTTGCAGGCAGAGTTTAAGGAGCTACGAGAGAGATTAAAAAGCAAGACCTGAAAGGTAGTAATCTCTGGAATACTCCAGGTGCCACGAACGAGTGAGTACAGACATAGAAGGATAGAGCACGTGAATGCATGGCAGGAGAGATGGTGCAGGAGGGAGGGCTTTAGGTTCCTGAGAAATTGGGTCCACTTCTGGCGGAGTTGGGACGTGTACAAGCCGAATGGGTTGCACCTCAACAGAGCCGGGACTAATAAACTTGCGTGGTGAGGGGTGGGGCGGGAGGTGTCGGTTGCTCGTGCTGTGGGCGAGGGTTTAAACTAGTTTGGCAGGGGGATGGGAACCTGAGAATAGATTCAATAGGGAGGCGATTAGAGTTGGAATTAAAAATCAAAAATGTAGAAAGTGAGCTGTAGGACAGAAGGAACAAGCAGGAAAAACGGGTAAATAAAAATTTTAAAGCTTTTGCTCTAAATGCACATAATATTCGTAACAAAACAGATGAGTTGACGGCACAAATAGATACAAATGAGTATGATCTGATAGTCATTACAGAGAGGTGGTTGCAAGGTAACCAGGACTGGAAACTAAATATTCAGGGGTATTTGATATTTTGGAAGGACAGACATAAAGGAAAAAGATGAGGGGTGATCTTATAGAAACATTTAAAATAATGAAAGGGGTAGAAAAGATAGAGGCAGAGAGCTTGTTTCCACTGGTTGGGGAGACTGGAACTAGGGGGCACAACCTCAAAATACGGGGGAGCCAATTTAAAACCGAGTTGAGAAAGAATTGCTTCTCCCAGAGGTTAGTGAATTTGTGTAATCTTCTGCCCAAGGAAGCAGTTGAGGCTAGCTCATTGAATGTATTCAAGTCACAGCTAGATAGATTTGAACCAATAAGGGAATTAATGGTTCCAGGGAGCGGGCGAGTAAGTGGAGTTGAGTCCATGGCCAGATCAGCCATGATCTTGTTGAATGGCAGAGCAGGTGCGAGGGGCTAAATGGCCTACTCCTGTTCCTAATTCTTATGTTCTTATGTTAAGAGGTGGGGTCACACTGTTAATAAAAGATGGGATCAGTGCATTAATGAGAAACGATGTCGGAACAGAGGATCAAAAAAGTGAATCAGTTTGGGTGGAGTAAAAGGAACAATAACAGGAAAAAGTCGCTGGTGGGCATAGACTATAGGCCCCCTAACCGTAGATACATGGTTGGACAGAGTATAAATCAAGAAATAATGGAGACTTGTAAAAACGGAACATCAATAATCATAGGTGATTTAACCGTCAGATTTACTGGAAACACCTAATTGGTCAGGGTAGCCTTGAGGAGACGTTAATAGAGTGTATCCGGGATAGTTTACTTCGACAGTACATGCTACCCCTACCTGGAAGCAGGCTATCTTAGATATAGTACTGTGTAATGAGACAGGATTAATAAATGATCTCGTAGTTAAAGATCGTATAGGAATGAGTGGCCATAATATGGTTGAATTTCAAACTCAGTTGGAGGAAGAGAAATTTGGTTCTCCAACCAATGTCCGAAGCTTAAATAAGGGGGGCAACAAAGGTATGATGGCAGCGTTGGCTAAAGTAGATCGGAAAATAGACTAAAGTGTTGGACGGTTGTCGTGCAGTCGCAGACATTTAAGGACATATTTTATAACTCGGAACAAAAATGTATCCAATGAGTAGAAAAGACTGTAAGAGAAGAGATAACCATCCGTGTATAACTAAGGAAATAACGGAGGGTTTCAAATTGAAATCAAAGGCATACAATGTGGCGAAGACCAGTGGGAGACGAGAGCAGCAGAGAACGATTAAAAACATGATTGAAGAGGGAAGATAGATTATGAAAGTAAACTAGAACGAAATATAACAACAGATAGTAAGAGTGTATACAGATATATAAAAAGGAAAAGATTAGCTAATATGAATATTGATCCCCTGGAAGATGAGATTGGGGATTAATATTGGAGATCAGGGAAATGGCAGAGACATTGAACAAATATTTTGTATTTGCCTTTGCAGTAGATGATACTAAAAACAATCCAAGAGTGGATAATCAAGCGAATGTAGGCAGGGATGAACTGACTACTATCACTATCAAGAACGAAGTACTACTAGTAAAATAATTGGACTAATGACGGACAAGTCCCCTGGACCTGATGGCTTTCATCCCAGGGTCTTACGTGAAGTGACTGCAGAGATAGTGGATGCATTCGTTATAATTTCTCAAAATTTCCTGGATTCGGGGCGGATTAGAAAACCACAAATGTAACGCCCCTATTTAAAAAGGATTCAAGCATAAAACAGGAAATTATAGACCAGTTAGCCTAACATCTGCCGTTTCGAAAATGCTGGAGTCCATTATTAAGGAAGCAGTAGCGGGACATTTTGAAAAGCATGATTCAATCAAGCAGAATCAGCATGGTTTTATGAAAAGGAAATCATGTCTAACAAATTGCTGGAGTTTTTGAGAATGTAACGAGTGGATAAGGCGGAACCAATGTATGTGGAGTATTTGGATTTCCAGAAGGCATTCGATAAGGTGACACATAAGAGGTTACTGCACAAGATAACAGCTCACGGGGTTGGGAGTAAATCAAAGATAGAGGCTTTGCTAAATAAGAGAAAACACAGCGTCGGGATAAATGCGTCATGTTCCAGTTGGCAAACAGTGACTAGTGGAGTGACGCAGGTATCGGTACTGGGTCCTCAACTAATAACAATCTGTATTAATGACTTGGATGAAGGGACCGAGTGTATTATAGCTCAGTTTGCTGATGATACAAATGAGGGTCGGAAAGCAAATTCTGAGGAGGACACAAAAAATCTGCAGAGAAATATAGTTAGGCTAAGTGAATGGGCAACAAGTAGGCAGTTGCAATATAAGGTGGGAAAATGTGAGGTTACCTACTTTGACAGAAATAATAGAAAAGGAAATTATAATTTAAATGGAGAAAATTAGCAAAGTGATGCAGTACAGGGACAGATGAGTGTCCTTCTGCATGAAACACAAAAATGAATATTCAGGTACAGCAATTAATCAGGAAGGCGAATGCAATGTGCGTTTATTGCAAGTGAGATAGAGTATAAAGGCAGATTAGTCCTGCTTCAATTGTACCGGGTATTAGTGAGGCCACCCCTGGAGTACTGTGTGCAGTTTTAGTCTCCATATTTAAGGAAGGATATACTTGCAATGGAAACTGTTCAGAGAAAGTTCACTTAGCTGATTTCGGAGATGAGGAGAGTTGACTTATGAAGATAGGTTAAGTAGGTTGGGACTATCCGCAGTGGAGTTCAAAAGCATGAGAGGTAATCGTATCGAAACTAATAAGATAATGAGGGGGCTCGACACGTTAGATGCAGAGAGTATATTTGCACTCATAGGGGAAAGTTATACTTGGGGACATCGACTTAGAATAAGGGACCGCCCATTTATAATAACATAAGAACGTACGAAATAGGAGCAGGAATAGGCCATACGGCCCCTCGAATCTGCACCACCATTTAATCCGAAAATTGCTGATCGGATCATGGACTCAGGTCCACTTCCCTGCCCGCTCCCTACAACCCCGTAATCCCTTATTGGTTAAGAAACTATCTCTGACTTAAAGGTATTCAATATCCCGGCTTGCAGAGCTCTCTAAGGCAGGGAAGTCCACAGATTTACAACCCTCTGAGAGAAGAGATTCCTCCTCATCTCAGTTATAAATGCGGACCCTCTTTCTAAGATGATGACCCCTAGTTCGAGTCTCCCCTATCAATGGAAAGCTCCTCTCTGCATCCACCTTGCCAAGCCGCCTCTTTTACTTATACGTTTGATAAGATCCCCTCTCATTCTTCTGAATTCCAACGAGTAGAGGGCCAGCCTCCTCAATCTTTCTTCATAAGTGAACCCCTTCGTCTCCGGAATCAAGCGAGTGAACCTTCTTTGAACTTCCACCAAAGCAAGTATCCTTTCGTAAATATGGAAACCAAAACTATACGAATATTCCAGGTGTGGCCTCACAATACCCGATATAACTGTAGCAAGACTTCACTGCTGTTATACTCCATCTCCTTTGTTATAAACACCATGATTCCACTGGCCTTCGTGATCATTTGCTGTACCTGCAGGCTAACCCTTTGTGTTTCATGCACAAGTACCCACAATTCCCGCTGTACTGCAGCACGTTGGAATTTTTCGTCATTTAAATAATAGCTTGCTCTTTGCTGTCAAAGTTTTTTCTGTCAAAGTGCATGACCTCACATTTTCCAACATTATACTCATACATTGGTTTTCATCCCACCTTTATATCGTCAGCATAATTGTTACGTTACACTCGGTCCTTTCTTCCCAGTCGTTAATGTAGATTTAAAACTGAGACGAGGAGAAACTTATTTTCTCAATCGTTGAAAATCGATGTAATTCTCTTCCTCAGAGAGCTGTGGAGGCTGGGTCGATGAATAAATTTAAGTCGGAGATAGACATATTTTTCAGTGATAAGTGAGTAAAGGCTTATGGGGAGCCGGCCAGGTTGTGAAGCTGCGTCCTTGATTAGATCTTCCATGATTTATTCAATGGCGGAGCAGTGTCAGCGGGTCAAATACTCCTACCCCGAATTCTTATGTTCTTATGTACTTAAGAAAGTTCTGATCGCATCTGTACCAACGAACTTTCAGGAAATTCATTCAAAACCTTAATTAATTTGTGAATAAGTCAGTAAACTCCTCATCTCAACTCCGGTTCATTTGTCAGCTAAATTGGTAATTTAAATCTGAGATTGATAGCTTTTTGCTAGATAATGGTAGGAATTGATTTGGTGTCAAAGCAGATGGATGAAGTTAAGATATTGGTCAAACATTATCTCACTAAATGGTGGAACCGGCTCGAGGGTTCGACGACCCCTGCTCTAATTTTCAGTCAATCAGCAGAGCATCTGTTGTAAATGTAGGAACGCTTCCTGGAATTGTAAAATATAAATACAAAATCTTCCTTTCCCATGATTATAACATTTTACCAAGTTATCATAACAGACAACATTTGCTAGTACTGCAGCTCAAACTCAAGCCAACATTCGCACAGTTGATTTTCAGTCCAAAACCTTAATCACTCAGCCATCCTGACGATTGAAGCAAAAAGTGCAATTTTCGACAATTGAACAAATTCATTCCACACCAAATACCAATCCATTGATAATGCCAGTGATTTGAGAGCTGCTGTACAAAAAAAATAACATCAATTACTTTTCAGATTCCTGGCCCTCATTTTCCCTATCACAATGGTTGTCCAATCCCTCTGGTCATCCATTCCCCACCAGGATGGCTTAAGGACCCTCCGCTTCTTCATTGAACGGACGTTCAACCAGTTCTCATCTACCGTCAATTCATCCGCCTGGCGGAACTTGATTTAAACTGGCATTGGATAACTTCTTTTTTGACTCTACACAAATTACTGCAAATTACATGTGTTGCTATGGTATCCCGCACGTGGCCTAGATATGCCTGTATTTCAATGGTATATGTGCAACATTGTTTGTTCTAGTCCTACTCATGTCCCATCCATTACCTCGTTTTCTGGTACATTGATGAGTTTATCTGTGCCATTTTCAGCTGTCGCAGCAAACTCAAAATTTAGTCAACTTTGCTTTAAATTTCCACGCTTCTATCCAGTTAACAGAGTCCATCACCGACTCGTCCCTTCCCTTCCTCGATTTCGCTACCTCCATTGCTGGGGATAGTCGGCCGACCAATATCTACTATAACCCCACTGACTCCCACATCTACCTTAGTTACACTTTTTCCTATTCGCTTTCTCAAAGGACTCTATTCCATTCTCCAAGTTTTTCCATCTCCATCGTATGTGTCCTGACGATGAAAAAGTCAATACCAGTGCTACCGATAAGTAGCACAATTTTTCTCCAGTAAGAAAAACCGAAGACACGAGTGCACATGACCCTCGAACTTGTCCTGCCCATTTCCCGCACTTCTGCTCTCATCCCTTCTCCTTCCTCGCAGAACCACGATAGAGTTCCATTTGTGCTTAACATTCACCCCACTAACCGTCACATTCAACGGATCATCCTGCCCCATCTCTGACATATCCAACGTGGTCCCGCCATCAAATACAACTTACCCTCCCCTCTCTTTTCAGCGGTCCAAAGGGACCAGTCTATCCGGCACGCCTTGGTCCACTATCCAATTACCATCAACAAAACTTTCCTTCCCACAGCACCTTCCCGTGCTAGCGCAGGAGAAGCAACACGTGGCCATTTCCTCCTCCCTTCCCACAGTCCAGCCCAGTATCGGTGAAACAACGATTTCCTTATACTTCTTTCAACTTAGTATACTGTATCGACTGAAATCTCCTCTACCTTGGGGTGACCAGACACATATTAGGTGAGCACTTTACTGAGCAGCTCATTTCAGTCCGTAACAAGAACCCCAAGCTTTCGGTCGCCTATCCCGTCCTCCTATACTGTTCCTATGAAGCTCAACGTTAGCTCGAGGCACAGCAGCTCATCTTCCCATTAGCTACTTTACAGCCTTCCGGGCTCAACGTTGAATTCAACAATTTCAGATTCTAATCACTGCTCTCATTTTCTCGGACAGTAGCTGTTAGTAATGATCTTGCTATTCTCTCTTACACTTTCTCTAAACGCATATTATTTTTCTTGAAGTGTCCCATTATCACGCCCTTTCGTTTTTGTCATGACATCATTCCTGCTTTCCACCATGTCACAGGCCTTCCTTTTCGTTCTGTTCTCCCCTCCACCTTTCCCTGCTAAAGTACCTGCTTAAAATCTGTTACACTTCCAACTTCTGACAGTTTTGATGAAATATCATCGACGTGAAACATTATCTCTGTTTCTCACTTCACCAATGCTGCTTGTCCTGTTGTATATGTTCAGCAATTTCTGTTTGCATTTACTATTCCCAGCCTCCCCAAGTATGTTGCTTCAGACAAAGTAACATCAGTGCTATGGATGAGAGGTTTCGTTATCAAGTGACGATGAAGTGATCCTGTCAAACCGGAAACTGCGGCTTCAACCCCCGTCCGCGCCTTCATACAAGTGCCCTGTTGATCTCCTGTTGGTCCGAGCAGCCCATAATTATCTCAAGTGGTAGTAGTTCAGCACGTCCACTGACCCGAGTGTTTGAAGAGCCATTTAATGTTTCTGAGTCCATTAATGTTCCCAATCTTTTGCTAAATGTATCAATCTGAACTAACATGCAGAACATTATTATCCATTTCCCACGGGACTAAACGAATCAAACCGAGGTAGAGGATGAGTATCCGAGAATTACAGTGAACTGAAGGAGAATTTTCGATCCATCATGACTGAGCCGGCTTTGTGAAAATGCTATTCAATGAGACCCACTTTCCACATAGCCCTGCAATTGATTCCGATCAAATGTTATCCAATTCAATTTTGATGGCAAGCATTTTAAGAAAATGTTATAATTCGCTACAATGTACATTCCTTGAAGGAATAACAACACCAAACTAAAAATGTTCCAACTGTGGCTAACAAGAGAAATTCATGATAGTATTCGATTCAAAGAAGAGATTTATAATATTGTCAAAAAGAGTAGTAAGCCTGAGGATAAAGGTCTATTTAGAATTTAAAATGCTGTGTGCTGTCAGTCCCGGATCACGCTGTGCTTTTTAACATGGGGATGCTATTAGTCCCAGATCATTCTGTGTATCTTCAAAAGGGATGTGTTGTAAGGCCTGGGTCATTTTATGTCAGTTTAAAAGGGATGTGCTGTTAGTCCCGGATCATGCTGTGTCTGTTTAAATGGGATGTTCTGTCAGTCCCGGATCAATCTTTGATCTGTTTAAAAGCGTTATTCTTTCAGTCCCGGGTATTTGAGTGTTTGTGTAAAAGGGATATTCTCTCAGCCCCGGATTATTCTGTGTCTGTGTAAAAGGGATGTGCTCTCAGTCCCGGATCATTCTGTGTGTGCGTAAAAGAGATGTGCTCTCAGTCCGGGATCATTCGATGTTTGTGTCTGTTTCAATGGAGCGCGATTACAGTTGTGATTACCGAATATTTAAGGTTATTAAATCGACATCGCATTTGGTTTTCCAGCATATGAGCGGACCCACTTTGCAATGCTTCTGTTCAATAATGCAATATATGTTTATCTTTACGTGAAACATTTTTTATCATAATAGTGACCCTGAAAATGTTCACAATTCTCTTCACACCAATGCATATCATTGAATCATTGCTTTTCATAATATGGAAAGAGGCCATTCCGGCCCATCGTGTCCAAATTTGCTGAAGAAGAGATACCTAGCCTTATCCCACTTTCCAGCTTTTGTTCCATACTCTTGTAGCTAACGGCACTTTAAGTGCAAATCCAAGTACTTTTGGAACGTGGGCAGGGAATCTGTCTCGACATTCATTTCAGCGGCGAGTTCCAGACCCATCTGGGTGATACATTGTCCCCACAAGTCACCTCTAAACCACCTACCAATTACAATAAATCTATGCCTCTTTGTTGACTGCTCTGCTAAGGGAAATAGGTCCGCCCTAACACCTCTATCTAGACCTCTAGTAATTGTATATGCCTGAATATCGTCTCCCCTCAGCCTCCACTGTTCCAAAGAAAACTAACTCAGCCAATCTAATCTTTCCTCATCGCTCAAATTCTCCGATTCAGGCATTATTCTCGTAAATCTCCTCTGTATCCTCTCCAATGCAATTACATCGTTCTTGTAATGACACAGTAGTCTAGCTATGCCCTAACTAGTGTTGCATATAGTTCAAGCATAACCCCCCTGCTCTTGAATACTAAGCCGGCTGATAAAAACAACTATTCCATATGCCTTATCAACCACATTATCTATCTGGCCTGCAACGTTCAGGGATCTGTGGACTTGCACTCCCAGATCCATTTGTTCTGCTACACGTCTGAGTGTCCTACAATTTATTGTGTATCCTCTTGCCTTATTTCCCTTTAAAGTGTATATTAATACTGGGAGACATGACATAAGCTTAGTGTAGCAAGCGAGGCAAAACATGGTGAATTTGGACATGAATTTTCAGGTGAATGACAAAGAACCACATGCATCAAATATTTAACGCACTACCGACGAGGATGGGACTGGACCCACGCGTGCAGAACACAATCGATTCATTGTCCATCGTGTTATCAAGTCGGCCACCTAGTGCCGCAAAACAATCAGCCATCCCGTTTACTGTTTTTGCATCCACACAGAAATCCCCTGCGAAAACCTTCCTTCGCCGCTTGTCCTGCCTGTGCACCCAAATCGACAATGTTCAAAACATCTACAACCAGCTTCTGTAAGCAAAGGGCCTTCCGTTACTTCAGGTGAGCGAATGTCAGAATTGGTGAGTTTTGAGGCAGATTCAGAAAGGAGAAAAACAAGTTTCGCCCGGTGAGTTAAACGACCATGGCAGGACTTCTTTAACATTGAAGTAAATCACCTTATTCATTCAGCCTCGCGCCAGTGCCACCAGCAGAAAAAACGTTGCGGGGAGAATTGTGAACAAAGTAAAGGAGGGCTATTGATTGTGGAACGCAGAAAAAGCTTAGAGAAGAGGTGGGTTTGAAGGAGTACATATGGTTCTACCGCTGAAAACCTAATATCTGTTTCATTTGGTAAAGATAGATGTTTTGCTGTGTTCTATCAGCAGGTGCCATAGTGAGCATAAGATATAAAGCGAGAGTGCCATGACTCGGATACGAACCGAGGTTACTGCGGCCGCATCACTGTGTACTGACTACTATACGATCACGGCGCCACACACCAGCTGCCAGAGTTTTCTTCTGACTGCAGCAATGTTACACACGGCGCTGGTCAGAAAATATGTGCTTTTATCATGAGGCCAAATTCAACCCCTCGAGAAATTATAGCAGCGGCGGAATACAACCAAGGCCCAGCTCCGACTGGGGCCTTAATCCAGAATGGGAACTAGTGCAACCCCAGTTATGTTTAAAAGGATTGCAGCTCTATCACATGGCAAGAAACTCGCCTTTGTGATTCATGAAGACAATAAGTGCCAGCCCCGCTGGGAGTCAAACTGAAAATCTCTTAAATTACTAGACAGGCATTTTAATGGTTAAGCCACGGAGCTGAAACACACCTTTGATCTATCGTCGCCACTCACTCATATCTATCAGCTACCTGTCACTTCAATTTGGAGTTTGGGGCCATTTTGTATTGTAGCATCTCTCTTGTCTATTCCGCCATGTGTGGCAATGCTGCCCGTATCTCTCACTGCATTTATTTCAATGTCAATTCGTGCATTGATTCTGCATGGATACCTATGTTTGTCTCTAACGTGAAATAAATGAAGGATTCAGACAATTGCTCCTCTGACACGAGGGAACTAAGGAGCCAACATTTATAACAAGATATTGTTTATTGTGATCCAGAAAATACAATATTCCATCTTGACCGACTTAGGTTCAATTTGATGCGAACGAGACTATGACCCCAACATGTTTCCAATAAGCCATCTTTTAATTCGATGTCCGAAGCAGTACCCTTTCACCTCAAGGAGATTTATAATTAATAAACATAGAAGTCAAACAGTGAAGCGGTATTTGCATAAAGTGTTGTGAGACTGGAGAAGAAGATTTAAAAACATGCAGCCTGTGGGAGGAAGGGGAGAGAGGCAAGAGAGCCAGAGGAAAGCTGTACAACAACCTCGGCAGTTCTTCCCTGACCGCAGCATCATTGCTCATGGCACGGATATTTTTGATGTTAATTATGAATAAAATGTAACGTATGTTTGCAGGAAATTCTGTTTCTGTCCTGTTACAATCATAGGGAAATAGAAACAGGAGGTGGCCATTCAACCTCTCAAGCTTTGCTCCGACATTTAATTAGATCAGGGCTGGTCTGTGCGATGATTCCTAAACCTTCATAACCTTGTCGAAGAAAAATCTAACAATCATTAGTTTGAAATTGTCAATTGACCCCGAGCGTCAACCGATTTTTAGGGGAGTAAGTTCCAGAACTCCACTACCTTCTGTGAGAAAATTGATTCCTTTCATCATCCCTGGACAGGTTGTCTCTAATTTTAAGTGTATCTGCCATTGAACTGGTTCCTCTCTCTACGGTAAATATTTCTCTCTATATTTCACCTATTTGTTTTCAGCTCTGACCGAATTCCACACCCCAGACATTACCTGTTCCGCAGATCCTGTCCCTCTAATTTGTAATTTGAGATCATGCCTCTTTCTCTGATGATTATCTGTGCCCTATCTCTACAATTGAGTTAGTTGCCGATCACTGGCAGCAGGCGGCAGAAGCGAGCGGGATATGGACCCTGACAGAGAATGCTGCTTCGCATGGCTGCCTGAAACCCCGCGGGAACCGGAAAACCTTATTGTGTCACAAAGTTAGAATTAATGAAGCGATATCTCAGAGTGCCACCATGTAGAGGAAGCGCCTCATCATGTGGGGGTATTTGAGACACAACAGGATTGTATCCGTCTGACTCCAGATTAAAAGACGGCGCGATCGGGTTGTGGCGGCCTTTACACCAGATGTCCGTATGAATAAATCGAAGCCCTTCACGTTTAACTCTCTTATCTTTCAACATTTAGAGGACGAGTCTCTCGGTGACATTTTTGTGGTCCTCTCATTTTTGCGTTGGCAAAACGTTGGAGCTTAAATGATTTGCAGAGATATCTTCTGAACATATCAACTCTCCCATTCACTAACATGAAGCACAGTGACACTAATTCAGAAACGGCAACTGGTTTTGGCTCTGTGCCACAATCGATAGCGCATTGAACTTCCAGATAAAAATCAAACTATCATTCAAAGGTTGAGGGTTCGCGGTCCACCAGTGTTGTTACTTATTCAACTTTCAGTGAGGAACTTTTACAGAACATCCACAACTCGTTCATTAATGTGGTTCGGGGAATTGGAATTTCCGCAATAGCTTAGTAGGCAGCGCCTTTCACTGAAGACGTATAAATTCCGGGCTTCGGAAGTTTTTAGTTATGTTGCCTCTTTTTTTGGTCCGATTCTCGAAGCAGTACGGCCAGAGAGAAGACAGACGAGGTTTTGTTCCAGACGTTCAATTCCAGTATCGTGAACACCAAACCCAACCTAAAATTCGAGCTGACAACAATTGAATGTTTCTATAAAATAGAATAATATAGATAGTTATTACGATATCCATTACTCAGCAAAGCCGCTCCCGAGCCCTAACATTTCAACGTTTTTAGTGTGTTTCTTGCAAGAACATTGCCAACATCTGCCTAATTGTTCAAGTCAGAAAAGCACCTAAAATCCTACAAATGACAGTGGGAGTCTGAGAAGCAGGTTTGCTCCCAGCGAGAGGGGCGCTTTGTCCACTCCTGTCAAACAGCTTCATTTCCCGCCTCTAAGTGATCTCTTGTAAACATTGAACATATGTGATGACCCTTTATCAAATTCACAGCAAGGCCTTCAGGGGAATCCTTGCTTGAGTTGAATATGATGTAGGAAGCATATACAGGTAATCCGAGATTTTATGCATATTCCACTTTGTGCCAGAAGTATTGTCAGTGCATTGAATTCGAGTCTGTTTCTGGACCATTTTTACGATCATTCGAGTTTCTGATTTATGAATGGAAACGGCCCCGATCCCTCCTATAAATCTGTAATATTAAGGAGCTGCTGTAAAACTCACACCTGCACTTGCAGCATTGTGGCCCAGAGGAACCGAACTGGTCACATGGAAACGATAATAAGAATATAAAGTTTGGGAACACATCAACTCCGCTGCAAATGTCATATGCAAAACCGTTGCCTGTTAGTGGTGAGGCATTTTGCTCGCCTGTACTGTCATATAAATACTGCGCACTAATCGATCATTCCACTAGAGCCACATACAGATGATATGCGGTATCAGTGCTTCCAACATACAACTGCCTGTTCAGCTGTCTTATAAACAAGAAGATATAATATCATCGAAAAATTCAGCACAAAATGAGGCTGTTCATCCATCGCGTCTGTTCCACCTCTGCAAATTACACGCATGCCAATTATTATGCGCAGTAGCACTGCTTTATATTTGTGTTGCTTCTGTTTATTATTTATAATGCAGCAAATAAATAGTCACCTTTGAGTGAGTGCAGTATGGGTTGAGAGGAATTCAACGCGGGTTCAAGGGGAAATTACGAGGAGAGATTACACAAATCACCCATTGTATGACATTGAATTTGGAAGCTTAATTGTGATTTGATTGAAATTGTTGCGATAATAAGGGGAACTGATATTAGTTGCAGAGTATTTGTTTCCGCTGGTTGGATTTTCGCGGACTGTCCTCTCTGCGGTTTTCCAGTGCAGCTTCGATCCCTGCTCGCAGCGGGTACACTCTCTATTGAAATCAATTATCCAAATCGTTTAGTTTCTTCAATCGGAACCCTCTGGAATGATTTTGGAGATTTAAAGACGGGTTCTGAGGAAATTAAAGATTTGAGGAGAGACCTGGAATATTGACTTACTTCAAGAAGGCATGCTGGGTCAGCTGACCTAATTCTAAAATAGTCCTGCGGATTCCCTGGAAGTTTCAGAGAAGGAGGCATCGAGAGAATGCGGATCACCACCACATACTGAAGGACAATGATAAATGGGCAATGCAGGCTGGCCTTGCCAGCGAAACCCACATCCCAGGAACGAAAAAAAAAACAATATTGCCGCGCTCGACGCCGCTTTAAAAAATTATTTTGTTTTGAAGAGTATGTCTCAATAGATTCCTTACTAAAGTTTCCAGCATTTTTAATGTTTTAATTTTAACATTGCAAATATGATGTTTTTTTAAAACACCAATATAAAGCAAACTATGACAGTGGTGGGAGCCAAACAAAGGCCCTGTCAGGAACTGGAACCAAAATCCAGCGCCTTCAGCCGCTAGGCCACGCAACAATGCCAAAAGCAATTTATATGATGCTGGTGACAGATAATTGAAATCCAGCTCTACCATTGCTTTATTTGAGTTCCAAGCCTTTGCGTTGAGAAAGAAGGAAATAAAAGAGCTACCTGAGCTGTGTTCATGGGTCGAGGTGGTTGAGACGTTGTGGTAATGGATCGCTAATTGACTGTGCATGATTTCCAATTCTGTAATTTTTGCATTGAATAATATTATTATTTGCTTTTTTCTACACATCAAAGACTCCTCCGTCTGAGTTCCATCCTTGCAGTTGGGGGGGGGGGTTATTTTGCTCCCTTTATCTATTTGCTCAAAACAGCAAAGTCGTAATTTCGTCCAAAACTGTTGCTTCCACGGAGAGGTTGGAATTGTAAGATATGAACTACGTGAAGTATACATCAAAGTGGACAGTGATGTCCTGGTAAAAGGAATATTTCTCCAACGATGATGACTCAGCTGTTGAATATTGCCAACAATTTTTGTTCTTATTTTTGTGCTTTCACTGTAGCAGTTTACCAGACAATACAAAAATTGCCTCAAGGGCGCAACTCCAACCTTAACGGTTCTGTGCTCTTCTTAAACACAAGACCAAACTAACGTTCCTGGACAGCAGCTGTAAAGCTAGCCGTTACCCCCTGCATTAACCTGCGATGTGGCATTCAAAATGCACTTTGCTCATGGTATCTGGGAATCTTAGAACTACTTAGTGTGTATTGTGAGGGAAAGGGCCTCTCAGAGGCTGCGTGGGAATTGAAGCATTTCTGAAATTGTGTCATTGGATTATCAGGGTTCTCCGCAGATATCAGAGAGAGTAACGGACTCTCAAAAGGTTTTGGAGAAATTAAGGGACCTCAGAGGGTTTCGGGACGGGTAAGCAACGCTTAGTAGGTATATGAGATCGCAAGGGAAGCTCTAGATTTATTAAAGACGCTCAGGAAGTATTGGAGTGAGTAAGGAAAGCTCGAACTCTATCAGAGAGAGTATGTGAATATCAGGATGTATCAGAGAGTTGAGTGTAACACGAGAAGTTATCTTCTGAGCATCACATTTTAGATACATTAGCATGGTTAATTAACTCAAAGGTTGAAACCGAATGTCACAGATGGTTTGCCGTCTCCCACGTGAGGGCAATGAGAGGGTAGACTGAGGTCGGACTGAAAAATACAAACTTAGAAGCATAGAAAATAGGTGCAGGAGTCGGTCATTCGGCCCTTCGAGCCTGCACCACCATTCAACACGATCATAGCTGATCTTCACCTCAGTATCGCTTTCATGCTTTCTCTCCATACCCCTTGATGCCTTTAGCCGGAAGTGCCATATCTAGGTCCCTCTTGAATATATCCAACGAACTGGCATCAACAACTCTCTGTGGTAGGAACTTCCACAGATTAACAACTCTCTGAGTGAAGAAGTTTCTCCTCATCTCAGTGCTAAATGGCTTACCCCTCATCCTTAGACTGTGTCACCTGGCTCTGGACTTCCCCACCATCCGGAAAATTCTTCCTGCATCTAACAAGTAAGTACAGTCCCATCAGAATTTTATATGGTTCTATGAGATCCCGTCTCATCCTTCAAAACTCCCGTGAATAACAGCACAGTCGATCCAGTCTCTCCTCATGTGACAGTCCGGCCATCCCGGGAATCAGTCTGGTGAATCTTCGCTGCACTCCCTCAATAGCAAGAACGTCTTTCCTCAGATTAGGAGACCAAACCTGAACACAACATTCCAGGTGAGGCCTCACCAAGGCCCTGTACAACTGCAGTAATACGTCCCTGTCCCTATACTCAAATCCCCTAGCTATGAAGGCCAACATACCATTTGCCTTCTTCACCGCCTGCTGTACCTGCATGCCCACTTTCAATGATTGAAGAACCATGACAAGCAGGTCTCGTTGCACCTCCCCTTTTCCTCATCTGCCGCCATTCAGATAATATTCTGCCTTCCTGTTTTTGCCCGTAAACTGCATAACCTCACATGTATTCACATTTTACTGTCTCTGCCATGCATTTTTCCACTTATCTAACCTGTCCAAGTCACCCTGCAGCCTCTTAGCGTCCTCCTCGCAGTTCACACCGCCACCCAGTTTAGTGTCATCTGCAAACTTGGAGATATTACACTCAATTCCTTCAGCCATTTCATTAATGAACATTTGAAGCTCGCAGAAATACAGTGATAATTAAGACAAATCCTCCAGCCCAATGCATTAAATAACAATATAGGTACCGTTCATTACATTAGTAAGAATCAGAGATGCAAAAACCGTTACATTTAAAACAATAACAACATAAAAATATGTTTATCTAACGTGGAGAGACTCACGTGTATTTAAAACAATCACTGGTAATTGATTACTGTAACAGAACTTTAATTGAGTTTTTTTCTAAAACCATGATGTAAATGTGAAAGTTTACATTTTGAAACTTCTTCAAAAGCCAATGGATGTTACCATGGAATGACTTGACTTCTGTCCGATAATTTATGATGTGGATTACTGCAACGTTTGAGAACAGTGGATTGCTTATTAACAAACTGATCTTAAATAAAGTTGATTAACCCCAACCTATGTTGACAGAGTTGACTAATATGGACTGGGAAAATAGATTAAAGTGTAAGACGGTTGATGATCAATGGCGGAAATTTAAGTTGATATTCCCTAACTCTCAACACAAATATATTCCAGTCAGAAGGAAAGACTTTAAGAGAAGGGAGAACCGACCGTGGCTCACTAAGGAAGTAAAGGATGATATCAAATTAAGAAGAATTGCATTCAATATCGCCAAGATTAGTGGGATGCCAAAGTATAACAAAAAACAGCAAAGGACGACTAAAAAAATAATAAAGATAGAGAACATGGATTATAAGTGTAAACTAGCAAGAAATATAAAAACAGGTAGTAAGAGGTTCTACAGGTGTATAACAATTAAGAGGATTGCTAACTTACTTTAGAGAATGAGAATGGGGAATAAATAATGGAGGACAGGGACATGGGAGAGACTTTGAACAAATATTATTTATCGGTCTTCATGGTAGAAGATATTAAAACATATCCCAATAATAGGTAAATAAGCGGCTATATTGAGGGGGCGGGAAATTAATACAATCACTATCACTAAAGAAACAGTGCTCGATAAAAAAATGAAACTAAAAGTGGCCAAGTCTATTGGACTTGGTGGTCTGCAGCCTAGTGTTTTAAAAGAAGAGGCTGCAGAGACAGGGAATGCATTGTTTGCAATCTACCAAAATTGACTGGAGTCTGGAGAGATCCCAGCCAATTGGAAAACTGCTAAGGTAACGACCCTATTTAAAAAATGATGGAGACAGCAGGAAACTATCGACCAGTGAGCCTAACATCTGACTTTTGGAAAGTGATGAAGCGATTTACAGAAGGCATTCGATAAGATGCCACCTAAAAGGTTACTGCACAATGTAAGCACTCACGTGGTTGGGGTAATATGTTAGAATGAACAGAAGATTGGCTAAATAACATAAAATAGAGTGTCGGGATAAATGGGTCATTATCCGCTGGCAAACAGTGACTAGGAGGTGCCGCAGGAATCGTTGTTGGGGCCTCAACAATTTACAATCTATATCAATGACCTCAATGAAGGGACCGTGTGTAATTTAGCCAAGTTTGCTGAATAAACAAAGATGGGTGGGAAAGCAAGTGCTGAGAATGATACACAGAATCTGTAAAGGAATGTAGACAGGCTAAGTGAGAGGGCAAACATTTGGCGACAATAAGACAAAAACAGAGCACTTAGGATCTCGCATTGAACCGGCAGATGAATTGGTTGGGTGATGTAGCAATATAGTATTAGCCAGAATGCGTACTAATAATATGCATTTCATGTTTAATCAATAATGTCCAGGTTAAAGTGTTTGCTTTGTACTGTGGGAAAGAGTGAGATTATCTAATTTGGCATAAAAATAACAAAGCAAATTATTATTTCAATGTAGAGAAATTGCAAAATGCTGCAGTACATCGGAAGCTGAGGGTCCGTGTGCAAGAGAGAGAAAAATAGTATGCAGGATACGTAGTAATCAGGAACGTTGTCCTTTACTGCAAGGGGGATGGAATATAAAAGCAGTGACGTCCTGCTCCAAATGTACAGGGCATTGCTGAGACCACGCATAGTGTACTGTGTACAGTTTTGTTCATTTTATTAAAGGAGGAAATTACTTGCACTGAAGGCAGTACATAGAAGGTTCACTTGGCTGATTCCTGACATGAAGGTGTTGACGTATGAAGAATGGTTGAGAAGGTAGGGCCTATATGCATTAGAGTTCATGAGAAAGAGAGGTAATCTTATTGAAACACATAAGCTAATGAGGGGTCTCGATAAGTAAGGTGCCGATACGATGTTTCTATTGCTGGGGGAATGTAGAACTAGGTTAAGAATAAAGAGTCGCCCATTTAGAACAGATTAGGAGGAATTTCTTCTCTCAGAGAGTCGAAAATCTGTGGAATTATCAGCGGAGGCTGGATCATTGAATATATTTAAAGTGGAGGTAGACAGATTTCTGAACGATAAGGGAGTGAAGGGTTATGGGCAGCAGGAAGGGAAGTGGAGCTGAGCCCCAGATCAGATCAGCCATGATCTTACTAAATGGCAGATCAGGCGCCAAAGGACCAAGTAACCTATTCCTGCTCCTATTTCGTATGTTCTTATTCCACTGGCCCTGTTCTGCTGACCAGAACACAATACCTGCTTCCAAACAACAATGGATGCAAGGCTACATCGTTTTCTGGAAGCTCTAAATCAACTGCGCTGAAAAATTACCTCAAGCAGAATGTACATTAAATGATTATATGTCAGATGTAGGATTCACACCCACGCCTCCAGAAGAGACTGCGATCAGACTGGAGAGCCTTAAACTGCTCGGCAATCCTGACTTCATTACCCATACACCATTGCCCCTGGATTTCCCCCCAAGGTAAATAAAACGTATCATTCACTTCGGCCCTCGCTAACTGTTGCTGGAAAGCCGAGTGGCCAGTACAGAATCTCCCTGGATTTGTGAGCAGCAGTGGTCACAGCACAGTTCGCTGTAAAACAGCACCTCCCACGTTTTACTACAATTACAACCGACTGCGTGTTTACTAATCTGTAACTAGCTTGCTATCCATTCTTCCATTTCCTTACGTTCTATCATAGTTTTGCTGCATCTGTCTTTAAAGGGGCAACATTTTCGCTTGCCACTCCTACTCTCTTAATATACTCAAATAAACATTTGTTGCTAACTTTTGTATTCCTTGCACGTTATTTGACATCTCCCTTTTTGCACCTTTTATTACATTTGGTACCCCTTCAGATTGGTCTTAATTTAAGTTAAAACCGTGGTTTCCGACTCCATTATGCCTCTTAAAACTAGTAACAATTGTAATCATATTACCTACATTATTCGCAAGACGTTCAGTTTGGTAACTGATACTGGTCGGATGTTCAACATTAAATCTGGTTTGACAGGTTCCTTTTTCGGCTCTAAATCATATTGTAGAAACTGTCCCATCGACATTAAGGCATTCATTGCCTTTACTGCTTAAACTTTTCTGCTTCTCTCAGGCTGTGAAATAAACATCTCCCATTGCCATGAAATAACTTTATTGTGTATTAAATGTAATATCAATGCGTTACAGTCAGAGCAATATTAAAATGGATTAAAGAAATGTTTAGGTAATTTTGTTCGGCTAAAAGTAGACTACGTGCCGGTATCTGAAAGGATATATCCCAGGAATCTGAAGGAGATGAGGGAAGATATTCCCACGGCCCCAGAAACTGTATCTCCGGACTCAAGAGAGCGTGGCTCTGTGCTGTGCAACTCGAGAGTGGAGAATGTAGTACCAATGTTTCAACAGGTGGGTAAAGCTAACCTGGTTAATTACAGGACAGTTACCATAACAACTGCAGTATGGAACCTTTCCGACTCTCTATTAAAGAAAAAAAATTCCACTTGTCGAGATAAATAGTGATAGGATAGAAGTGGCCAGTGCGGATTTCAAAGGACGGTCGTGCTTTGCGAAGTTCATATAATTCTTTGAGGAGTTAAAAAAAACACGGTAGCTGGGAAAATGCGGTGGCTGTGATTTAGTGGAGTTTAGAAAAATCCTTCGGCAAGGTATAACACGCGAGATAGTTAGAAACATAGAAACATAGAAAATAGGTGCAGGAGCAGGCCATTCAGCCATTCTAGCCTGCACCGCCATTCAATGAGTTCATGGCTGCACATGAAACTTCAGTACCCACTTCCTGCTTTCACGCCATACCCCTTGATCCCCCGAGTAGTAAGGACTTCATCTAACTCCCTTTTGAATATATTTAGTGAATTGGCCTCAACTACTTCCTCTGGTAGAGAATTCCACAGTTTCACCACTCTCTGGGTGAATAAGTTTCTCCTTATCTCGGTCCTAAATGGCTTACCCCTTATCCTTAGACTGTGACCCCTGGTTCTGGACTTCCCCAACATTGGGAACATACTTCCTGCATCCAACCTGTCCAAACCCGTCAGAATTCTAAACGTTTCTATTTGGTCCCCTCTCACTCTTCTGAACTCCAGTGAATACAAGCCCAGTTGATCCAGTCTTTCTTGATAGGTCAGTCCCAACATCCCGAGAGTCAGTCTGGTGAATCTTCGCTGCACTCCCTCAATAGCAAGAATGTCCTTCCTCAAGTTAGGAGACCAGAACTGTACACAATACTCCAGGTGTGGCCTCACCAAGGCCCTGTACAACTGTAGCAACACCTCCCTGCCCCTGTACTCAAATCCCCTCGCTATGAAGGCCAACATGCCATTTGCTTTCTTAACCGCCTGTACCTGCATGCCAACCTTCAATGACTGATGTACCATGGCATTCAGGTGTCGTTGCACCTTCCCTTTTCCTAATCTGTCACCATTCAGATAATAGTCTGTCTCTCTGTTTTTACCACCAAAGTGGATAACCTCACATTTATCCACATTATACTTCATCTGCCATGCATTTGCCCACTCACCTAACCTATCCAAGTCACTCTGTAGCCTCATAGCATCCTCCTCTCAGCTCACACTGCCACCCAACTTAGTGTCATCCGCAAATTTGGAGATACTAAATTTAATCCCCTCGTCTAAATCATTAATGTACTATGTAAACAGCTGGGGCCCCAGCACAGAACCCTGCGGTACCCCACTAGTCACTGCCTGCCATTCCGAAAAGTACCCATTTACTCCTACTCTTTGCTTCCTGTCTGACAACCAGTTCTCAATCCACGTCAGCACACTACACCCAATCCCATGTGCTTTAACATTGCACATTAATCTCCTGTGTGGGACCTTGTCGAAAGCCTTCTGAAAGTCCAAATATACCACATCAACTGGTACTCCTTTGTCCACTTTATTGGAAACATCCTCAAAAAATTCCAGAAGATTTGTCAAGCATGATCTCCCTTTCACAAATCCACGCTGACTTGGACCTATCATGTCACCATTTTCCAAATGCGCTGCTATGAAATCCTTAATAATTGATTCCATCATTTTACCCACTACTGAGGTCAGGCTGACCGGTCTATAATTCCCTGCTTTCTCTCTCCATCCTTTTTTAAAAAGTGGGGTTACATTGGCTACTCTCCACTCGATAGGAACTGATCCAGAGTCAATGGAATGTTGGAAAATGACTGTCAATGCATCCGCTATTTCCAAGGCCACCTCCTTAAGTACTCTGGGATGCATTCCATCAGGCCCTGGGGATTTATCGGCCTTCAATCCCATCAATTTCCCCAACACAATTTCCCGACTAATAAAGATTTCCCTCAGTTCCTCCTCCTTAATCGACCCTCTGACCACTTTTATATCCGGAAGGTTGTTTGTGTCCTCCTTAGTGAATACTGAACCAAAGTACTTGTTCAATTGGTCTGCCATTTCTTTGTTCCCCGTTATGACTTCCCCTGATTCTGACTGCAGGGGACCTACGTTTGTCTTTATTAACCTTTTTCTTTTTACATACCTATAGAAACTTTTGCAATTTGTAGACGATGGAGGTTTATGGGGTGATTAACATGGTAGAAAACTAGAGCAAAATTGGGTTTGAGGATTGAAAAGAGAATTTAAGATTTAAGGATAATTTATCGGGGTGGTTGTGCATAGGGTTGCACATGTTTTCAGTCTTGTTAACTGTATGTATTGATGAATGGAATATAGACTGAATGTATAAAGGTATAGAACAGTTAGCGCCAAAAATTGCAGTTAAAACCGAACTGTCAGACACGAAAACTGTGATAGCAGCAAGTGAAAATGCACCTTTATAATCACCAGTGAATTTCTATCCTAGTTAAAAACTGCGAAAAATGTGACAAATGTACATATGCACTTACATTTTATATCTAAATATTCCACTCATATTTACACACCGACTGTTTATAATACAACAGCACACTCCTACATACCGCCCTCGTTTATATCTAGCCCATATTCTGGTTTCAGTTTTGACCCAAGGCCAAACATTGACCGTTTATTGCACCAGATTCTGTCCGTCCTGTTTTGTATATTCACCATTGGATGCGCTACACTCCTTCACATATTCAAAGTCTAAACACTGATCGGTTAACTGTTTCCAGATACGGTCCGTGCTGATTTGAATTTTAGGATTGGTTGTGCTGTAGTCCTCTGAAAACAGTCGGTGAAACCAAGCAAGATTTCGGCTCTGGTGGTGAATGCTGTTTCTGACGTATTTCTAGATGTCCAGCCGGTGGCGGGGATTGGAAAGGTCTTGTGTCACACTGAGTAAAATTGGAAGTCATCAATATAAGGAAGTCACTCATGAATCCAATCAGGAGAAAGAGAGGTTAGAATGTGGTACTAGCTACCACACGGAATAGTTGAGGTGAATAGCAGATATGCATTTAAGGGGGAACGGTTTACGAACATGAGCTAGATGGCAAGCGAATGATATGCTGCTAGACTTCGAGGAAGTAGAGTGGGAGAAGGCTCGTGTGGAGCATAAACGCCGGAAATGAACAATTGTGGCGCATGGCCTCTTCATGTCCTGTACAGTCGATGTAAAATATCTGAAAGCTTCATAGATCCGTAGCTGCTTTAGGCTCCAACCTTTAATGCAATTATTTTCACAAAAGCCTCTTACTAACCTTGCGTCCTTGATTCTCGACATTTCAGGGGCAAGGACAAACTGCCCCCCGCCCACGAAAGTTCCAACATTTATCAATTCTACCGGAGCACTTATCGCGGCAGCAGCGATTCTTTCATTTTGCATAGAACAGTGACACTAATCTTTTTTTTTTATTTCATTGACCCTGTGGTTGACTATTCTGCCGGTATTAGCGCGCGAGAGAGAGTAGGAGAGAGAGAAGGACGCAAATGGAGAGATAGGCCGAGGGGGCGAGAGGGACAAAGAGAGAGGCGGGGACAGAAATGGAGAGGGACAAAGAGAGACAGAGAGAGCGAGAGATAGAGGGCCAAAGACAGAGACAGGGACAGAAAGGGAGAGGGAGATGGAGAGAGACAGAGAGCGCGAGAGAGAGGGTCAAAGACAGAGACAGGGACAGAGAGGGAGAGGGAGAAGGAGAGAGACAGAGAGCGCGAGAGAGAGGGTCAAATACAGAGACAGGGACAGAAAGGGAGAGGGACAAAGAGAGACAGAGTGCGAGAGAGAGAGGGCCAAATACAGAGACAGACAGAAAGGGAGAGGGAGAAGGCGCGAGACAGAGAGAGCGAGAGAGAGGGCCAAAGACAGAGACAGACAGAAAGGGAGAGGGTCAAAGAGAGAGACAAACATCCTGATCAACCTGTTTAATTGTTACCCCTCGCAGTGTGTAACGATGATAAATCAAGCGCCTTTCACCACTTCGGAATGTCCCAAAACGCAATTGTTTTGCAACTTCCAGTTCCCGCCCTGGATTTGGGAGAAGATTATAAATTCGCGACAGTTTCTTCCTATTTCTCTCTCTCTCCATCACTCTCTCCCCCCACCCCGCCCAGCCCTCTCTCTCACTTTCTTTCGGTTTCGTTCTGTTTTTCTCTCACGCACTCCTGATCTCTCTCTCTCTCCTTTTCTCTTTCTCTCCCTCTCTCTCTCTCTCCCTCTATCCCTTTCTGCCTCTCTGTCATTCTCCCGCCTCCCTCACACTATCCCTCTCCCCTCTCTCTGTTTGCTTCCCTCTTCCTCCCCCTCACTCTCTCCCTTTCTCTCACTTAATATATCCCCCTCCCTCACGGACTCTCTCCTCTCTCTCTCTCTCTCTCTGTTTGCTTATCTCTCTCTCTCTCTCTCTCTCTCTCTCTCTCTCTCTCTTTCTCTCTCACTCTCTCTCACTCTCTCTCACTCTCTCTTTCTCTCTCTCTCTCTCTCTCTCTCTCTCTCTCTCACTCTCTCACTCTCTCTCTCTCTCTCTCTCTATCTCTCTCTCTCTCTCTCTCTCTCTCTCTATCTCTCTCTCTCTCTCTCTCTCTATCTCTCTATCTCTCTATCTGGTTATCTCTCCCGTGTTCCTCCTTCTTTAAAACTGAGCAGCGACATGCAATCACTGCCTGTGCCCGGGTGAGTTACGATGGGGAATCACGAGGACACAGGCTCCCTGTAAGGTCTCCTCCTTAGATGGGTAGCCTGACGAAAGAGGCAGACAGTGTGGAAATGGTGACTAATGGCGTCATGTGTTCTGTGGTAGTTATTTCTAACATTCTATAATGGTCTATCTGAGATGCGCCGCTGTGCAATGCCTCGCTATCCCTGCACATATTTCTTCCTTTGCCCCTCCCTCTCCCTCTCCCTCTCTCCTGCCTCTGTCTTTTACTCTTTCTCAGTCTCTCTCACTCCCTGTCCATATTTCTGCCTCGTATTGTGTTTCCCTCCCTGCCGTTTCTCTTTCGCTAGAGCAATGTAAATTATTCGCCATCAACTATTTATCAATTCCCTTCTGAAATTTACTATCGGATCTGTGTCCACCAACCTTTCAAGCAAACCTTATCAAACCTTAACTTCTCTCTGACTAGTACAACAATTTCCTCAACACGCCTTGATTCCTTTGCCATCTAAATTAAATAATTTCAATCTTAGATTGATAGATGTTATTCGAGACAAGGGCAGGGATTGATTTGGAGTCAAAGCCGGTGGATAAATTTCAGTTACAGGTCGGACATGCTCTTGCTCAATGGCGGAAGTGGCTCGAGGACTGAACGACCTACTGCTGCTCCTATTTCCCGTCAATCAGCAGTGCACATGTTGCAAATTTAGGAGCGCTGCCTGGAAATGTAAAATATAAATACTGAACCATCACTTGCAGAGATTTTGTTATTTTAACTCTTGGCACACCTTCCTTATAGCTGAACGGCCGCATGCAATATCTGCCTTATCCAGGTGTGTTACTATGGGACATCACGAGGACCACATTCTTCCTGTACACAATGAGGAAACAATGAATAATGGGGTTATATGTTCATTGGTAGTCATTTGTTACATTTTATAATGTTCTATTTGAGATGCTGAGCTTTCCAATGGCTCGATATCCCTGTAGCTGCTTCTTTCTCTCTCTCTTCTCTCTCACTGTCTGACTGTTGCGCTTTTTCTGACTCTCTCTGTACCGAGTTCTGCCTCGCATTCTAGTTCTCGCCCTGCCTTGTCTCTCTCTCTCTCTCTCTCTCTCTCTCTCTCTCTCTCGCCCTCTTCCTCTCTCCCTTTCTCTCTCCCTCTCTTTTTCTCTCTCTCTCTCTCTCTGTCACTGTCCTTCCATCCGATTCTGATTCTCTTCCTGTCTGTGTATCTGTCTATCTATCTCGGTTTCTCTACCTATCTAAATCTGCGGGCGCGTGAGGCAGTGTTTGCATTTGTGGGTGTGAAACTCTGTACACATAGATTTGATTAGACCATTCAGCCCCTCTAACTTGTTCCGCCATTTAATTAGGTCATGGCTGATCTGTATCTTAACACCATTGTTCCTTAACCTTTAATAACCTCGCCTCACAAAAGTCTATGGATTTGAGTTTTGTAATTTCGCTGCTTTGGCTGCTCACTCTCTCCACTTGAATTGGTCCACAGGTCAGGCAATTGGTGCAGGGAGAGCAGAGCAGTGGAGGTTTTAAATGCAAGGACTGCAAGGAAGTTGAGAGTGGTGTTCCCCGGTGGCCGATATTAGGTTTGCTGCTTTTTTCATGAAGAATTTACAGATGATACGAAATATGGTATTGCAGTAAACCAAGAGGAGCATGGTAACAGACTACAGGAGCACACATAGATTGATTAAATGGGCATGCAGATGGCAGTTGAATATTTAATACAGAGAAGTGTGAAGTGATAAATGATGATAGGAAAATAAGCAGAGAAATTATGAATTTCACGGCACCGATTATTTCCTTCCCTCTGAAGATCACTGACCTCAGACTCAGTCAGAATGCTTTCTTAGCATTTGATTAACGAGCTCTCAATGGTTCAATTTTAAAGAGGGTGCAGGAGCAACGTGATCAGCGGGGTGTGCTGACACAAATCTTTGAAGCTGTCAGGTCAAATTTAGATGGCTGTTCGAAAAACATATGGGATCCTTGCCTGTATTAATAGAGGAATAAGCACAAAAGCAAGAAAGTTATGCGAAATCTTTATTAAACTTTGGAGAGTCCTCAGCCGAAGTATTGTGTTCAATTCTGGGCGCCGTGCTTTTGAAATAAAATTAAATCCTTGGAGAGGGTGCAGACTAGATTTACTGGAATGTGATCGGAGATGAGGGATCTCATTTATGTGAAGAGACTGCAGAAGCTGCGATTTTACTCTTTAAAGCAGAGAATGTCGAGGAACGTTTACATAAATGTTCAAACTTAAGAATATTTTTGATCGAGTTAATAAGGATAAATTATTTTTTTAATTTGCATTAAAGATGAGATCATCTCTCCTGCCATAGCTGGGGGTGGAAGTCGTGATCTTCGGTTTATGAGTGCGATGCCTTACAACTTGGCCACCAGTGCACCCACTGTCATAACCAGATTGGAGCGTCCTGGGTAGTGAACCTCGAATCAATGCAATTAGTTTGAAATTGCACAGGGTCATATTCACAGAAATAAAGTGGCATAGTGGGGCGGGCAACTGATCCGCCTCATTTATATGAATTATGTAATAAAACCTTTCAAACTATCATAACTTCACCGTATCATAACTTCATAGTATCATAATATCATCGAAGGGTGGCCATTTGGCCCATCGTGCCCTTGAAAGAGCTTTCCAATTCGACCCAACTCTCTCCCCATCTCCCTGAAAAATCTTACTCTTCCAGTATTTATCCAATTCCCTCTGTACATTGCTGTTGAATCTACTTTCATCACCCTTTCAGGCTGTGCATTACAGATCATAACCAAACGCAGTTTAATAAAAAAACATTTGTCCTGATCTCCCTTCTGGATACTTTGGCAATTACCTTCAACCTGTTTCCTCTGTTGTTCTCGGAATGTTGCGGGTATCATTACAGCCCTGTAGACCATAAGTTTGCTGCCAGATTTGAGGGCCTGATGTTCGAACACTCTCTTCCTCAGGTGGCGGAAAGCTGCACTGGCGCACTGGAGGCGGTGTTGAACCTCCTGGTCGATGTGTGCCCTTGTTGATAATAGGCTCCCGAGGTATGGGATTACCAGTTAGTTCATTTTCACACTGTGTGAATTGTATGAAAGCAAAATGCTTCTTTTTCTCAGGTTTGTAAATATTGACAAATTTGAGGTCTTCCCACTATGACGCAATTGTGTGGTTAATAAGTGAAAGGTGATCATATAAAGAACTGTAAAAGATACATGTCAAAAATGCACGTGGTACGTTGAATGAAGGTACACGTGTGAGATTATAATAAGTGCTTACAATCTGTTAGTAGACATCAGCTGCATTCTTGGTTAATACATACGTGATTTCTCAAAATACATATCCAATACAGATTTAACATATAGTGGAATAATCTTTCATCCCCCGCCTAGTGGTGGACCCTCCGAAACTTCCTTTATTCCCCTTGTGAATGGTGCCGCTTCTAACTGACCAATGTGGCATTTGAGTCTCTTCAACATGGTTTTGACCAACGAGTTACATACATTAAATATATAACCATCAAGAGTTGAAGTATACTAGCACCTGTGAGGCAATACGAAACCAATAACCCTCCAGTGCGAAAATTCCCTATGCTGTCAATTTCGACATCTATTCTCGAGCTGTCCTCCTCCAACACAGAGACATGCTTTAGGGAGAAGATCAGTCGCCTCACGAGCACACTGAAGTGTCACATAATGTTCCAGCTAATATTTAAGTAAGCCATTTATTGTCAGTTTCATTTTGCCATGGGCTTTTATATTGAGTAAAACATGTTGCTTGAATGCTGTGGCTAGATGTTGTGTGAAGCAAAAATTGGGACTATTAATGGGAACGATCCTGCTAGACCCTGAAAAATGGTAGTTGCGGTAGTAGTGACTTAGTAGATTCCTTTTCCCTAATAGCTACGGCTCAATACAGAGCTCCATCCAAATTCTGCTGACATGGTGCAATTAATACAGCCTGAATCCTAGTTAAACACACAAACAGGGACATACTGTTCAGTTGTGTCATAAGGGCATAAGCCCGTGTCTTTTATGCGGGTGCAGCCCGATAAATATGGAAGCGCCCAGGTATAATTATTAATCACTGTGGCATAAGCTGGGGCTCGTTCATACTTTTGTCCTAGCTGGCCCTGTATCACATATTTGTTTTCAACGCAAATCACACTCGTCTAATAATGGACACTCCGAGTATCAGTCCCATATAAGATCGGTTTCCCAGTACATAATTCCAGTACATACTGTAGGCATGCTGGACCACGAGTGCCTTTGCGAGTGTAGGAATCTGGCACACACCAGAATGTTGAGCGTCATGTTCTATGTTCTACTTTCTAAAGTCGTTATTGGTAATCCATGGTGGCGATTTTCCCTGATCTAACAACTGGTCGGTCTCCATGGAACGGAGCTTCCCTCAGCTTCTGTCATCGAAACATTCCGACAGACGGTTTTGTTTTAAAGGGACACAGCTCTGAAAATAGAAAGGGACTTAATAAACGTTTCCTTTCTTCATTTATTTAATCATAGATCAATATATCCTTTCTCTTTCAACCACATTTATATTTACTAATTACCTCATATTTAAATAATCACCAACCTAATTAAAATCAAAAATTCCGCACTTTAACACGTAGTTCCATATAAACGGTCATTTAAACTCAGCAGATGTTAAGTTCTATTTTTCTTGGAAAAAAACTGTCAACTTCAGTGTCCGTTCAACTTAACTTTCTTCTCCATCGACATTTGACCATTCGCCACAGCAGCTTTTTTTCTAATTCCCTGTTTGTAATATTGCCAAGGTCTAGGACTAATTCCAGGCCCTCCTCCTGTTACACACAATTATTCGCCCACTGTTGAGTTTTTCCCATTCTGCTACTTAAGTGTATAACTTGTTACGACATTAACGTGCATCGGCCCATTGCCACACAATTCGATTCGGATTTGTTAAGGGAAGGGTGTGTCTGACTAACTTGATTGATTTATTTGAGGAGGTAACAAGGAGTGTCGATGAGAGTAGTGTGTTTTATGTAGTGTATATGGATTTCAGCAAGTCTTTTGATAAGGTCCCACACGGCAGACTGATCACGAAAGTAAAAGCCCAGGGATCCAGGGCAAAGTGGTAAGTTGGATCCAACATTGGGCCAGAGGCAGGAAGCAGAGGTAAAGGTTGATGGGTGTTTTTTGTGACTGGAAGGCTGTTTCCAATGGGGTTCCGTAGGGCTCAGTACTGAATCCCTTAATTTTTGTGGTATAAAGCACTGATAATGGCTTCATCAAAACCATGACAAAAATTGCTGGTCACGGGAATGTGGGAAGGAAGGACCTTGAGACAATCACTATCACTTGGGGGGTAGTGCTGGACAGGCTAATGGGACTGAAGGTAGACAAGTCGCCTGGTCCTGATGAAATGCATCCCAGGGTATTAAAAGAGATGGCGGAAGTTATAGCAGACGCATTCGTTATAATCTACCAAAATTCTCTGGACTCTGGGGAGGTCGCAGCGGATTGATTGGGAAACAGCTAATATAACGCCTCAGTTTAAAAAAGTGGGCAGACGAAAGGCAGGTAACTATAGACCGGTTAGTTTAACATCTGTAGTGGAGAAAATGCTTGAAGCTATCATTAAGGAAGAAATAGCGGGACATCTAGATAGGAATAGTGCAATCAAGCAGACGCAACATGGATTCATGAAGGGGAAATCATGTGTAACTAATTTACTGGAATTCTTTGCGGATATAACGAGCATGGTGGATAGAGGTGTACCGATGGATGAGGTGTATTTAGATTCCCAAAAGGCATTCGATAAGGTTACTGCAAAAAGTTACTGCAGAAGGTAAAGGTTCACGGAGTCAGAGGAAATGTATTAGCATGGATCGAGAATTGGCTGGCGAAAAGAAAGCAGAGGGTCGGGATAAATGGGTCCTTTTCGGGTTGGAAATCGGTGGTTAGTGGTGTGCCACAGGGATCGGTGCTGGGATCACAACGGTTTACAATATACATAGATGACCTGGAAGAGGGGACAGAGTGTAGTGTAACAACATTTGCAGATGACTCAAATATTAGTGGGAAAGCGGGTTGTGCAGAGGACACAGAGAGGCTGCAAAGAGATTTAGATAGGTTATGTGAATGCGCTAAGGTTTGGCAGATGGAATACAATGTCGGAAACTGTGAGATCATCAACCTTGGAAAAATAAACAGTAAAAGGGAATATTAGTTGAATGGTGAGAAATTACAACATGCTGCTTTGCAGAGGGACCTGGGGGTCCTTGTGCATGAATCCCAAAAAGTTAGTTTGCAGGTGTCGCAGTTAATCAGGAAGGCGAATGGAATTTTGGCCTTCATTGCGAGAGGGATGGTGTACAAAAGCAAGGAGGTCCTGCTGCAAATGTACAGGATATTGGTGAGGCCGCACCTGGAGTACTGCGTGCAGTTTTGGTCACCTTACTTAAGAAAGGATATACAACTTTGGAGGGGGTACAGAGACAATTCACTAGGCTGATTCCGGAGATGAAGGGTTTACCTTATGAAGATAGATTTAGTAGACTGCGTCTTTACTCGTTGGAGTTCGGAAGGATGAGGGGTAATCTCATAGAAACATTTAAAATAATGAAAGGGATAGACAGGATAGAGGCAGAAAGGTTGTTTTCGCTGGTCGGGGAGACAGGAACTAGGGGGCACAGCCTCAAAATACAGGGGAGCCAATTTAAAACCGAGTTGAGAAGGAATTGCTTCTCACAGAGGGTGGTGAACCTGTGGAATTCTCTGCCCAAGGAAGCAGTTGAGGCTAGCTCATTCAATGTACTCAAATCTCAGATCGATAGATTTTTAACAAATAAGGGAATTAAGGGTTATGGGTAGCGGGCGGGTAAGTGGAGCCGAGCCCACGGCCAGATCAGCCATGATCTCTTTGAATGGCGGAGAAGGCTCGAGGGGCTTGCTGGCCTACTCCTGTTCCTAATTCTTATGTTCTTATGTCCCTATTAATATGGGGGGTATGATTAAAAAATTTGTGGATGGTACTAAAATCGGCTTTGTGGTTAATAATGAAGAAAGCTGCTGACTGCAGGAAGATATCAATCAACTGGTCAGGTGGGCTGAACAGTGGCAAATGGAATTGTGAAAGGGAAATCATGCTTGACAAATCTTCTGGAATTTTTTGAGGATGTTTCCAGTGGAGTGGACAAGGGAGAACCAGTTGATGTGGTATATTTGGATTTTCAGAAGGCTTTCGACAAGGTCCCACACAAGAGATTAATGTGCAAAGTTAAAGCACATGGGATTGGGGGTAGTGTGCTGACATGGCTTGAGAACTGATTGTCAGACAGGAAGCAAAGAGTAGGAGTAAATGGGGACTTTTCATAATGGCAGGCAGTGACAAGTGGGGTACCGCGAGGTTCTGTGTTGGGGCCCCAGCTGTTTACACTGTATATTAATGATTTAGACGAGGGGATTAAATGTAGTATCTCCAAATTTGCGGATGACACTAAGTTGGATGGCAGTGTGAGCTGCGAGGAGGAAGCTATGAGGCTGCAGAGCGACTTGGATAGGTTAGGTGCGTGGGCAAATGCATGGCAGATGAAGTATAATGTGGATAAATGTGAGGTTATCCACTTTGGTGGTAAAAACAGAAAGACAGACTATTATCTGAATGGTGACAGATTGGGAAAAGGGGAGGTGCAACGAGACCTGGGTGTCATGGTACATCAGTCATTGAAGGTTGGCATGCAGGTACAGCAGACGGTTAAGAAAGCAAATGGCATGTTGGCCTTCATAGCGAGGGGATTTGAGTACAGGGGCAGGGAGGTGTTGCTACAGTTGTACAGGGCCTTGGTGAGGCCACACCTGGAATATTGTGTACAGTTTTGGTCTCCTAACCTGAGGAAGGACATTCTTGCTATTGAGGGAGTGCAGCGAAGGTTCACCAGACTGATTCCCGGGATGGCGGGACAGACCTATCAAGAAAGACTGGATCAACTGGGCTTGTATTCACTGTAGTTCAGCAGAATGAGAGGGGACCTCATAGAAACGTTTAAAATTCTGACGGGGTTAGACAGGTTAGATGCAGAAAGAATGTTCCCAATGTTGGGGAAGTCCAGAACCAGTTGACACAGTCTAAGAATAAGGGGTAAGCCATTTAGGACCGAGATGAGGAGGAATTTCTTCACCCAGAGAGTGCTGAACCTGTGGAAGTCTCTACCACAGAAAGTTGTTGAGGCCAATTCACTAAATATATTCAAAAAGGGGTTAGATGGAGTCCTTACTACTAGGGAAATCAAGCGGTATGGTGAGAAAGCAGGAATGTGGTACTGAAGTTGCATGTTCAGCCATGAACTCATTGAATGGCGGTGCAGGCTAGAAGGGCCGAATGGCCTACTCCTGCAGCTATTTTCTATGTTTCTATGTTTCTAATCCGGAGATTGTTAATAATGCATTTTGGGGAGGGCTAACAAGGAAAGGGAATACAGATTAAGTGGTAAGAGACTGAGAAGTTTAGAAGGACAAAGGAACCTTAGAATGCATGTCCACAGATCCCTGAAGGTAGCAGGCCAGCAAGATAAGGTGGTTAAGAAGATATACGGAATACTTGCATTTGTTATCCGAAGCATAGAATACAAGGTCAGAGGGGCTATGCTTGTATTGTATACAATATTGGTTAAGCAGTTCTGGTCACCGCATTCCAGGAAGGATGTGATTGCACTGGAGAAGTTACAGAGCAGATTTGCGAAGATGTTTCCAGGAGTGGAGATTCTTAATCGAAAATAAGAACATAAGAAATAGGAGGAGGAGAAAGTCATACGGCCCTTCCAGCCTGCTCCACCATTTAATACGATCATGGTTGATTAGATCGAGGACTCAGCTCCACTCCCTGTCCGCTACCCATAACCCCTTATTCCCTTATCGTTTAAGAAACTGACTATTTCTGTCTTAAATTTATTCAATGTCTCGGCTTCTACAACTCGCTGAGGCAGCGAATTCCACAGATCCACATCCTTCTGAGAGAATAAATTTCTCGTCATCACAGTTATAAATGGGCGGCCCCTTATTCTAAGATTATGCCTTCTACGTTTACTCACCCCTATCAGTGGACACATTCTCTCTGCATCTACCCTGTCAAGCCACCTCATCTTTTTACAGGTTTCGGTAAGATTACCTCTCATTGTTCTGAATTCCCTTGAGTAGAGGCCCAACCTACACAAAGTTTCCTCATAAGTAAACGCCGTCATCTCTGGAATCAACCTTGTGAACCCTCTTTGAACTGCCTCCAAACCAAGTATGTCCTTTTGTAAATATGGAAAGCAAAACTGTCCGCAGTGTTCCAGGTGTGATCTCACCAATACCCTATACAACTTTCCTGCTTTTATTCTCCAGCCCCGATGCATTTAAGGCCAAGATTCAATTGGCCTTCCTGATCACTTGCTTTACCTGCATATTAACCTTTTGTGTTTCATGCACAAGTACCTCCAGGTCCCGCTGTACTGCAGCACTTTGCAATCCTTCTCAATTAAAATATTAATTTCTTTTTTGATCTTGTTCCGCTAAAATGCATGACCTCACATTTTCCAACATTATATTCGATCTGCCAAATCTTTGCACACACACTTAGCCTGTCCATGTCCCTTTTCAGATTTTGTGTGTCCAACTCACACGTTTCTTTTCCTCCGATCTTTGTATCGTCGGCAAACTTCGCTACGTTACATTCAGTCGCTTCCTACACGTCGCTAATATAGATTGTAAATAGTTGGGGGTCCCAGCACTGATCGCTGCGGCACCCCACTGGTTCCTATTTGCCAACCCGGGAATGAACCATTTATTGCTACTCTCTGTTTTCTGTTCGTTAGCTAATCCTCTATCCATGCTAATATCTTACCCCCTACGCCGTTAATTTTTATCTTGTGCAGTAACCTTTTATGTGGCATATTGTCAAATGCCTTCTGGAAGTCCAAATACACTACATCCAGTGGTTCCGCATCCACCCTGTTCATTAAATCCTCAATGAATTCTAGCAAATTTGTCAAACATGACTTCCCCTTTATAAATCTATGTTGACTATGCCTGACCGAATTTTGCTTTTCCAAATATCCTGCTACTGCTACTTTAATAATGGACTCAAACATCTTCCCAACCTCAGATGTTAGGCTAACTGGTCTATAGTTTCCGGCTTTTTGTCTGACTCTTTTTTTAAATAGTGGCGTTACATTTGCAGTTTTCCAATCTGCTGAAACTTTCCCAGAATGCAGTGAATTTTTGTAAATTACAACCTAAGCATCTATAATCCCTGCCGCTACTTCTCTTAAACCCTAGGATGCATGAATCAGGTCCAGTGTAGTTATCTACCTTTAGTCCCATTATCTTACTGAGTGCCACTTCCTTAGTGATTGCGATTGTGCTAAGTTCCTCCCCCCGATAGCCACTTGACTATCCACTGTTGGAATAATATTAGTGTACTCACCATAAGGATTGATAAAAAAATGTTTGTTCAGAGTTTCTGTCATCTCCATGTTCCCCATTACTAATTCTCCGGTCTCGTCCTCCAAGGGATCAACTTTACTCGAGCCATTCTTGTCCATTTTATATACCTATAGAAACTCTTGCCAAATGTTTTTATAGATCGTGCTAGTTTATTTTTCGTAGTCTATCTTCCCTTTCTTAATCATTTTTTTAGCCATTCTTTGTTGGCTTTTAAACGCTTCCCAATCTTGTGTCCTCCCAGTAGTTTTGGCCACATTGTATACCCATGCTTTTAATTCGATACCGTCCTTTATTTCTTTAGTAAGCAACGGATGGCTATCTTTTCCCTCACGCCCTTTCCTCCTCATTTTTCATGAGAGTTGTGAAATATCTCCTAAAATGTATACCATTGTTCATCAACTGTCCTACACTTTAATCTATTTTCCCAGTCCACTTTAGCCAACTGAGCACTCATACCTTCATTGTTTACTTTATTTAAGCTCAGTATGCTAGTTAGAGATCCAAATTTCTCACCCTCCATCTGAATTTGAAATTGAATCATGCTATGATCACTCATTCATATCTATGATGGCAGATTGCATAGGCTGAGTTTGTTTTCCTTAGAATAGAGCAGTCTGAGTGGTGACCTAATCGAGCTATATAAAATTATTAGGGCCTAGATATAAGGAATGCAAATGGCATATTACCCTTTGTTGTAAGGTGGTTGGAGTGTAAGAATGTGGAAATCGTGCTCAAATTCTGCAGTGCCTATAGAAAGTGTCTATTTCCCTTAGCAGCGGTGTCAGAAAACCAGGGACATAAATTTAAAATAATTGGCAGAAAGTTTAGAGGGGGTTCGAACGGTTATTTTTTCACCCAGAAGATTGCGGGGAGCTGCACGCACTGCCTGAAACCCTCACCACATTTAAAACGTGTTGGATATGCACCTGGAGTGCAATGACGTGCAGGGCTATGGACCCAGAGTTGGAAAGTGCGATTAGCCACTTGTTGGCTGGCAAAGACACGATGGATCGAAATGGCCTCCTTCTGTGCTGTAAACTTCTATGATTTTATGATTCTATAAGAACATAAGAAATAGGAGATTGTCTACCTCAACTCCACTTTCCGGCCCGATCCCCACATTACTTGATTCCCCTAGAGTCCAAAAAATCGATCCAAGTCAGCCTTGTTTATACTCAAACATTAGTATCCACAGCCTTCTGAGGGAAAAAATTGCCAACATTCACAATCCACTGAGTGAAGAATGTCTTCCTTATTTCGGTTTTAATTGTCTAACCCTTATCCTGGGACTGTGCCTCCTTGTTCCAACCACTCCAGCTAGGGGAAACAATCACTCATTATTTCTCCTATCAACCCTGTTCCAGCATCTTGGAAGTTTCAATGAGATCACCACTCTTTACTAACTGCCAGAAAGTATAGGCCAATTCTACTAAATCTATGATCATAAGACAACCCTCGCATCCCCTGCATCGGTTAGCGATCCTTTGTTGCACCATTTCCAAGGCAACGTTACCCTTCCTTAGATAAGGAGACAATTTCCAGGTATGGTCCCACCAAGGCACTGCATAATGATCGCAAGATTTCCCCACTGTTTCACTCCAACCCCTTTACAACAAAGGACAACATGCCATTTGCATTCCTTATTACTTGCTGTACCTGCATGTGTGTTTCTTGCACAAGGACATGAAAATCTCGCTGAACTACAGCATTTAAAAGTTTCATACCATTTAAACATATTATGTTTTCTTATTTTTCTTCCCAAAGTACATAAGATCACATTTCCCTACATTACACTCCATCTGCCAGCTTACTGGCACTCACAATCTATCTATATCCCTTTTCAGACGGTTTGTGTTCTCCTTACAAGCTTACTGTCCCACCTAGCTTTGTAGCGTCAGCAAACATGATTACAGAACACTAGGTCCCTTCATATCGGTAGTTAATATAGTTTGTAAATAGCTGAGTCCGCAGCACTGATCATTGAGGCTCCACACTAGTTACCAGCTACTAACTTGAAAAAGATCAAATGAACACAATTCTTTGTACCTTTCCATTAAGAACACTGTTATCCATGCTGACATATTACCCCAATACCTGAGCCCTAATCTTGTGTAATAATTATCTATTTGTCATTTTTGGAATGCCTTCTGGAAATCCAAATATACTGCATCCATTGGTTTCCCTTCATATATGCTCCTCGTTACATCCTAAAAGCATTATAATAAATTTGTCAAACATGATTTCCCTTTCATAAAACCAGATTTGCTCTGCGTGATATGATTTTCTAAGTGTCCTGATTCCACTTCTTTAACAAAGGATTCCAGCATTTCCCCCCAACATTGATGTCAGTCTAACTGGCCAGTAGGCCTCTATTTTCTCTCCCCCACCTTTTTTGAATAGCAGTGTTATATTTTCTCAATTCCATCCCAGAACAGCATCATTAATCTATTGAATTTTGGAAGATCAATACCAATACATCCATTATCTCTGCATCCAGCCCTTTTATAAACCAAGAATGAAGCCCGTCAAATCTATTGGGGTTGTCGGATAATCGTCCTATTCGTTGCCTCGTACTTTTTCTCTACTTCTATTCATTGCATTAAGTTCTTCACCCTCATTAGACCCTTGGTTCCCCAAAATTGTTGGTATGCTTTTTGTGTATTCAAATGTGAAGACTGGTACAAAATATTTGTTTAACGTTTCTGCCATTTCCTTATACCTCATAATATTTTCTCCTGTCTCAGCCTCTAAAGGTCCGAAGAAGACTTGTGCTACTCTGTTCCTTTTTACATTCTCGCAGAAGCTATTGCAATCTGTTTTTATATTTCTTGCTAGTTTTCTCTCATATTGTATTTATCCCCATTTTATCAATTTGTTTGTCATTCTTTGCTGGTTTCTGAAATTCTCGCAATGCGCAGGCTTACTACCATTCTTCGCAATATTATAAGCTTATTTCAATCTAATGCTATGCTTAAATTGCTCAGTTAGCCTTGGATTGATCACTTTTTCCATGGAATTTTTATTTCTCTTTCTGTCTTTGCTTCTGTCCGTGTAATGGTGAGGGATAACTTGTCCTTCCAACCAGTTCCACCCTAGTTTATATCGGTTTATACCCTGAAACATTGTAACAGATGAAATCACCGCATGCCGGCGTCACAATTTGTCCCACAGCTCGTCGGCCGTATGTTCACATTGGGTATGATCAGCCTCCCTAGCTGGTTTGTGATTACAGAACACTCGGTCCCTTCATATCGGTAGTTATTATAGTTTGTAAATAGCTGAGTCCGCAGCAGTGATCATTGAGGCTCCACACTAATTACCAGCTACTAACTTGAAAAAGATCAAATGAACACTATTCTTTGTACCTTTCCATTAAGAACACTGTTATCCATGCTGACATATTACCCCAATACCTGAGCCCTAATCTTGTGTAATAATTATCTATTTGTCATTTTTGGAATGCCTTCTGGAAATCCAAATATACTGCATCCATTGGTTTCCCTTTATATATGCTCCTCGTTACATCCTAAAAGCATTATAATAAATTTGTCAAACATGATTTCCCTTTCATAAAACCAGATTTGCTCTGCGTGATATGATTGTCCAAGTGTCCTGATTCCACTTATTTAACAAAGGATTCCAGCATTTCCCCCCAACATTGATGTCAGTCTAACTGGCCAGTAGGCCTCTATTTTCTCTCCCCCACCTTTTTTGAATAGCAGTGTTATATTTTCTCAATTCCATCCCAGAACAGCATCATTAATCTATTGAATTTTGGAAGATCAATACCAATACATCCATTATCTCTGCATCCAGCCCTTTTATAAACCAAGAATGAAGCCCGTCAAATCTATTGGGGTAGTCGGCTAATCGTCCTATTCGTTGTCTCGTACTTTTTCTCTACTTCTATTCATTGCATTAAGTTATTCACCCTCATTAGACCCTTGGTTCCCCAAAATTGTTGGTATGCTTTTTGTGTATTCAAATGTGAAGACTGGTACAAAATATTTGTTTAACGTTTCTGCCATTTCCTTATACCTCATAATATTTTCTCCTGTCTCAGCCTCTAAAGGTCCGAAGAAGACTTGTGCTACTCTGTTCCTTTTTACATTCTCGCAGAAGCTATTGCAATCTGTTTTTATATTTCTTGCTAGTTTTCTCTCATATTGTATTTATCCCCATTTTATCAATTTGTTTGTCATTCTTTGCTGGTTTCTGAAATTCTCGCAATGCGCAGGCTTACTACCATTCTTCGCAATATTATAAGCTTATTTCAATCTAATGCTATGCTTAAATTGCTCAGTTAGCCTTGGATTGATCACTTTTTCCATGGAATTTTTATTTCTCTTTCTGTCTTTGCTTCTGTCCGTGTAATGGTGAGGGATAACTTGTCCTTCCAACCAGTTCCACCCTAGTTTATATCGGTTTATACCCTGAAACATTGTAACAGATGAAATCACCGCATGCCGGCGTCCCAATTTGTCCCACAGCTCGTCGGCCGTATGTTCACATTGGGTATGATCAGCCTCCCTAGCTGGTTTGTGATTACAGAACACTCGGTCCCTTCATATCGGTAGTTATTATAGTTTGTAAATAGCTGAGTCCGCAGCAGTGATCATTGAGGCTCCACACTAATTACCAGCTACTAACTTGAAAAAGATCAAATGAACACTATTCTTTGTACCTTTCCATTAAGAACACTGTTATCCATGCTGACATATTACCCCAATACCTGAGCCCTAATCTTGTGTAATAATTATCTATTTGTCATTTTTGGAATGCCTTCTGGAAATCCAAATATACTGCATCCATTGGTTTCCCTTCATATATGCTCCTCGTTACATCCTAAAAGCATTATAATAAATTTGTCAAACATGATTTCCCTTTCATAAAACCAGATTTGCTCTGCGTGATATGATTGTCCAAGTGTCCTGATTCCACTTCTTTAACAAAGGATTCCAGCATTTCCCCCCAACATTGATGTCAGTCTAACTGGCCAGTAGGCCTCTATTTTCTCTCCCCCACCTTTTTTGAATAGCAGTGTTATATTTTCTCAATTCCATCCCAGAACAGCATCATTAATCTATTGAATTTTGGAAGATCAATACCAATACATCCATTATCTCTGCATCCAGCCCTTTTATAAACCAAGAATGAAGCCCGTCAAATCTATTGGGGTAGTCGGCTAATCGTCCTATTCGTTGTCTCGTACTTTTTCTCTACTTCTATTCATTGCATTAAGTTATTCACCCTCATTAGACCCTTGGTTCCCCAAAATTGTTGGTATGCTTTTTGTGTATTCAAATGTGAAGACTGGTACAAAATATTTGTTTAACGTTTCTGCCATTTCCTTATACCTCATAATATTTTCTCCTGTCTCAGCCTCTAAAGGTCCGAAGAAGACTTGTGCTACTCTGTTCCTTTTTGCATTCTCGCAGAAGCTATTGCAATCTGTTTTTATATTTCTTGCTAGTTTTCTCTCATATTGTATTTATCCCCATTTTATCAATTTGTTTGTCATTCTTTGCTGGTTTCTGAAATTCTCACAATGCGCAGGCTTACTACCATTCTTCGCAATATTATAAGCTTATTTCAATCTAATGCTATGCTTAAATTGCTCAGTTAGCCTTGGATTGATCACTTTTTCCATGGAATTTTTATTTCTCTTTCTGTCTTTGCTTCTGTCCGTGTAATGGTGAGGGATAACTTGTCCTTCCAACCAGTTCCACCCTAGTTTATATCGGCTTATCCCCTGAAACATTGTAACAGATGAAATCACCGCATTCCGGCGTCCCAATGTGTCCCACAGCTCGTAAGCCGTATGTTCACATTGGGTATGATCAGCCTCCCTAGCTGGTTTGATCATTATTTCCCAATAAGGCTCCTATCGCTTCTTCCAACTTTTGGGTCCAAACGTCAAATTCGTTTTCTAATTCTGTATTTCTATCATTTATCGCTCGTGACCCGACTGCGACTACAGCTGATACATACGCCTGAGTTTGCAGGTGCTGTAGCAGACATAACAGGTCCTGGGGCCTTGTGAGGTGTGCCTTGAATGTCTGCATTGTTTCGCCAAGTTACTTTTCCACATCAAGGTATTGCAGTTTTTACAGGCTTAGCTGTTTTCTAGATCAATGATTAGCTGCTCACTTATTTGTTGCAAACGAATGCAGCAAATCCCAACCACGGTCTGCCCTTTTCCAATCTGATTGCATTGTCATCGACCTTCTTTTGGATGAACCGCTGCAAATTAGCTTTATAATTACAGGACAAAATCGCCTTGAATAAATCCGTCCCACTCAACTTACCCAAGTGTTTCTCTAAAGCTATCTCTATGTCAGTTGTAAAGTCAGATATTCTGGGACATTATGACAACTGGCAGGTGTACTAATATCCCTGCACTCCCCAATGGCTATCCTTCCAAGAACGATGTACCAGCAAAATGGATCGGCCTTAGAATGTTTTTTAAACCCAAATAAACACCACCGTTTGGTCACACCAGATTTTGCTAGGGTTTTTGCATGCTTTACCAATTGTTTGACGTGACTTCAATATGGCACAATGTTTTTTATTAGGTATTACACAACGGTGAGCATTTATCTATAGTTTACAGTATAGAACGGAAATGATATCACGCGTGCAGCCTCAGGTAGTTTTAGTACCCTTTTGATAGGAGTCTGAAAGGGTCAAAGGGTCTCTTCCACCTTACCCCGCCTGGAGTATCTAATGTTCATTGGCCCTTGGGTTGGACTCATCCCACTCGAGGTTTTCTCTGTTCGTTGGCCTTTGCCTTGGACTCAAGCCGCTTGGGCTATTCTATGTTCATTGGCCCTTATCTTGTCTGTTTGGATCCGGATCCTCCTCCCGTGGGCCACTACTGCTTGGTCCCTCTCCAGGGTCAGCCCTTGCTCCTCGTATTCTACAGTCTAACTCTCATAAGTGGCCCTTTTATACTACTTTTCCAGGCGGTTTCATGAGTCGATATTGACACAGGTACCATTTTGGTGTCTTTCCAAATGGTGGGCTGGCCAATAGGGCGTCGAGTTTCTTTCAGACGATGAAAGAAGAGTCGTCCCTCATCATATCCATAACTTTGATGGACAAGGGGTGATTGACTAGTCCTCAAGATGCCATATATTTATGGCTGACGAATTAACGGCCTACAAGAGAGGAAGAGGGTTGTTCTTTCATTTTATTTGGCTCTTGCTTTTTCTCAAGGCCTTAGCCAGAAACTTCAGAACATGTGATCACCAATTCTACAAATATTATCCCGTCCCAGGCTTCGGACTTCCAAGAAACAATTGTAAACACTGTTTATTATGTGTATTATGTCGTCTCAAGACCAGTTAGTTGATTCTAACATTGCATTAATTGCATGAAGTTAGAATGCTTCTTTTTCTCAGTTTTTCAATGCTTGACAAATTTAGGCTTCAGGACTACTGTACACTTGTTCGATTAACATGAAAAAGATGAACATATAAGAAAAATAAAAAGTTCTATTTCAAAAATGCATGTGGTACATTGAATCTAAACACGTGTGTAAGGTTGCAAGACGAGTCGACAATCAGTTCGTAGTCAATAAGTATATCTCTGGCTAATACAAAGGAGATTAAAAAAATACATATCCGATCCAGATTTAACATATAGTGGAATGTTATTTCACAGCTGAGCCTGCGTTAAGTATTGCTGCAGTAAATAGTGCAGACTGGAGCAAGAAACATCCACTCCAGAGACTTCATCACACATATCTGGCTGAAAATCCACTGAAATATAGAGGGAATGCTGAACTGTCGGTGGTGCCTTCTTTCAGATGAGTGTTATGTTCTCCGAGGAGGGCGTAGACGGTCCTATGGCACGATTTCTAAGAAGAGCTTGGGAGTTATCCAGTTGCATAAACCTATATATATCCCGCAATCAAATTCATGATTAACGGAGATTACCTTGTTATTGTAACATTGCTGTTTTTGGAACTCTGCTGTGTACAAATTACCTGCAGCATTTGCTACAAAAGTACAGTGACTAAAGGTGAAAAATTATGTAATTGGCTATAAAGCCTTTTGTGACATCCGTTGATTGTGAAAGGCGCTATGTAAATTCAAGTGTTTCTATAAATGCGGGAAATATTGAGTTGGGGAGTAATTGAATGGTGGAGTATGTCCGAGCAACTAAATAGCCTACTAGTGTCCGTACATTCCTCAGCCTCTATAATATCTCAGAACATATCAAAGTGAAACTACGGCAATGGATAATACGAGAAGATAATGAATGGAGCAGCGTCGTGAATCCCCACCACAGCCCACAAAATCCATGGGAAGGTACATTTCCAGAGAGATTCTGCTTCTCACGTGTGAGAAGCTATTCCAATGCTGTACAGGTCCCTTGTCACAGTTAGCCCTCTGGAAACGGTTTTAACATCATCTGTAACGTTTGAAAAATGTTAATTGCAGTCAAACGAGGTTTATTTCGAGCCATTTTCTAATGTTACATTTTTCTACACTAGTTTTTAGGTTAATTTTATTCTAGGTGTTGGTGCAAAGCCCGACATCATGCCGTTGTAAAGATATAAATTCCTCATTCAATTGCAAGCCTCAACTCCGAGATTGAAAGGGATGATTGTCAAATGACGGGAGTGGTGTAAAATTTGTAATTTGATTGGGAATTTGGGGAATTCGCATTGTGCATTGACAAGAGTAAACCGCGTCATTTAACAGTTGGAAAACTGAAGCTGTTTCTGTTTAAGGTGCGGAAGTCATGCCGGCAGAGCTCGGCTTTCTGTACATTTTTAGTTAGAAATATGACCAATATATTAGGCCAAGCTTTTGGGCGGTTTCACATCAAACACTTGTATTACCAGGTTGGATATAATCAGTGCAGCACAAACATTACAGTGAAGGGAGTTGACGTGCTGCCAAATGACTGGAAATAATATCAATGCTCCCATGGAAAGGGTCCCGCAATTATAAATGATGTTTTCTCTTAAGCTCTCGTCTCACAATTATTTTGATCTCTGTTTCCAGTGCCAAGAGTCATCAAACAGAATGAGAGTTCTGTTAACTGCCTATCCATTTTCCTGGTTACCACTAATTTTACAGGCAGTAATGATTTACTATCCGATTATAGCAGCCATTGGAACCCCTGGTAAGTGATTATATGCCGTTACAAAATTTGTGAATAAAGTTGGAATTAAATGTATTCCTATCTCAGGAACTGTCTTTTTGTAACGATCCTTCACAATTCAATCCAAAGGCAGAAATTCAGTGACAGTATTTCTCACTCAACCTTGTTCATTGACTGATCATTTGGTGACTTTTAATCTTATTTAACCCCGCATAATACCTGCAGATTAATTTCCACATGTAATGTCTTTCAAACTTGTTCCGTTTTAACTGAGAGTCGTGCAATTTTTATTCAATGGACTAATTTAATTCTATTCTCTTCTTGTCTCCCCGAACACTCGGTAATATCTGACAGATTATATGTGACTGAACATTCCGCCTGTTGTAAAATGCTCCAGTTTGTCTCCCATTGACTCCCGCTGTGGAGATAGACACTGACAGCCGATCATGAACATATACCTGGGAATTCGGACAGTCAGGACCGGGATTTGTTCAGTCCCGTCAATCAGAATCTACCCGCTGTTCTCGGTCAGTTTCCAGCAAAGTGCCGGATATTATTCCTGGTGATCACAATCCATGCCGAGAGTGGGATTGTGCTCCATGCAGCAACACAGACTCTCTCCCTCATCTTCTCCACTGACCGGTGACCAGCCTGTTCTCAGACTCGCCTTCACCCTCCCGGCGTAGATTTTTCTGCCTTCAGCCGGTGGGAGTCAGCTGGTTTCTGTCACATCCATTCGTGCAGCGGTACAGGTCAGACCGGGAATCCGTGCTGTGAGAGACCGATTGAAACAAGGCAGCCGCGCTCTATGCAGCTGTACTGGTTATGTCCACATTTAAAAACCCATTTTAGATTCAATACCTGCATTTTAACCAAAACACCGTCTCTATGCCGGGTCATGCTCCCTTTATACGAATCGGACAAACTTATTGTTCAGATCAAATGCTTGCAGGGTGATAGAACATCGATGTACCCTCAGAAAGCCTGTCCGCTCGGTTATCCACACACATTCACTTTAATTTCGCTTCAGAAACTTTCAGATAGATGAATTTCTAGTCACATTTACCCACCCGGTCTCCATATCCTTTTATCGCCTCTTCCTCTAGCCACGTACACAATCTACTTTGAATTGCGACACAGATACTGCCTCAACCTCTATCCATGTAACTGAACTCGACCGCCTCCTCAATCCCTGTATAAAAAAGCTTCTCCCGCTCTCTGTTCTTTCTGTTCCATTGTCTTCTATTTCATCTAGTTTCTACAGCGTCTCGTTCTGAAACACGCATCTACTGGAATCAGTCTGCTTCTATCATACCTTCTTCCATCCTGTCAATAATTTTAAACACATTTGTCACATCGCCCTGTAATCTGTGTCTATATTACATTCCTCTACCTCACATTTACAATTTATGTGGCAGAGCTCAGTGTATCGAACCAGTGTGTTTTATCACCCATTGTACCACTGTCTAAATTTCCCCACTTCACCTGGGAAACTGAAATCTCACATACTGTCTCATGAGTTCCCACCACCCTGTACTAATAAATTGCTTTGCATGTGTGTGTTTGAAGAAATATGATCAGCATTAAAGTCCAATATTACGGCTGTTGTTTCCAACACTCTGCAGAGTCTGTTTGAAGAGGTTACTCAATGAGAACAGATTGAAGTGAGTTGTCTCACTGTCCCGCTGACTCTCACAAATCTCAGGATCAATGCAGCCTAATGCTCCTACTGCAAGTTTCGCCCCTGTATTATTAAGAGTATCTCTGACTATATCAGCTCACATGGTCCGTTGTAACATGTGCCGCACCAAGAGTCCGCATCATTTCTCAGAGATCAATACAGTTTGATTTATTGTATTACCATTTGCCGTGTTCCAGTTCTCGGTGTGCTAATTGGTGTTCCCGGTAACGTGTTTAGTTTGTGAAGCAAATACGCCAAATTGTTATTTCCATTCAATATTGTGTCAGCTGCGGTAATTTTAACAATAAACATGATCAGTACTCGGTGCATTGGAATGTCTGTTCCCATCGTCTAAAATTGTATTACCTTGTCAGTTAAGTTCTTGCTTTGATAATGTTTTTCAGTTATTATTCGTAAAAATCGGAACCCACGTAATTTGCGGTAATCTTACGACTTGGATCGATAGTTGATTGCACGGAAGGAACCACAGAATAGAGATACATGTTTAGCGAATTATGGCTTTTATCACAAGGGGGAAGATATTTACAACTGAGGAAGTGCTGTTCTCGCTGTACAGAGATTTGGTGAGATCTCATTTGGAATATATACGTTCAGTTTTGGGCAGCATATCACAGGATAGATGGATTGGCCTTCGGGGGGTTTCAGCACAAGTTAACCAGACTGATACCACGGTTTATAAAGTATTCAAATATGAGGAATGGTTACATAACTTTGCCTTGTATTCCATTGTGTTTAGAAGGATGAAGCGTGATATAACCGAGCTATTTAAATAGATAAAGGTGTTCGATAGTGTAGGCACAGAAACTGTTTCCTATGGCGGTGTAATCTAAACCAGAAGGCATTATCTTAAAATTGGAGCTCGACAATTTAGGAGTGAAATCACGAAATATTTTCTCACACAAAGTCGAGGAGAAATCTAACATTCGTTCTCCCAAAATTCTGTCAATTAACGGTCAGTTGTAATTATACAGACTCTGATCGATAGATTTGTTAAGGTCAGGGTATCAAGGGGTATGGAACCAAGACGGTAATTGGAGTTAGGGTGCCGATCACCCATGGTCTACTGGAATGGTGGAATAGGCTTGTGGGGCAGAATGATCTAATCCTGCGTTCTTGTGCGTCAAACACCCAGAGTCATCATTTCTGCAAAGACAGTTCCATTACTCGCAGGTCCAATTTCAGTGTATCTGTATGTTCTACAGGAAAAAAATGTCTGATGATATTATTGCAGCCCATAGAGTTTCCGGCACTCATTTTAACAGGTTACCGATTGCATAAATCCGTGTCTCGCTGTATTACCTGGAGCGCCTGTTCATTGCTCTGTCGTTCCTGAGGTGATTATTTGTCAGATTTGGGTCACTATCGGAAATTCCGAGAATATCTGTCCTCCATTTCCTCCAAACTTTGCGAGATGTTTATTGCTATTACAATGTATTTGAATCTCCAACACAAAATCTAACATTGTTTTGCATGGAATGTCTCAGAGCAATGCGTTTCTAAGTCAGAATGAGCCCAGTATTCACACAGTGGGATGTCGTTTGAGTGTGAAATTGTTTCAGTTAATCGTTAGCAGCGTCAAGAACCCCTCGCTAATGTTCTCCTCTTTGCATGCTCTGGTTCAATAATCTACATCGCCTTTTACTGGAAAAGTGGGGGCTCCCATCTGATTCAGAAGTTTTTGGGTTTGACACCCTGTCGAAAATCTAGGCTCACATTCGTATGCACTGACTTTCCCATGGCAGTGTTTTCGAAGAAAGCAAACCTTAGCCAACTTTACCAACTAGATGTTGTGTTTGTGGACCTTGCTGTGTGCAAATATATAGACATTTAGTTACATACCAAGGTATGTTATGAAGTTGTAGAAACCATCTTCTGATAAACAGTGAAAGTCCATATTACTTTGCTAGACTGTAACAAACAAGTGTTTTATTGCAAGCCATTTCTGACAAATACGGTTGTGTTTTCAAGCATTTCCTGAAACCATAATTTTGGTGTATTTATTCAGAGCTGAATTCGTGCACCAAGCAAAGTTATGCCCTGTGGCCGCAAATTTTATTTTTAAATATTTGCAGTCAGTTATACACACATGTAATGATTATATTTGTGACATTGCACTGGCAGTGGAACCGGAGACTGAAGGGATGGAGAGCTTGGAAAATAGAAACAGTAAGACACAGTAGTAATGATGTTTTGATTTGTAACTGGCAACAGTGGTGTTTGGATTCTGTGAGAGAAGGACATTGTTTCCTTTTTGTCCTGTCATTATATAGCAGCTGCAATAGCAACAAGATTAATTGTCAAATCGTTTTGTTACTAGAATATTTGTCAATCAGGTATCACCACTATTTAAACTGTGACTCTGTTTAAACCGAGGAGATAATGTATTAATTGGCAATGACATTTCTGCAGCCACTAATCTCCTCAAATATCCCCTCACCATCACTTTTGATGCCATATTTCCTATTAAAACAATTAATCTCTCTCACCCTGGCCTTTCCCCTGTACGGCCCTCATTCTCGCTCACTTAAGTCCAAGGGCCGTAGACTTGTACGGATTTGGCGGACAACTGGTTTAACCATTCAACGCCAGATTTGGCTAGACCACATAAAGTATTATCGGGCCCTACTCATGTCTGCCAAAACTGCTCACTATTCTAGCACCATTATAGAATGCAAACATAACCCTCGGCTAGTATTCTCGACTGTTAACCATCTTGTGAAACCCCTCTCCCCTGTCTCCACCACACTTCCTCCAACAACAAGTGTGAGTAGCTCATGGAATTATTTGTCTCAAAGATTGAGAACACCCAATCAGCTGCCTCTGCCACTTCGCTTCCTTACTATAGCCCAACGGGTCAAACTACCCCTAATGTTCCACCCTGCCCGAGGCATGAAGTCGCATCTCTCTCTAGTCTCTCCCTGATCTGCACCTCTTGACCTCTCCATGCTCATCTTATCCATGAGACCCACTTCCTGCTCACTTGATCTTATTCCCAGCAAGCTGCTGACCACCCAACTTCCTTTTCTGGCTCCCCTGTTAGCTGACATTGTTAATGGTCCTCTCAGCTCATGTCCTCTCATCTCATTCAAATCTACCATCATCACCTCTCTCCTCAAAAAACCATTGATATATTCGGCTGACAAGCTACCGCCCCCTCTCCAATCTCAATTTCAACTCCCAAGTCCTTGAACATGTTGTCGCCTCCCGGAACTCCAAGTTTTAATCCCTTTAGTCTGGTTTCCACCAAGCCACGCTACTGAAACAGCTCTCATCAAAGTCACAAAAGTCATCCTTTGTGACATTGAAAAAGTAACCTTTCCCTCCTCAACATTCTCGACATGTCTGCAAACTATGATATGGTTGGGTACTCCATGTTCCTCCAATGCCTCTCCACCACCCTCCAGCTGGGTGGGACTGCACTCACCTTGTTCCATCAATATCTCCCTAATTGTAGCCAGAAAATCACTTGCATTCGCTTATATTCCCACGAGCCAATCGTTGCATATCGTGCTTCCCAAGGATCTATCCTTGGCACCCTCGCGTTTCTCCACTATATGCTGCCTCTTAACATCATCCGAAAACACAGCGTCAGTCTCCACATGTGGACTGATGATATCAAGCTCCATCACACCATCACTTCTTTCGACCCCTCCAAGGTCTCTAAATTGGCAGACTGCTTGTCCGACATCCAGTACTGGATGAGCAGAATATTTCTCTAATTAAATATTGGGAAGAGTGACGACATTCTCTTTGCTTCCCGCCGCAAATTGTGTTCCCTAACCATCGACTCGATCCCTCTCCCGTGCTTCTGTCTGTGACTGAAGCAGACAGTTCGCAAACTAGGTGTCCTTTAGAAAGTGAAATGATCTTCTGGCCATATATCTGCGATATGACATTGCCTGTCTTCGCCCGTGTCTCAGCTCCTCTGCTGCTGAAACCCTCATCCATGCCTTTGTGACCTCTAGTTTGTACAGCTCCAACACACTCCTCGCTGACCTCCTACATTCTACGCGATGTAAACTTGAAGTCATTCATAACTCGCCAAGTGCATGTCCAATCTCGCACGAAATCCCACCTGTGCTCGCAGAGCTACATTGATCCCGGTTCAACAATACCTCGGCTTCAAACTTCTCCTTCTGTGTACAAATCCCTCCATGGCCTCGTCCCTCGCTATCTCTGTAATTTGCTTCAACATCGCAACCACCAAAGATGTCTGCGCGACTCAAATTCTATCCTCTTGTGCATCCCTGATTATAACTGCTCAAACATTGGTGGCCGTGCCTACAGCTGTCCGAACCCTGAGCTCTGGAACAGCCTCCCGAAATCCTAACGGCCTCTATACCTCCCTTTCTTCCTTGAAGACAGTGCTTAGAACCTACCTCTGACCAAACGTTTGGTCATCGGTCGTAATTTATTCTTATGGGGCTCGGTGCCAAATTTATTTGTTTTGTCTGGTATCAGTCTTGTGAAGCGCCTCAGGAAGTTTTATAAAGGCGCTATATAAGTAGAAATTATTGTTGTTGTTAAAATAATGTTACAATTGTTGAATTAATTAAGTGGTTTGAAAATTACTGAACAGGGGACATGATTTTAGCAACTTTTATGAGGCTCTATAGTTCAGATACATAAATTACTGACAGATTTGGCCGTTTGCAAAGTCCAGACGGAAATATTTTCTCATCATATCTTCACCATTATTTCATGCAGCTCACCACCTAACAACTCTGTGGAGCACCGTCAACACAGGGACTGCAGCGGTTCGAGAAGGAGCCCCACCTCCGTCTTGTAAAAAGCACAGGACGGCCCATTTCTTGTGTTTGATTCAGAGTTACTTTGTTCATTTTTCTCTGTAGATTTCCATTATACTTCTGTATCCATGGTAACCACACCCACCATCCTCCCCACATACCACATACCACACACTCATACTTAACTATATTAATCTTATATACTCATGTGATTTAATTTCCAGCTAAGACTGTATTGTCTAAACACAGTTGAACGGGAATGCAATTAATTATTTCTACACCAGCCGCCTTATCTTGTTCAGGATATCTTTTCAGTGAAGATGTTTCTTTTGTATATGTAGTCTCTCTCTCGCTCTCTGCCTGTCTCTATTTCTTTACAAATGAACACATGGAGCTCTTTACGTATATCAAGTTGGAACAACTGCTATATGTCACACTATCCTGCACACCAAAGGATTCCGAATCAAACACTTCTGAGCATATCTTACATTGTTGATAGATTGCGCTGGAAGCTCAGGTATATATAATGTCTAACATCCGCTGCGATGTACTTTCCGCCAGTCTTTCTCACCAGGGAGACAGATTATCCATATTGCTATGTGCCGGATTAATATTAAAGGTGGATTCTGCCAATTCAGAGCTAAGACCTTACCACGGAGCCTTTCTGAAGCTGAATCTCGGCAGGTATCTCCTGGGCTGGACTGCAGCCTCTATTGTCACTTGTACTGTATCTTTGCTTCGGTCTGGAGATCGCCACCCACAACTCCCTCTGAAGTTTGCTGCATTATTAGAAGCGTCAAAAGCGAGGTGAAGATTATGCCCCTTGTGCCATTGTGTACTATGGAATGTATATTTTTCCTAGGATTACAGAAGAAGGTGCAAGATAAGGTTTTTTGTTCCTGATCACATCTGAACTTCTCCCCCTTGTTGTTATTTTTGGAGTTTGTCCAGATGGGGGTTGCACTATACAAGGCACCAATGTAAAGACCTGCGACTGCAGGCCAAGAAGTCAGTTGTCCAGCTTAAATGTTCATCTGGTGGATTATAAACATAACTGTTGCAAATTGGTTGAGTTGAAACATACCAACTCCCCTATTATCGTGGTGTTTGACAGTAGTTTGTCCAAAGATCTTTACTCATAGCCTCCAGTCGGCGAATACAACATGAGAACTCTGAGCCATTTCGTACCCACACCTTGTATCCGCTCCCCTTTCCTGTCCACGGACCCAAATCTCGCACTTTGTCCCACCCTCGGTTGTTCCCCTTCAGCATTCACTGCATTTCGGTCAGGCTTCATTCTCATCGCTCCTCAACCATCTCCCAATTTAGAATTGACCATTCATGACTTATTTTAAAATAGTTTTCTGTTCATTTCTTCTTCCGTCACTTAACTGCTACTTTTCGCAATTATCCATAACTCATTCTCACACTTTCCATTTATTCATACATTTAAATGGCCAGTAGTTTACTCGGATTTCCGGTGGATTTCTACCCCACTTTCTACGAAGTTGCAGTGGCAGAAGGTAACAGCTCCGAGGAAATTTCCAGAGTCTATTTGTATATTCTATACACTTTGTGAAGTCATTTATTTTCGCGTATTTAACCCAGTCACAGATATTTAACATTACAATTGTATGTTAAAATCCTGTTCTGCTAGACAATTCTAGGAGCGGTAAAGAGTTCAGTTCCAGTCCCCAGATCCTGCAGTAAAGTACATTTCACACCAAATCCTGTGTAACTGGCTCCCTTGTTGTAACCTGACGGCTGATTCCCTGTTTCTGTGTGTTTCCCTTTTACAGCTAATGTGGTGACGATTGTGGTCCTGTCCCGGGGAAAGTGCGGTCTCTCCAGATGTATCACTCGCTACCTGGTGACCATGGCAGCGGCGGATCTACTGGTCATTATCACTGATGTGATACTGGTTCGGATTAATAATTATTATTTCCCGACTACCTTCCTGCACATCACAGCTGTGTGTTCTTTCCTCCGAGCGCTGATGCGTGCAGTCACCGATATTTCCGTCTGGTTAACAATCGCTTTCACTTTCGATCGTTTTCTTACCATTTGTTGCCAGAAGCTGAGGACTAAATATTGCACCGAGAAAACTGCATCTCTGGTTATAGGAACCGTGTGCCTGCTGTCCTGTATAAAAAACATCCCGTGGTTCTTTATATATGAACCGTACTATACAATCGACAATGTACCCTGGGGCTGTCATGAAAAACTAGAGTATTACACTGTAACTGCTTGGGTAGCATTTGACTGGATTAACCGCTGTTTAACCCCACTGCTCCCAATATTACTGATACTGCTGCTCAATGCTCTGACGGTAGGATACATTTTGGCGGCCAGCAGAGTCCGCAGGAGGCTAAGGGGCAGCAAGAATGATGTGAATCACAATGATCCGGAGATGGAGAACCGAAGGAAATCCATCATCTTACTCTTTGCTTTGTCCGTTAACTTCATACTGCTCTGGACAACCTTTGTGATATTTTTCTTATTATACCGAATTACAAACCAGTATTATTCTACAGGTTACAATTGCCCAATGCATATTGCAGACTGTACCAGCTATATGCTGCTGCTTTTGAGCTGCTGTAGAAACACGTGTATTTATGCAGTAACCCAGACTAAATTCAGAGATGAACTGAAAAATGGGTTGAAGTATCCTCTGAGAATAATATTTAATTTAGTTCAGGAAAGAAAAGTTCAGAGCAATTCCCAACATTAGATCTGCATTAGATTACATATCGTATCCTGGGTTATATTTTACCTGATCCTCAGCAGGCTGCAACTCAGGCCCAGGCTTCTTCAAACATAACACTGGGCAATATCTGACAAGGCCTGCGGTTTCCTATATAAGTGTCTGTGAACAAGGTAGAAGAGCATTATGTAGACAGTGGGTTTTAATAGAGGTAGGAGTTTAATTGGATTAAATCCTGCTCCTGGACACAAAGAGATACAAGTCCCAGCATTGAGGTTTAGGATGTTGTGACCATGGAATGTTTATTGCCCGATGAACATCAGAAAAGGTGGGTTATCCCAGGGGAGTGTAAAAGGAGAATACGCCTCTCGATTTAATAGCTGAAGAATATAGGGAAGTGACTAATAACTGTGTTGGTTTTTATGTGTGGAAATGCCTGGAGTATAATAAACAGATCATGATATCAATCAGCATGTATTGTCTTTGAAATTTTACATTCTCCAGTTCACGAACAGCTTCTCTATCACCTGCGGCTCTGTGGAATTTATTGGAACTGAAGTGATGTTGATTGTGGACGTGAGTCCATTGTTCTGGTGTCTGTGAACGGCGGTGTTTCCAGCAGCGAGTCCCCTTTCCCACTGTCTATGTACAATGGTGTTTGCAGAGTAACAACACCACTGGCAATGAGAACCAGTAGCACAGTGTGTGGACAGCTGCAGACTCTTCTCAGGAAGAAATGACCCAGGTGGCCATTGCCTGCAGTCAGATATCTGAGACTGCAGGTCAGATTGGGCACTGTGACAGCAATGTGATTCTAACCTTGTGAGCAGTAAAATAGGATCGCTTTCATCGAGCTCTCCTTCACCGAAAACATACTGAGGCTCAATTTCTGGAGGAAAACCCCGCCATTGTCCTAACTCATTCGCTGCATATCCAGTATCAGGGTCCAGTGATCCAGACCTAGCTGAAGTGTGTGTGAATGTGAGGCTCAGTGTGTGAGGGACCAGCCTCAGGGTCAAGTGATCCAGACCCTGCTGAAATGTGTGTGAATGTGAGGCTCAGTGTGTGAGGGATAAGACTCAGGGTCCAGTGATCCAGACCCAGATGAAGTGTGTGTGAATGTAAGGCTCAGTGTGTGAGGGACCTGCCTCAGGGTCCAGTGATCCAGACCCAGCTGAAGTGTGTGTGAATGTAAGGGTTCAGTGTGTGAGGGACCAGACTCAGGATCCAGTGACCTAGACCAAGCTGAAGTGTGTGTGGATGTGAGACTCAGTGTGTGAGGTACCAGCCTCAGGGTCCAGTGATCCACACCCAGCTGTGCACAACGCAGTTTAGGGAGAATATGAAAGCCTTATAGAGGGTGCAGAAAAGATTTACGAGAATGATTCCAGGGATGAGGGACTTCAGTTACCTGGATAACTGGAGAAGTTGGGATTGCAAAGGGGATAGAGTATAAAAGCAGAGAAGTCCTGCTACAACTGTACAGGTTATTGATGACGCCACACCTGGAGTACTGCGTGCAGTTTTGGTCTCTTATTTAAGGAAGGATATACTTCCATTGGAGGCAATTCAGAGAAGGTTCACGAGGTTGATTCCTGAGATGAGGGGGTTGACTTATAAAGAAAGGTTTGAGTAGTTTGTGCCTATACACATTGGAGTTAAGAAGAATGAGAGGTGATCTTATTGAAACATAAAAGATACTGAGGGGGCTTGACAAGGTGAATGCAGAGAGGATGTTCCCACTCATCGGGGAAACTAAAACCAGGGGGCATAGTTTCAGAGTAAGAGGTCGCCCATTTAAAACGGAGATGAGGAGGAATTTCTTCTCTTGAGGGTTATAAATCTGTGGAATTCCCTGTCCCAGAGAGCTGTGGAAGACGGGTCATTGAATATAATTAAAGCGGGGATAGACAGATGTTGGAGCGATTGTGGAAGTAAAGGTTTATGGGGAGCGGGCAGCGAAGTGGAGCTGAATCCATGATCAGATCAGCCATGATCTTATTGAATGGGGGAGCAGGCTCCAGGGGCCGTATGGCCTACTCCTGCTCCTATTTCTTATGTTCTAATGTAATTATTTCACTTTACTTTACAGAAGTTCACTTTACAGGGTATTAAAGAGGGAGGATTTGTCGACCAGAGGATCAAACCAAACATCACATTCAGACCTGATGGAGTCACTCGATTCATCGGGACCTGAATATCTTCAGCCTTTGACCATGGAAGCAAAAAACACTGTTCACAGCGGGGAGAAACTGTACACGTGCTGTGTGTGTGGGCAAGGATTCAGCCGATCATTCAACCTGGAGAGACACAAGCGCAGTCACACTGGAGAAAAACTGTGTAAATATGGGGACTGTGGGAAAGAATTCAACTGCCCGTCCCAGCTGGAAACACATCGGCGAGTTCACACTGGGGAGAGACCGTTCACCTCTCTGTGTGTGGGAAGGGATTCACTTGGTTATCCCGCCTGCTGATACAACAGTGACTTCACACTGGGGAGAGGCCGTTCACCTCTCTGAGTGTGGGAAGGGATTCACTCAGTTATCCAACCTACTGATACGCCAGCGAGTTCACACTGGGGAGAGACCGTTCACCTCTCTGAGTGTGGGAAGGGATTCACTCAGTTATCCCACCTGCTGATACACCAGCGAGTTCACACTGGGGAGAGGCCGTTCACCTCTCTGAGTGTGGGAAGGGATTCACTCAGTTATCCGACCTACTGATATACCAGTGACTTCACACTGGGGAGATGCCGTTCACCTCTCTGTGTGTGGGAAGGGATTCAGTCAGTTATCCCACCTGCTGATAAACCAGCGAGTTCACACTGGGGAGAGGCCGTTCACCTCTCTGTGTGTGGGAATGGATTCACTCAGTTATCCCACCTACTGATACACCAGCGAGTTCACACTGGGGAGAGGCCGTTCACCTCTCTGAGTGTGGGAAGGGATTCACTCAGTTATCCCACCTGCTGATACACCAGCGAGTTCACACTGGGGAGAGACCGTTCACCTCTCTGAGTGTGGGAAGGGATTCACTCATTTATCTCACCAGCTGATACACCGGCGAGTTCACACTGGGGAGAGACCGTTCAGCTCTCTGAGTATGGGAAGGGATTCACTGAGTCATTAGAGTCAGGCAGAGAATTCCGCAGGTTAACAATTCTCTGAGTGAGTTATGTACTCAGAAAGGTGAGGGGCTTTAATGGCAGCTTTCCAGGCCCCTGTTTGTTTTACCTTCTCTCTGATCTAATTATCTCAGTTCTGAAGAAAGGCCTTGCCTGAATTGTGAAATGAAGCGAATGTTTCTCCAATGTTGGTATTACTGCAGTACTGATGCACACCAGCAGCTGGTGATATTGTACTGTAAAACTTTACAGACCTTTACCCAGCTCACCCTCCCCATCTCCTGGCTGTCAGTGGTCTACACTGGGCTGCAAGGGACGGTTAAACACTCTGGGGTGAATTCTCACTTTTACCTCCCACAACTCGGGTGTTAGGTGATCGGCTCCAGTTTTACAGCCCGCACGGAGGAAATGTGAACATTCAGCCCTTTAAACCGAAGGTTTACAAACTCCGGGTCTCTGTGAAGAGAGATAGTTTGTGTATTTCCCATCACCAATGGTGCGTGGTGCTGATACCTGAGCAATGTGCTCACTTTCAGACCACAACTTATTGCTGCTTTTTAATAAAAAAGGAGCGGGGCAGTGATGAGAAAGGGCGGGAATGGAGCTGCTGCCGGCGTTTACTTTTTATTAAAGTCTTCTCACATTTTATATTTCTATCGGTTTATTTACAATCTCACTAGGATTTACAATGTGTCATTTGGTATTACATTTTCTAACTCCCGAACTCTGACGTCTGCACCTGACCCCATCCGCTCTGGGTCAAGTCATTGTGAGGTCACGGATGATACAGGCCGAGAGAGAGACAGAGAGAGAGAGAGACTGAGAGAGGGAAAGATAGAGTGAGAGAGAGAGAGAGAGAGACAGAGAGAGGGAAAGATAGATAGAGAGAGAGAGACAGAGCGACATAGAGTGAGAGAGAGACAGAGAGGGAGAGAGCGAGACAAAGAGTGAGATACATAGAGAGAGAGAGAGAGAGAGAGAGAGAGAGAGAGGAAGTGTGTCCCTACTCTGTCTGTCTTTCTGTATAGATTCTGGGTTTGATACAGGGCTATGGGGAGAGAGCGGGGCAGTGGGATTAGTTTGGAGATTATTACAGGATTATGGGGAGAGAGCGGGGCAGTGGGATTAGTTTGCGGATTGGCAGAGGGCTATGGGGAGAGAGCGGGGCAGTGTGATTAGTTTGGGGATTGATACAGGGCCATGAGGAGAGAGTGGGGCAGTGGGATAAGTTTGGGGATTGATAAAGGGCTATGGGGAGAGAGCGAGGCAGTGGGATTAGTTTTGGGATTGATGCAGGGCTATGGGGAGAGATCGGGGCAGTGGGATTAGTTTGGGGACTGATACAGGATTATCGGGAGAGAGCGGGGCAGTGGGATTCCTTTGGGGATTGATACAGGATTATGGGGAGAGAGCGGGGTAGTGGGATTAGTTTGTGATTGATACAGTGCTATGGGGAGAGAGCGAGGCAATGGGATTTGTTTGGGTGAGATTGAGCAGCCATTTTACATGAGATGTGTGGTGACCATTTTACACCAGGACACATTTTACAGAGAACGGGAGAGAGAGAGAGAGAGAGAGAGAGAGAGAGAGAGAGAGAGAGAGAGAGAGAGAGAGAGAGAGAGAGAGAGAGAGACAAGAGAGTGAGAGTGACAGAAATCGAGAGGGAGAGAGGCACAGAGAGAGAGAACGAGAGAGACATAGAGAAAGAGACAGAGGGAGAGAGACAGATCGAGACACAGAGGGAGAGAGAGAGAGAGAGAGAGAAAAAGACAGGGAGAGACTGAGTGACAATCAGAGCGAGAGAAAAAAATAGAGACAGATAGGCAGAGAGATAGGGAAAGATAGTGCAAGGCAGAAACAGGGAAAGAGACACAGAGAAACAAAGAGAGAGAGAGAGTGACAGAGAGGGAGAGAGAATGAGAGAGAGAGATACAGAGCGAGTTGGAGAGAGAGAGTCAGAGAGAGAGACACAAAAAATACAGAGCGAGAGAGAGAGATCGACAGACAGGTAGAGAGAGATAGAGAGAGAGACTCAGAGAGAGGGGGACAGAGAGAGCGAGAGAGAGAAAGACAAACTTATAGAGAGAATCAGAGAGACAGAGATATAGAGAGATCAATAGAGAGAGAGTGATGGAGAGAGAGAGCGAGACAGAGATAGGCAGACAGAGAGAGCCAGAGAAAGATACTCAGAGAGAAAGGGACAGAGAGAGAGAGACAGAGAGAGAGAGAGAGAGAGTGACAGATAGAGAGAGAGACAGAGGGTAAGAGAATCATGCAGAGACAGACAGAGAGTGAGAGACAGAGCGACTGAGACAGAGAGAGAGAGAGAGACAGAGCGAAAGACAGATATAGAGGCAGAGAGAGAGAGAGAGAGAGAAGAGGCAGATTGACAAAGAGAGAGAGAGAGATTGACATAGGGAGCGAGAGAGACAGATAGAGGGAGAGCGAGAGGGAGAGAAACAGATAGACAGGCAGAAAGACAGAGAGAGAGACAGACACAGAGATAAAGATAGACAGAGAGCGAGACAGAGAGTGAGAGGCATAGAGAGAGAGAGGTAGAGAGTGACAGTAATGGAGAGAGAGACAGAGATCGAGAGACAGAGAAACAGAGAGATAGAGAGAAACAGAGTGAGTGTGTGTGTCTCTCTCTCTCTCTGTATAGATTCTGGGTTTGATACAGGTCTATGAGGAGAGAGCAGGGAAGTGGGATTAATTTGGGATTGATACAGGGCTATGAGGATAGAGCGGGGCAGTGGGATTAGTTAGGGAATTGATACAGGTCTATGGGGATAGAGCGGGGCAGTGGATTAATTTGAGGATTGATACAGGGCTATGAGGAGAGAGCAGGGCAGTGGGATTAGTTTGAGGATTGATACAGGGCTATGGGGAGAGGGCGGGGCAGAGGGATTAGTTTGGGTATTGACACAGGTCTATGGGGAGAGAGCGGGGTAGTGGGATTAGTTTGGTGATTGATACAGAGCTATGGGGAGAGAGTGGGGCAGTGGGATTAGTTTGAGGATGGTACAGGGCTATGGGGAGAGAGGGGGCAGAAGGATTGGTTTGGGTGAGATTGAGCATCCCTTTTACATGAAATGTGTGGTGACCATTTTACACCAGGACACGTGTTGCAGAGAAAGAGAGAGAGAGAGAGAGAGACAGAGAAGTCAGTGATAGAGAGTGAGAGAGAGAGAGACAAGAGAGTGAGAGTGACAGAAATAGAGAGGGAGAGAGGCACAGAGAGAAAGAGAGAGACATAGAGAAAGTGACATAGAGGAAGAGGCAGAGGGAGAGAGACAGATAGAGCCAGAGAGAGAGAGGGAGAGAGAGAGAAAGAAAGGGAGAGACTGAGAGTGAGATTCAGAGAGAAAGAGAAAAAACAGAGACACGGATAGACAGAGAAACAAAGAGAGAAAGAGAGAGACAGGGACAGAGAGAGAGAAAAAGAGAGAGATACAGAGCGAGATGGAGAGAGAGAGAGTCAGAGAGAGAGACACAAAAAATACAGAGCGAGAGAGAGAGAGAGAGAGACAGAGAGAGATCGACAGACAGATAGAGAGAGACAGAGAGAGAGACTCAGAGAGAGGGGAACAGAGAGACAGAGAGCGAGAGAGAGAGAGACAGGCAAAATTATAGAGAGATGCAGAGAGAGACAGAGAAAGAGAGAGAGAGTGTGTGTGTGTGTGTGTGTGTGTGTGTGTGTGTGTGTGTGTGTGTGTGTGTCTCTATCTGTCTCTCTGTTTAGATTCTGGGATTGACACAGGACTATGGGGAGAGGGCGGGGCAGTTGAATTAGTTTGGGGACTGATACAGGGCTATGGGGAGAGAGCGGGGCAGTGGGATTATTTTGGGGTTGGGACAGGGCTATGGGGAGAGAGCTGGGCCGTGAGATTAGTTTAGCTGTTGATACAGTGCTTTAGGGAGAGAGCGGGGCAGTGGGATTAGACCGAGAGAGAGAGCCAGAGAGACTGAGAGAGAGAGAGAGAGAGGCAGCGACAGAGAGACAGAGAGAGAGAGACAGAGAAAAATACAAAATGAGAGAGAGAGACAGAGAGAGTGAGAGACAGATCGCGGGAGAGAGAGAGACAGAGAGAGACAGGGAGAGAGAGAGAGGCAGAGACAGTGACACAGAGAGAGAGGCAGAGAGAGCGAGAGAGGCAGAGAGAGCGAGAGAGACAGAGAGAGCGAGAGAGACAGAGAGAGCGAGAGAGATACAGAGAAAGAGAGACGGAGAGATACATAGTGAGAGAGAGAGAGAGAGTCGGCGAGAGAGAGAGATAGACAGAGATATGGAGAGACAGAGATACAGAGAGAGAGAGCGAGAGAGAGAGTGATGGAGAGAGAGAGAGAGACAGAGATAGGCAGACAGAGCGATAGAGAGAGAGACTTAGAGAGAGCAGGACAGAGAGACAGAGACAGAAAACATAAGAGACAGGCAGAGAATGAGAGACAGACAGAGACAGAGCGAGAGAGAGAGGATTGCGAGCCAAAAAGAGAGACAGAGTGAGAAGGAAAGAAAGTGAGAGCGAGTGGGAGAGACAGATTGACAGAGAGAGGGAGAGAGAGATAGAGAGAGAAAGAGAGAGACAAAGAGAGAGACAGAGAAAAATACAGAGCGAGAGAGAGAGACAGAGAGAGAAAGGCAGAGAGAGAAAGAGGGTGAGAGAGAGATAGAGACAGATGGAGAGAGATAGAGATAGAGATATAAGAGCGGTGGAGAGGCACAAAGAGGCAGAAAGAGAAAGAGAGAGAGAGAAACAGATAGAGACAGAGAGAGAGAGGGAAAGAAAGACAGAGAGAGAGGTTGAGCGAGAGTCAGAGAGAGAAAAACAGAGACAGAAAGACAGAGAGAGAGAGAGATACAGAGCGAGGCAGAAACAGAGAGAGAGACAGAGAGAGACAAAGAGAGAGTGAAAGTGAGAGAGAGAGGCAGAGAGAGAGACAGAGACAGAGAGAGAGACCAAAAGAGAGACACAGAGAAAAATACAACGCGAGAGAGAGAGGCAGAGAGCGTGAGGGACAGATCGAGGGAGAGAGACAGAGAGACAGTGATAGAGACAGGGAGACAGAGAGATAGAGAGGCAGAGAGAGAGAGAGACAGAGACAGAGAGAGAAAGACAGAAAAATACAGAGTGAGAGATAGTGAGAGACAGGGAGAGAGTGAGTGAGAGAGAGAGAGTGTGAGAGACAGGGCGAATGGGAGAGTCAGGGAGAGAGTGAAGCAGAGAGAGAGAGAGACAGAGGGACATCAACAGACAGACAGAGAGGGACAGAGAACGGGAGAGGGTGAGACAGAGTGAGAGAGAGAGAGAGAGAGAGAGAGAGAGAGAGAGTTATTGAGAGATGCACAGAGAGAGAGACAAAGAGATACATAGCAAGAGAGAGACAGAGAGGGAGAGCGAGAGAGACAGAGAGCGAGAGTGATGGAGAGAGAGAGACAGATATAGGCAGACAGAGAGAGATAGAGGGATAGATTCATAGAGAGAGAGGGATAGAGAGACAGAGAGAGAGACAGAGATATACAGAGAGGGACTGACAGAGAGAGAGAGACCTAGAGAGAGAGACTGAGAGCGAGACCAAGAGAGAGAGACCGAGAAAGAGATACCGAGAGAGAGACAGAGAGAGAGACATAGAGAGAGACAGAGAGACCGAGAGAGAGAGAGGCAGAAATAGAGACAGTGAGAAAGAGAGAGAGAGAGAGAGAGGCAGAGAGAGATAGAGATTTAGTCACAGAGAAAGAAAGACAGAAACAATGCAGAGTGAGAGAGAGAGAGAGAGAGAGAGAGAGAGCAAATGAGACAGACAGAGTGACAGAGAGAGTGAGAGACAGATCGAGAGAGAGAGAGAGACAGGGAAAGAGAGAGAGATAGAGACAGAGACAGAGAGAGAGAGAGGGGGGAGAGAGAGGGCGAGAGAGGGCGAGAGAGGGAGAGAGAAAGAGAGAGAGAGAGAGACGGAGACAGAGAGAGAGACAGAGAAAAATACAGAGCGAGAGAGATAGACAGAGACAGGGAGTCAGAGAGAGAGATAGAGATGGTTGGAGACAAGAGAGAGACAGAGAAAGATATAAAGTGAGAGAGAGAGAGAGGAATTGAGAGAGAGAGATGCAGAGTGACAGAGACAGAGAGACAGAGAGCGAGAGAGAGACAGAGACAGGAGAGAGAGACAGAGTGAGAGACAGAGAGAGACAGAATTGTAGAGAGATACAGAGAGTGAGACAGAGCGATACATAGAGAGAGGGTGACGCAGGGAGAGAGACAGAGATAGGCAGACAAAGAGAGAGAGATAGACTCAGAGAGAGGGACAAACAGTCATAGTGAGAGAGAAACAGAGAGATAGAGAGAGAGTCAGAGAGATGGAGAGAGAGAGAGAGTCAGAGAGAGAGAAAAACAGAGAGATACAGATAAACAACGCGAGAGAAAGAGAGAAAGAGAAGACAGACAGAGCGAGAGAGCGAGAGAGTGAGAGAGAGAGAGACAGAGAGAAAGCCACAGAGAGCGAGGGAGAGAGACAGAGAGACAGAGAGAGAGACAGATGGAGAGGCAGAGAGTGTCAGAGAGAGAAAAAACAGAGAGACAGATAGACAGAGAGAGAGAGAATGAGAGAGAGAGACAGACAGAGAGAAAGACACAGAGAGCGAGAGAGAGAGAGAGAGAGAAAGAGAGAGAGTGACAGAGAGGGAGACAGACAGAGAGACAGTCTGCGGGAGAGAGAGAGACAGATAGAGAGAGAGAAACAGAGAGAGAGACAGATCAGAGAGAGACACAAGAAAAAGAAGAGATAGACAGAGAGCGAGAGAGAGAGACAGAGATAGGGAGACAGACAGAGAGAGAGAGACACACAGAGGGAGAGAGAGACAGACAGAGAGCGAGAGAGAGCGACAGATAGTGAGAGACAGACAGAGACAGAGAGGACAAGATTGCATGTGTCTGTCTCTCTATGTGTCTCTCTTCCTGTATAGATTCTGGGATTGATACAAGGCTATAGGGAGAGAGAGGGGCAGTGAGATTTGTTTGGGGATTGATACATGCTATGGGGAGAGAACGGGAAAGTGGGATTAGTTTGGGGATTGACACAGGGCTATGGGGAGAGAACGGGCGAGAGGGATTAGTTTGGGAATTGATACACTGCTATCGGGAGAAAGCGGGGCAGTGGGATTAGAGACAGAGAGAGAGAGAGAGAGAGCGAGAGAGACAGAGATAGAGAGAAATAGTGAGAAAAAGTGAGGGAAAGATAAAGAGAGAGACAGAGAGAGTGAGTCCGAGAGAGAGAAAAACAGAGAGACAGAAAGACAAAGATAGAGATTGAGAGAGAGAGATAGTGAGAGAGAGAGTCAGTGAGAGACAGGCAGACAGAGAGCGAGAGAGCGAGACAGAAATAGAGACAGACAGACACAGAGAGAGAGAGAGAGACACAGAGAGTCAGAGACAGAGAAAGAGAGAGCGAGAGAGAGAGAGAGAGAGCGAGAGAGCGGAAGACAGAGAGTGGGAGTAGACAGCGAGAGAGAGAGTGCGTGTGTGTCTCTCTCGCTCTATATATATATTATATATCTATGTGTCAGTGTGTGTTTGTCTCTCTATCTGTCTCTCTCTGTATAGATTCTGGGATTGATTCAGGACTATGGGGAGAGAGCAGGGCAGTTGGATTAGTTCGGGGATTGATACAGAGCTATGGGGAGAGAGCGCGGCAGTGGGATTAGTTTGGGGATTGACACAGGGTTATTGGGAGAGAACGACAGAGAAGGATTAGTTTGGGGATTGATACAGGGCTATGGAGAGAGAGTTGGGGCAGTGGGATTAGTTTGGGATTGATACAGGGCTGTGAGGAGAGAGCGGGGCAGTGGGATTATTTTGGTATTGATACAGGACTCTGTGGAGAGAGCGGGGCAGTGGGATTAGTATGGAGATTGATACAGGGCTATGGGGAGAGAGCGGGGCAGTGGTATTAGTTTGGAGATTGATACAGGGCTATGGGGAGAGAGCGGGGCAGTAGGATTACTTTTGGAATGATACTGTGCTTTGGCGAGAGGCGGGAGCAGCGTCGGAGCGGCCTATAAAAGGCCCAGCGGGTGTTGCACAGGCAGCGGCAATTGGTGAGAGGTGGGAGCAGTGACGGAGAGGCCTATAAAGGCGGGACTTGTACAGCTACAGCGGGGAGAGAAAGCAAAAAAGAAGTAGAAAGGAATCAAAAGGTTACTTCACAGCCAAGCGGGTAAGTGATTGGCTGGTGATTGGTGAGTAGCTTTTCTTTTTATTTTTTATATAAGTAAATAAACTGTAACATTGTTGTGCCAATTTAACGGTATCTAAGGGTTAAGTCATGGTAGGAGAGCTCGGTGACTTGTTATGCTCCTCCTGTACCATGTAGGAACTCAGGGACACATCCGGTGTCCCTGACGACTACGTGTGCGGGAAGTGTATCCGCCTCCATCTCCTCACGGTCCGCATTGCGGAATTGGAGCTGAGGGTGGATTCACTCTGGAGCATCCACGATGCTGAGAATGACATGAGTGGCACATGTCGTGAGTTGGTCTTACCGCAGGAGAAGGTTCCACAGCCATCTAGGGAATGGAAGACCAGCAGGAAGAGTAGTACAAAGAAGGTAGTGCAAGGGTCCCATGTGGTCATCCCCCTGCAAAACTGATACACTGCTTTGGGTACTGTGAAGGGTTGACTCATCAATGGTGGGCAGCAGCAGCCAAGTTCAATGCACCGTGGATGGTTCTGTTGCACAGGAGGGCAGGAAAAGTGTGGGAGAGCGATAGTGATAGTGGATTTAAACATAAGTGGAATAGATAGGCGTTTCTGCAGCCGCAACCGAGACTCCAGGATGACTTGTTGCCTCCCTGGAGCAAGGGTGAAGGATGTCTCAGAGCGGGTGCAGGACATTCTAAAAAGGGAGGGAGAACAGCCAGTTGTCGTGGTGCACATTGGTACCAACGACATAGGTAAACAAAGGGATGAGGTCCTACGAGACGAATGTAAGGAGCTAGAAGCTAAATTAAAACGTAGGATCTCAAAAGTAGTAATCTCGGGATTGCTACCAGTGCCACGTGCTAGTCAGAGTAGGAATCGCAGGATAGCACAGATGAATACGTGGCTTGAGCAGTGGTGCAGCAGGGAGGGATTCAAATTCCTGGGGCATTGGAACCGGTTCTGGGGGAGGTGGGCCCAGTACAAACCGGACGGTCTGCATTTGGGCAGGACCGGAACCAATGTCCTAGGGGGAGTGTTTGCTAGTCTTGTTGGGGAGGAGTTAAACTAATATGGCAGGGGGATGGGAACCAATACAGGGAGACAGAGGGAAACAAAAAGGAGACAAAAACAAAAGACAGAAAGGAGATGAGTAATAGTGGAGGGCAGAGAAACCCAAGGCAAGAAACAAAAAGGGCCACTAAATATAAAGGGGCTGCAGGAGGGGTCAAAACTAAAAATCATGGTTTAAAAACTAGGATGAAAACACTCTACCTAAATGCACGTAGCATTCGAAATAAAGTAAATGAGTTGACGGCACAAATCATTGCAAATGGGTATGATTTGGTGGTCATTACAGAAACATGGTTGCAGGGTGGACAAGACTGGGAATTAAACATACAGGGGAATCTGACGATTCAGAAAGATAGGCAAGAAGGGAAAGGAGGTGTGGTAGCTCTGTAAATAAAAAATGATATCAGGGCAGTTGTCAGAGATGATATTGGCTCTAATGAACAAAATGTTGCATCATTGTGGGTGGAGATTAGTGATAGTAAGGGGAAAAAGTCACTGGTCAGCGTAGTTTATAGGCCCCCAAATAAAAACTTCACGGTGGGGCGGGAAATAATCAAGGGAATAATGGAGGCATGTGAAAAAGGAACGGCAGTAGTCATGGGGGATTTTAACCTACATATCGATTGGTCAAATCAAATCGCACGGGGTAGCCTGGAGGAGGAATGCATAGAATGCATACGTGATTGTTTCTTAGAACAGCATGTAACAGAACCTACAAGGGAGCAAGCCACCTTAGATCTGGTGCTGTGTAATGAGACAGGAAAAATAAACGATCTCCTAGTAAAAGATGCTCTCAGAATGAGTGATCACAATATGGTGGAATTTGTAATACAGATTGAGGATGAGGAAGTTGTGTCATTAACGAGCATACTATGCATAAACAAAGGGGACTACAGCGGGATGAGGGCAGAGTTGGCTAAAGTAGACTGGAAACAAGGACTAAACGGTGGCACAATTGAGGAACAGTGGAGCACGTTTAAGGAGCTCTTTCATAGTGCGCAACAAAAATATATTCCAGTGAAAAAGAAGGGCGGCAAGAGAAGGGATAACCAGCCGTGGATAACCAAGGAAATAAAGGAAAGTATCAAATCAAAGACCAATGCGTATAAGGTGGCCAAGGTTAGTCGGAAACTACAGGATTGGGAAAATTATAAGCAACAGCGAAGAATGACTAAAAAAGGAATAAAGAAAGGGAAGGTAGATTACGAAGGTAAACTTACGCAAAACATAAAAACAGATAGTAAAAGCTTTTACAGATATATAAAACGGAAAAGAGTGACTGAAGTAAATGTTGGTCCCTTAGAAGATGAAAAGGGGGATTTAATAATGGGAAATGTGGAAATGGCTGAGACCTTAAACAATTATTTTGCTTCCGTCGTCACAGTGGAAGACACAAAAACCATGCCAAAATTTTCAGGCCACAGGAATGTGGGAAGGGAGGACGTTGAGATGATCACTATCACTAGCGGGGTAGTGCTGGACAGGCTAATGGGACTGGAGGAAGACAAGTCCCCTGGTCCTGATGAAATGCATTTCAGGGTATTAAAAGAGATGGCGGAAGTGAAAGCAGATGCATTCGTTCTAATCTACCAAAATTCTCTGGACTCTGGGGAGGTACCAGCGGATTGGAAAGCAGCTAATGTAACGCCTCTGTTTAAAAAAGGGGGAAGGCCAAAGGCAGGTAACTGTAGGCCGGTTAGTTTAACATCTGTAGTGGGGAAAATGCTTCAAACTATCAGTAAGGAAGAAATAGCGGGACATCTAGATAGGAATAGTGCAATCAAGCAGACGCAACATGGATTCATGAAGGGCAAATCATGTTTAACTAACTTACTGGAATTATTTGAGGATATAATGAGCATGGTGGATAGAGTTGTACCGATGGATGTGGTGTATTTAGATTTCCAAAAGGCATTCAATAAGGTGCCACACAAAAGGTTACTGCAGAAGATAAAGCTACGCGGATTCAGAGGAAATGTATTAGCATGGATAGATAATTGGCTGGGGAACAGAAAGCATAGAGTCGGGATAAATGGGTCCTTTTCCGGTTGGAAATCAGTGGTTAGTGGTGTGCCACAGGGATCGGTGCTGGGACCACAACTGTTTACAATATACATACATGACCTGGAAGAGGGGACAGAGTGTAGTGCAACAAAATTTGCAGATGACACAAAGATTAGTGGGGAAGCGGGTTGTGTAGAAGACACAGAGAGGCTGAAAAGAGATTTAGATAGGTTAAGCGAATGGGCTAAGGTTTGGCAGATGGAATACAATGTCGGAAAATGTGAGGTCATCCACCTTGGGAAAAAAAACAGTAAAAGGGAATATTATTTGAATGGGGAGAAATTACAACATGCTGTGGTGCAGACCGACCTGGGGGTCCTTGAACATTTATCCCAAAAGGTTAGTTTGCAGGTGCATCACGTAATCAGGAAGGCGAATGGAATGTTGGCCTTCATTGCGAAAGGGATGGAGTACAAAAGCAGGGAGGTCCTGCTGCAACTGTATAGGCTATTGGTGAGGCCGCACCTGGAGTACTGCGTTCAGTTTTGGTCACCTTACTTAAGGAAGGATATAATAGCTTTGAAAGGGGTACAGAGACGATTCACTAGGCTGATTCCAGAAATGAGGGGGTTACCTGATGACGATAGATTGAGAAGACTGGGTCTTTACTCGTTGCAATTCAGAATGATGAGGGGGGATCTTATAGAAACATTTAAAATCATGAAAGGGATAGACAAGATAGAGGCAGAGAGATTGTTTCCACTGGTAAGGGAGACTAGAACTAGTGGGCACAGCCTCAAAATGCGGAGGAGCCAATTTAAAACCGAGTTGAGAAAGAATGCCTTCTCCCAGAGGGTTGTGAATCTGTGGAATTCTCTGCCCAAGGAAGCAGTTGAGGCTAGCTCATTGAATGTTTTCAAGTTAAAGATAGATATATTTTTAACCAATAAGGGAATTAAGGGTTACAGGGAGAGGGCGGGTTAGTGGAGCTCAGTCCACGCAGAGATCAGCCATCGTCTTATTGAATGGTGGAGCAGGCTCGAGGGGCTAGATGGCCTACTCCTGTTCCTAATTCTTATGTTCTTATGTTCTTATGTCCCGGTTCATTCTGTGTCTGTTTAAAAGGGATGTGCTATCTGTCCCAGATTTCAAATTTCAAATTTCAAAAACAGCATTTGGAGGGTGCAGGAATTTTAGTTTAATTGTGTGTTTGTGTTAGCGAGAGAGTGCGTGCAAACATGCTGCTCGATTTACTGTGCATTTCATGTCATGTGAGAAAAAAGGCATCACATGCAAATTGAAGCCATACTGACTTGATGGAACACGCATTCGAGGACTGCCTGACATGAGAAGAATTGCTGTGGGATTTTGCTATTCCACATCTGAAAGAAGGCAATGAGATAAGTTAAAAACATATCGATTTTAGCGAGAGCTTGCGTATGGGCTGTTTGACATGATGAGCTCCTTCCCCCTTATTTTCAAATACAAATCAAATCAAGACAAGACACGACATGACTGACTGACTTTGTTTATACAGATATATATAGATATAAAAATGTATATGCTGTTCAGGATCATTCGGTGCTTGCTTAAACGGGATGGTTGTCAGTTTCGGTTCATAATTTGCCCGTTTAAGACTTATTTTCACATAATCCGGATCATCCTGTATATTTTAAAAGGAGTGTGATTTCAGCTGCGATGACCGAATTGTGAAACTGTTGTGTTTCAAGCTACATTGACGTTGCCTGTGCTCGTGCGCATCCATATCACAGCAAAACTATTCATTGCTCGAAATATGCTCATGTTTTCTTAAATCTATTCCTTGATATAACCCTTGTCCCAAATTTGCTCCCAATATAAAAAACAACAAATGTTTTGCAACCGGCAGCGGCCGCTTTGCCCAATGGATAATAAGTCTGACTTCGATTGTAACCGCGATGTTATCAGAAAATTGCAGGTTCGAGTCCTGCCGCGGTCAACTAACTGGCCACGTGAATTTTTATATTCTTTATTTTGATTCTGCCTCAAAAAACCAATCATCTCGTACAGTCACTCACCTGAAGTACCGGAAGGCTGTTTGCTTTCAGAAGCTAATGGCACATTTTCATCACTGCCGATCTGGTTGCATGGGCAGAACAGGTGGTGAAGTTGACTTTCTTGCACATTATTTCTGTTTGGATGCAAAAAATAGGGGATGGATGTCTGACGTTACTGTAAATAGGACACGAGGTGGCCGAGATGTTCAGGCGATGGACTGCTGATACAGTGTGCTCCCACCATCGTCGCTATTGTGTTAAACATTTGACCGCTCTGGTTTTTTTGTCAATTACATTTAACCTCATTGCCAAATTCACATTTTACTGACAAGGATGCAGCTCTTTGGTAATGTAATGTCTCAAATTAATAATATATTCATCAAAGGGAAAACATTACCAGGACTATGGAGAGGGGGACTCAATAGATAGGTCACTGAGAATCAGCACAGGCACGATGAGCCGAATAGCATGCTACCGTTAGAATCTGAGAGCGCCGTTCCACACTGTCGGCGGCTCGTTGGTCTAGGTGTATGATTTTCGCTTTGAGATTTTCATAATTGAAATGCAAGAGGTCCCAGGTTCAAATCCCGGAGGAGCCCTGCCAACTTTTATTCAAAGAACTGCTTCTGTGACCGGTCGACATGTGAGAAAACGGACATATTTCAAAATAAAGCGTGTCATTTCGATCCGTTGTTCCCACAGCGTCCAAATCCTGGAGTTTTCCAGGAGCAAAGTAAAACTCACCTAACTGATTAAAGTTAAAGTATCTCTGAGATGTACTCGGCTCTGTGTCTCATTGGACAACCTAAAGCCGTGTTTGTTTCCGGCCAATACTTGATCAAAATATCTTCATTTCTGCATGCATGAGCTCACCGCCATTGGGATACGCATATATTCAGCGTCAATCTCCACTTCAACGTCAAAATTCTCTTCCATGAATATGAGTGCCTCCTGTTTCTCTAGTGCCGAAAAGATGTGAGAAGCTGGCTTTTGAATTAGTCCAGTGAAAAACAAGGGCGGGCAGAGAAGGGATAACAGCCGGGGATAAACAAGGAAATAAAGGAGAGTATCAAATTAAAAACCAATGCGCATAAGTTCGCCAAGGTTAGTGGAAAACTAGAAGATTGAGAAAATTGTAAACGACAGCAAAGTATGACTAAGAAAGCAATAAAGAAAGGAAATATAGATTACGAAAGTAAACTTGCGCAAAACATAAAAACAAATAGTAAAAGCTTTTACCGATATATAAAAAGGAAAAGAGTGACTAAAGTAAATGTTGGTCCTTTAGAAGATGAGAAGGGGGATTTAATAATGGGAAATGTGGTATTGGCTGAGACCTTAAACAATTATTTTGCTTTGGTCTTCACAGTGGAAGACACAAAAACCATGCCAAAAATTGCTGGTCACGGGAATGTGGGAAGGGAGGACCTTGAGACAATCACTATCACTAGGGAGGTAGTGCTAGACAGGCTAATGGGACTCAAGGTAGACAATCCCCTGGTCCTGATGAAATGCATCCCAGGATATTAAAAGAGATGGCAGAAGTTATAGCAGATGCATTAGTTATAATCTACCAAAATTGTCTGGACTCTGGGGAGGTATCAGTGGATTGGAAAGCAGCTAATGTAACGCCTCTGTTTAAAAAAGGTGGCAGACAAAAGGCAGATAATTATAGGCCGGTTAGTTTAACATCTGTCGTGGGGAAAATGCCTGAACTATCAGTAAGGAAGAAATAGCGGGACATCTAGATAGGAATAGTGCAATCAAGCAGACACAACATGGATTCATGAAGGGGAAATCATGTTTAAATAATTTACTGAAATTATTTGAAGCTATAACGAGCATGGTGGATTGAGGTGTACCGATGGATGTGGTGTATTTAGATTTCCAAAAGGCATTCGATAAGGTGCCACACAAAATGGTACTGCAGAATGTAAAGGTACGCAGAGTCAGTGGACATGTATTAGCATGGATAGAGAATTTGCTGGCTAACAGAAAGCAGAGAGTTGGGATAAATGGGTCATTTTCAGGTTGGAAATCGATGGTTAGTGGTGTGCCACAGGGATCGGTGCTGAGACCACAACTGTTTAATATATACATAGATGAGCTGGAGGAGGGAACAGAGAGTAGTATAACAAAATTTGCAGATGCCACAACGATTAGTGGGGAAACGGGTTGTGTAGAGGGCAAAGAGAGGGTGCAAAGAGATTTAGATAGGTTAAGCGAATGGGCTAAGGCTTGGCAGATGGAATACAATGTAGGAAAGTGTGAGGTCATCCACCTTGGAAAAAAAAACAGTAAAAGAGAATATTATGTGAATGGGGAGAAATTACAACATGCTGCGGTGCAGAGGGACCTGGGGGTCCTTGTACATTAATCTCAAAAATTTAATTTGCATGTGCAGCAGGTAATCAGGAAGGCGAATGGAATGTTGGCCTTCATTGGAGAGGGATGGAGTACAAAAGCAGGGAGGTCTGGCTGCAATTTTACAGGATATTGGGGAGGCCACACCTGGAGTACTGCGTGCAGTTTTGGTCACCTTACATAAGGAAGGATATACTAGCTTTGGAGGGGGTACTGAGACGATTCACTAGGCTTATTACGGAGATGAGGGGGTTACCTTATGATGATAGATTGAGAAGACTGGGACTTTACTCGTTGGAGTTCAGAAGGATGAGGGGTGATATTATAGAAACATTTAAAATAATGAAAGTGATAGACAAGATAGAGGCAGAGAGGTTGTTTCCTCTGGTTGGGGAGACTAGAACTAGGGGCCACACCCTCAAAATACGGGAGAGCCAATATAAAACCGAGTTGAGAAGGAATTTCTTCTCCCAGAGGGTTGTGAATCTGTGGAATTCTCTGCCCAGGGAAGCAGTTGAGGCTAGCTCATTGAATGTATTCAAATCACAGTTAGATAAATGTTTAAGCAATAAGGGAATGAAGGGGTCTGTGGAGCGAGCGGGTAAGTGGAGCTAAGTCCATGGCCAGATCAGCTATGATCTTTGTGAATGGCTGAGCAGGCTCGACGGGCGCGATGGCCTACTCCTGTTCCTAATTCTTATGTTCTTACGTTCTTATGTTCTTATTATGTTCCCTTGGCTACCGAATTCAAACCGTGCAGGAAATCAATCCGAGGTGGCCAAGCTGCCTCGTCTGATTAAAAGGCGTTCACACCCTATATTTCAGGTATGTTATCGTCTTCTGGCCAAAACATTAGGTTCAACGTATCGGATCATAAGCACCGCTCCCATTGTCTGGTAATGGTTCTGCTGTTCCCACTAACACCTCCTCTGGACCATCCTTTGTTGCTTTATTGCCCGCTTACCACCCACTTTGCCTTTTCGCATTGTGCCATTTATTATTCAATCACTTCTAAGATCCACTGTATCACAGACATTCCCTTTTGTCCTTCCTCGCTGCCTATTTTTTTTCAGGCGCTATTTTTGTTGAAAAAATCTGTAAAATTTACATTTTTCCTAAAATAGCGGAATGATCATCTGACTGAACGTGAGCACGGGATCTTCATCCACAGAATCTGCACGACCTGCTGAGTTTTACAGAATTCTCTGTTTTTGTTCATTCTGTTTCCGTATCCCTTTTAAGGTGATGTGCTGATCGCCGGCGTCATTCTCTGTCTCTCCAAAATGGTGTGCTATCAGTCCCGGTTCATTCTGTGTCTGTTTACAAGGGATGTGCTATCTGTACCGAATTTCAAATTTCAAAAACTGCTTTGTGAGGGTGCAGGAATTTTAGTTTGATTGTGTGTTTGTGTAAGCGAGAGAGTGCGTGCAAACGTGCTGCGTGATCTTCCTGTGCATTTCATGTCGTGTGAGAAAAAATGCATTACATGCAACTTGAATCCGTACTGGCTTGATGGAACACGCATTCGAGGACTGCCTGAAATGAGAAGAATCTGCTGTGGGATTTTGCTATTCCACATCTGAAAGAAGGCAAATGACCAAATGACATAAGTTAGAAACATGGCGATTTTAGCGAGAGCTTGCGTATGGGCTGTGTGACATGATGAGCTCCTTCCCCCTTATTTTCAAATACAAATCAATTCAAGACAAGGCACGACATGACTGACTGACTTTGTTTATACAGGTATATATAGATATAAAAATGTAAATGTACGTATGTTTTTATATATTCCCGACTTTTTAACATTCACAATAAATGTGCTTTTTCTGTTCTGCCTGCATTGGCTCTATTACATTTGACGTCTTTCACAGCACACGCAGCTGCTGTCAGATCCTGCAGAAAGGCACTCGCGACTTTAAAAGATCGCCTTGTTGCCTACAACTTCCATCGTGGCTTGTCTTCCACCATGGGCTTACTGTGTTTGGGTATTTAGAGACTGCACGCCTTGATTTCCAGTGGAATTCATCCAGTCACACAGCCTTCGTTCAATCAAAAATGTATAGATTATGAAACAATTAATTATTTGTTTGAATCAAATCAAATTCAAATTTTTGCAATAAAATTGTAAAATTATTTATTTTCTTATTATGATAAATATCTAGAAATTTTAAATTGGCTTTTTGTCTGGTTTGGTTTTACTTCCCTCCGTCCTTCCTGCCTAATATCACCTGTGGCTTCAACAACTGTCCCAGCCCCGACTGGTCCTGAGACCCACGCTCACTCACGCTCTCAATATAAAAAACAACAAATGTTTTGCAAACGGCAGCGGCCACTTTCCCTAATGGATAATAAGTCTGACTTCGATTGTAACCGCGATGTTATCAGAAGATTGCAGGTTCGAGTCCTGCCGCGGTCAACTAATTAGCCACGTGAAATTTTATATTCTTTATTTTGATTCTGCCTCAAAAAACCAATCATCTCGTACAGTCACTCACCTGAAGTACAGGAAGGCTGTTTGCTTTCAGAAGCTAATGGCACATTTTCATCACTGCCGATCTGGTTGCATGGGCAGAACAGGTGGTTAAGTCAACTTTCTTGCACATTATTTCTGTTTGGATGCAAAAAATAGGGGATGGATGTCTGACGTTACTGTAAATAGGAGACGAGGTGGCCGAGAGGTTCAGGCGATGGTCGGCTGATACAGTCTGCTCCCACCATCGTCGATATTGTGTTAAACATTTGACCGCTCTGGTTTTTTTGTCAATCACATTTAACCTCATTGCCAAATTCACCTTTTACTGACAAGGATGCAGCTCTTTGGAAATGTAATGTCTCAAATTAATAATATATTCACCAAAGGGAAAACATTAGCAGGACTATGGAGAGGGGGACTCATTCGATAGATCTCTGAGAGTCAGCACAGGTACGATGAGTCGAATAGCAAACTACCGTTAGAATCTGAGAACTATGTCTCTCACTGTCGGCGGCTCGTTGGTCTAGGTGTATGATTTTTGCCTTGAGATTTTCATAATTGAAATGCAAGAGGTCTCAGGTTCAAATCCCGGACGAGCCCTGCCCACATTTAGTCAAAGAACCGCTTCTGTGACCGGTCGACATGTGAGAAAACGGACATATTTCAAAATAAAACGTGTCATTTCGCTCCGTTGTTCCCACAGCGTCCAAATCCTGGAGTTTTCCAGGAGCAAAGTGAAACTCACCTAACTGATTAAAGTTAAAGTATCTCAGATGTACTCGGCTCTGTGTCTCATTGGACAACCTAAACCCGTGTTTGTTTCCGGCCAATACTTGATCAATATATCGTCATTTCTGCACGCATGAGCTCACCTCCATTGGGATAAGCATATATTCAGCGTCAATCTCCACTTCAACGTCAAACATACTCTACCCTGAATATGAGTGCCTCCTGTTTCTCCAGTGCCGAAAAGATGTGAGAAGCTGGCTTTTGAAGTAGTCCAGTGAAAAACAAGGGCGGACAGAGAAGGGATAACAGCCGTGGATAACCAAGGAAATAAAAAGAGTATCAAATTAAAAATTAATGCGTATAAGTTGGCCAAGGTTATTGGAAAACTAGAAGATTGAGAAAATTTTAAATGACAGCAAAGTATGATTAAGAAAGCAATAAAGAAAGGAAAGATAGATTCCAAAAGTATACTTGCGCAAAACATAAAATCAGATAGTAAAAGCATTTACCGATATATAAAAAGGAAAAGAGTGACTAAAGTAAATGTTGGTCCTTTAGAAGTTGAGAAGGGGGATTTAGTAATGGGAAATGTGGTATTGGCTGAGACCTAAAACAATTATTTTGCTTCGGTCTTCACAGTGGAAGACACAAAAACCATGCCAAAAATTGCTGGTCACGGGAATGTGGGAAGGGAGGACCTTGAGACAATCACTATCACTAGGGAGGTAGTGCTAGACAGGCTAATCGGACTCAAGGTAGACAAGGCCCCTGGTCCTGATGAAATGCATCCCAGGGTATTAAAAGAGATGGTAGAAGTTATAGCAGATGTATTGGTTATAATCTACCAAAATTGTCTGGACTCTGGGGAGGTACCAGTGGATGGGAAAGCAGCCAATGTAACGCCTCTGTTTAAAAAAGGGGCAGACAAAAGGCAGATAACTATAGGCCGGTTAGTTTAACATCTGTCGTGGGGAAAATGCTTGAAGCTATCAGTAAGGAAGAAATAGCGGGACATCGAGATAGGAATAGTGCAATCAAGCAGACGCAACATGGATTCATGAAGGGGAACTCATGTTTAACTAATTTACTGGAATTCTTTGAAGATATAACGAGCATGGTGGATAGAGGTGTGCCGAATGATGCGGTGTATTTGGCATTCGATAAGGTGCCACACAAAATGCTACTGCAGAAGGTAAAGGTACGCAGAGTCAGTGGAAATGTATTAGCATGGATAGAGAATTTGCTGGCTAATAGAAAGCAGAGAGTTAGGATAAATGGGTCCTTTTCAGGTTGGAAATCGGTGGTTAGTGGTGTGCCACAGGGATCGATGCTGGGACCACAACTGTTTACTATATACATAGATGAGCTGGAGGCGGGAACAGAGAGTAGTGTAACAACATTTGTAGATGACACAAAGATTAGTGGGGAAGCGGGTTGTGTAGAGGACACAGAGAGGCTGCAAAGAGATTTCGATAGGTTAAGCGAATGGGCTAAGGCTTGGCAGATGGAATACAATGTAGGAAAATGTGAGGTCATCCACCTTGGAAAAAAAAAACAGTAAAAGGGAATATTATGTGAATGGGGAGAAATTACAACATGCTGTGGTACAGAGGGACCTGGGGGTCCTTGTACATTAATCCCAAAATTTTAATTTGCAGGTGCAGCAGGTAATCAGGAAGGCGAATGCAATGTTGGCCTTCATTGCGAGAGGGATGGAGTACAAAAGCAGGGAGGTCTGGCTGCAACTGTACAGGTTATTGGGGAGGCCACACCTGGAGTACTGCGTGCAGTTTTGGTCACCTTACATGAGGAAGGATATACTAGCTTTGGAGGGGGTACAGAGACGATTCACTCGGCTGATTACAGAGATGAGGGCGTTACCTTATGATGATAGATTGAGAGGACTGGGACTTTACTCGTTGGAGTTCAGAAGGATGAGGGGTGATGTTATAGAATCATTTAAAATAATGAAAGGGAGAGAAAAGATAGAGGCAGAGAGGTTGTTTCCTCTGGTTGGGGAGACTAGAACTAGGTGGCACAGCCTCAAAATACGGGAGAGCCAATTTAAAACCGAGTTGAGAAGGAATTTCTTCTCCCAGTGGGTTGTGAATCTGTGGAATTCTCTGCCCAGGGAAGCAGTTGAGGCTAGCTCATTGAATGTATTCAAATCACAGGTTTATAAATTTTTAACCAATAAGGGAATGAAGGGGTCTGTGGAGCGGGCGGGTAAGTGGAGCTAAGTCCATGGCCAGATCAGCCATGATCTTTGAGAATGGCTGAGAAGGCTCGAGGGGCACGATGGCCTACTCCTGTTCCTAATTCTTATGTTCTTACTTTCTTATGTTCTTATTATGTTCCCTTGGCTACCGAATTCAAACCGTGCAGGAAATCAATCCGGGGTGGCCAAGCTGCCTGGTCTGATTAAAATGCGTTCACACCCTGTATTTCAGGCATGTTATAGTCTTCTAGCCTCAACATTAGGTTCAACGTATCGGATCATAAGCACCGCTCCCATTGTCTGGCAATGGTTCTGCTGTTCCCACTAACACCTCCTCTGGACCATCCTTTGTTGCTTTATTGCCCGCTTACCACCAACTTTGCCTTTTCGCATTGTGCCATTTATTATTCAATCACTTCTAAGCTCCACTGTATCACAGACATTCCCTTTTGTCCTTCCTCGCTGCCTATTTTTTTCCAGGCGCTATTGTTGTTGAAAAAATCTGTAAAATTTACATTTTTCCTAAAATATCGGAATGACCGTCTGACTGAACGTGAGTACGGGTTTTTCATCCACAGAATCTGCACGACCTGCTGAGTTTTACAGAATTCTCTGTTTTTGTTCATTCTGTTTCCGTATCCCTTTTAAGGTGATGTGCTGATCGCCGGCGTCATTCTCTGTCTCTCCAAAATGGTGTGCTCTCAGTCCCGGTTCATTCTGTGTCTGTTTACAAGGGATGTGCTGTCTGTCCCGGATTTCAAATTTCAATTTTCAAAAACTGCCTTTGGAGGGTGCAGGAATTTTAGTTTGATTGTCTGTTTGTGTAAGCGAGAGAGTGCGTGCAAACGTGCTGTGCGATCTTACTGTGCATTTCATGAAATGTGAGAAAAACGGCATTACATGCAACTTGAAGCCATACTGGCTTGATGGAACACGCATTCGAGGACTGCCTGACATGAGAAGAATCTGCTGTGGGATTTTGCTATTCCACATCTGAAAGAAGGCAAATGACATAAGTTAGAAACATAGCGATTTTAGCGAGAGCTTGCGCATAGGCTGTGTGACATGATGAGCTCCTTCCCCCTTATTTTCAAATACAAATCAAATCAAGACAAGACACGACATGACTGACTGACTTGGTTTATACAGATATATATAGATATAAAAAATTATATGTACGTATCTTTACATACATTCCCGACTTTTTAACATTCACAATAAATGTGCTTTTTCTGTTCTGCCTGCATTGGCTCTATTACATTAGAACTCTTTCACAGCACACGCAGCTGCTGTCAGATCCTGCAGAAAGGCACTCGCGACTTTAAAAGGATGCCTTTGTTGCCCACAACTTCCATCGTGGCTTGTCTTCCACCATGGGCTGACTGTGTTTGGGTATTTACTGACTGCACCCCCTGATTTCCAGTCACACAGTCTTCGTTCAATCAAAAATATAGAGATTATGAAACAATTAATTATTTGTTTGAATCAAATCAAATTCAAATTTTTGCAATAAAATTCTAAAATTATTTATTTTCTTATTATGATAAATATCTAGAAATTTTAAATTGGCTTTTTGTCTGGGTTGGTTTTACTTCCCTCCGTCCTTCCTGCCTGTCGATCACCTGTGGCTTCAATAACTGTCCCAGTCCTGAGACCCACGCTCACTCACGCACAGCACAATTGCCTTCAGGAATGATAGAAATCCCACTTTATTCTTTTAAAAGCGAACTGCTTTCCCTCAAGGGTGATTCTACATCTTTGTAATAGGAATGCGCTTGCAGTTCAGGATCATTCGGTGCTTGCTTAAACGGGATGGTATTCAGTTCCAGTTCATAATTTGCCCCTTTATGACGTATTTTCGCATAATCCGGTTCATCCTGTATATTTTAAAAGGAGTTTGATTTCAGCTGCGATAACCGAATTGTTAAACTGTTGTATTTCAAGCTGCATTGACGTTGTCTGTGCCCGTGCGCATCCACATCGCAGCGCATCTATTCATTACTCGAAATATGCTCATGTTTTCCGAAATCCATTCCTTGATATAACCCTTGTCCCAAATTTGCTCTCAATATAAAAAACAACAAATGTTTTGCAAACGGCAGCGGCCGCTTTCCCGAATGGATAAGGCGTCTGACTTCGATTGTAACCGCGATGTTATCAGAAGATTGCAGTTTCGAGTCCTGCCGCGGTCAACTAACTGGCCACGTGAAATTTTATATTCTTTATTTTGATTCTGCCTCAAAAAACCAATCATCTCGGACAGTCACTCACCTGAAGTAAAGGAAGGCTGTTTGCTTTAAGAAGCTAATGGCACATTTTTATCACTGTCGATCTGGTTGCACGGGCAGAACAGGTGGTGAAGTATACTTTCTTGCACATTATTTCTGTTTGCATGCAAAAAATAGGGGATGAATGTCTGACGTTGCTGCCAATAGTAGACGAGGTGGCTGAGAGGTTCAGGCGATGGACTGCTGATCCAGTGTGCTCCCACCATCGTCGTTATTGTGTTAAACATTTGACCGCTCTGATTTTTTTGTCAATCACATTTAACCTCATTACCAAATTCACCTTTTACTGACAAGAATGCAACTCTTTGGTAATGTAATGTCTCAAATTAATAATATATTCATCAAAGGGAAAACATTAGCAGGACTATTGAGAGGAGGACTCATCAGATAGGTCTCTGAGAGTCAGCACAGGCACGATGAGCCGAATAGCAAACTACCGTTAGAATCTGAGAGCACCGCTGTTCTCTGTCGGCGGCTCGTTGGTCCAGAAGTATGATTCTCGCTTTGAGATTTTCATACGTGAAATGCGAGAGGTCCCAGGCTCAAATCTCGGACGAACCCTGCCAACTTTTAGTCAACGAACCGCTTCTGTGCTGATCGACATGTGAGAAAACGGACATATTTCAAAATAAAACGTGTGATTTCGCTCCATTGTTCCCACAGCGTCCAAATCCTGGAGTTTCCCAGCAGCAAAGTGAAACTCTCCGAACTGATTAAAGTTCATGTATCTGAGATGTACTCGGCTCTGTGTCTCATTGGACAACCTAAACCTGTGTTTTTTATAAAGGCCAATGCCTGATCAGTATATCTTCATTTCTGCACGCATGAGCTCACCTCCATTGGGATAAGCATACATTCAGCGTCAATCGCCACTTCAACGTGAAAAATACTCTACCCTGAATATGAGTGCGTCCTGTTTCTCAAGCGCCGGAAAGATGTGAGAAGCTGGCTTTTGAATTAGTCCCTTGGCTGCCGAATTCAAACCGTACAGGAAATCAATCCGGGGTGTCCAAGCTGCCTGGTCTGATTAAAGGGCGTTCACACGCTATATTTCAGGCATGTTATAGTCTTCTGGCCTCAACATTAGGTTCAACGTATCGGACCATAAGCACCGCTCCCATTGTCTGATAATGGTTCTGTTGTTCACACTAACACCTCCTCTGGTCCATCCTTTGTTACTTTTTTGCCCGCTTACCACCCATATTGCCTTTTCTCATTGTGCCATTTATTATTCAATCACTCCGAAGCTCCACTGTATCACAGACATTCCCGTTTGTCGTTCCTCATTGCCCACTTTTTTCCAGGCGCTATTTTTGTTGAAAACATCTGTAAACTTTACATTTTTCCTAAAATATCGGAATGATCATCTGACTGAAAGCGAACCCGGGATCTTCATCCACTGAATTGCACGACCTGCTGAGTTTGCAGAATTCTCTTTTTTTGTTCATTCTGTTTCCGTATCCCTTTTAAGGTGATGTGCTGTCTGTCCGGGGTCATTCTCTGACTCTCTAAAATGGTGTGCTATCAGTCCCGGATCATTCTGTGTTTGTTTAAAAGGGATGTGCTGTCTGCCCCGAATTTCAATTTCAAATTTCAAAAACTGCCTTTTGAGGGTGCAGGAATTTTAGTTTGTTTCTGTGTTTGTGTAAGCGAGAGAGTGCGTGCAAACGTGCTGCGCGATTTTAATGTGCATTTCATTTCATGTGAGAAAAAAGGCATTACATGCAGCTTGAAGCCATTCTGATTTGATTGAACACGCATTAGAGGACTGCCTGACAGGAGAAGAATCTGCTCTGGGATTTTGCTATTCCACATCTGAAAGAAGGCAAATCACATACGTTAGAAACATAGCGATTTTAGCGAGAGCTTGCGTATGGGTTGTGTGACATGATGAGCTCCTTCCCCCTTATTTTCAAATACAAATCAAATCAAGACAAGACTGACTGATTGACTTTGTTTTTTATCTATATATATATATATATATAAATATTCATATATATGTATATTAATATATACATTCACTAATTTTTAAATTTCACAATAAATGTGCTTTTTCTGTTCTGCCTACACTGGACTCTACTACATTTTAATCTCTTTCACAGCACACGCAGCTGCTATTAGATCCTGCAGAAAGGCAGTCGCGACTTTAAATGATCGCCTTTGTTGCCCACATCTTCGTTGGTCGCTTGTCTTCCACCATGGGCTTACTGTGTTTGGGCATTTACTGACTGCACCCCCTGATTTCCAGTGGAATTCATCCAGTCACACAAACTTCGTTCAATCAAAAATACATAGCTTATGAAACAATTATTTATTTATTTAAATCATATCAAATTCAATTTTTTTCAATAAAATTGTGAACTTATTTATTTACTTATTATGATAAATGTATATATATTTCAAATTGGCTTTTTGTTTGCAGTCCCGGATCATTCGGTGTCTGTTTAAACGGGATGGTTGTCAGTTCCGGTTCATAATTTGCCCGTTTAAGACTTATTTTCTCATAATCCGGATCATCCTGTATATTTTAAAAGGAGTGTGATTTCAGCTGCGATGATCGAATTGTGAAACTGTTGTGTTTCAAGCTACATTGACGTTGCCTGTGCCCGTGCGCATCCATATCGCAGCGCATCTATTCATTACTCGAAATATGCTCATGTTTTCCTAAATGCACACCTTGATATAACCCTTCTCCCAAATTTGCTCTCAATATAAAAAAACAACAAATGTTGCGTCAACGGCAGCGGCCGCTTTCCCTAATGGATAAGGCATCTGACTTCGATTGTCATCACGATGTTATCGGAAGATTGCAGGTTCGAGTCCTGCCGCGGTCAACTAACTCGCCGAGTGAAATTTTATATTCTTTATTTTGATTCTGCCTCAAAACCAAGCATCTCGTACAGTCACTCACCTGAAGTAAAGGAAGGCTGTTTGCTTTAGGAAGCTAATGTGACATTTTCATCACTTCCGATCTGGTTGCACGGGTAGAACAGGCGGTGAAGTAGACTTTCGTGCACATTATTTCTGTTTGGATGCAGAAAGTAGGGGATGGATGTCTGACGTTGCTGTAAAAAGGAGGCGAGGTAGCCGAGAGGTTCGGGCGATGGACTGCTGATACAGTGTGCTCCCACCATCGTCGTTATTGTGTTAAACATTTGACCGCTCTTGTTTTTTTGTCAATCACATTTAACCTCATTGCCAAATTCACCTTTTACAGACAAGGATGCAGCTCTTTGGCAATGTAATGTCTCAAATTAATAATATATTCATCAAAGGGAAAACATTAGCAGGATTATGGAGAGGGGGACTCATTCGATAGGTCTCTGAGAGTCAGCACAGCAACGGTGGGCCGAATAGTAAACTACCGTCAGAATCTGAGAGCTACGCTCCACATTGTCGGCGGCTCGTTGGTCTAGGTGTATGATTCTCACTTAGGGGATTTTCATAATTGAAATGCGAGACGTCCCGGGTTTAAATCGTGGACGAGCCCTGCCAACTTTTAGTCAGAGGACCGCTTCTGAGCCGGTCGACATGTGAGAAAACAGACATATTTCAAATTAAAACGTGTGATTTCGCTCCGTTGTTCCAACATCGTCCAAATCCTGGAGTTTTCCAGGAGCAAAGTTGAAACTCACCGAACTGAGTAAAGTTAAAGTATCTCAGATGTACTCATTGACAACCTAAAGCCGTGTTTGGTTCCGGCCAATACTTGATCAGTCTATCTTCATTTCTGCGCGCATGAGCTCATATCCATTGGGATGAGCATATATTCAGCGTCAATCTCCAGTTCAACGTCAAACAGACTCTGCCTTGAATATGAGTGCGTCCTGTTGCTCTTGTGCCGAAAAGATGTGAGAAGCTAGCTTTTGATATAGTCCCTTGGATGCCTAATTCAAACCGTACAGGAAATCAATCTTGGGTGGCCAAGTTGCCTGGTCTGATTAAAAGGCGTTCACACCCTATATTTCAGGCATGTTAGAGTCTTCTGGCCTCAACATTAGGTTCAACGTATCGGACCATAAGCACCGCTCCCTATTTATGGTAATAGTTATGCTGGTCACACTATCACCTCCTCTGGACCATCCTTTGTTACTTTATTGACCGCTTACCACCCACTTTGCCTTTTCGCATTGTGCCATTTATTATTCAATCACTCCTAAGCTCCACTGTATCACAGATATTCCCTTTTGTCCTTCCTCGCTGCCTATTTTTATCCAGGCGCTATTTTTTTGAAAAAATCAGTAAACTTTACGTTTTTCCTAAAATATCGGAATGATCATCTGACGGAACGTGAACCCGGGATCTTCATCCACAGAATCTGCACGACCTGCTGAGTTTTACAGAATTCTCTGTTTTTGTTCATTCTGTTTCTATATCCCTTTTAAGGTGATGTGCTGATGGTCGGGGTCATTCTCTGAGTGAGTGACAGTGTCTGTCCTATACACACCTGTCAATCCTGGACTGACACACAGTACCAGAGAGTGAGTGGCAGTGTCTGTCCTATACACAGCTGTCATTCAAACACTGACACACAGTACCAGAGAGTGAGTGAAAATGTCTGTCCTATACACACCTGTCAATACAACACTGACACACAGTACCACAAAGTGACCGATAAAGTGTCTAATCTATCCTAATGAAGCAATGTAAAACTATCCCATTGGACCAATGACTGACAGAAACAATACCAGCCAGAGTCAGCATCTTCAGGGGAGGGAGAGGGAGGGGAACCAGTGAGTGTAGAACTGAACCCAGCCAGTGATGGTGATGATAATTCGGAACATAGGACAAGCTGCCTTCAGACGTGCGATGCGTTTGAATTTCAGGACAGGGATGGGGATGAGAGTATGGGGAGGGGATTTACAGCTTTGGAGGAACAAAAGAGGAAATAATGTTCCATAGAATCTAGATTTGCCTGTTCTGAATTTCTGTCCTGTACTTGCAGTAATGATTTGTGTAAACTCCTTTTCCAGGGTATCAGAAGGGGAGGATTTGTAGATGGGAAACACAAAGCAAACATCACGTCAAGATCGAACAGAACGACTCGATTCCTCAGGACCTGAAAATCATCGGCCTTTGAATGTGGAAGGAGAAATGTTTGTCTGTTCTGTCTGGGAACAGATTTCAAACATCAGTGTGACTGGAAAAGCACCAAGACACACATACCCGAGTGAGAGTGTTCCAGTGCACTGACTGTGGAAAGAGCTTTAACCAGTTACACAGCTTGAAAAAACATCGCAGCATTGACAGCGGGGAGAACCCGTATACGTGTTCTGTGTGTGGACCAGGCTTCAAGTGATCGTCCAACCTGGAGTGACACAAGGACCCCCGCAACATGGAGAAACCGTGTGAATGTGGGGACTGTGGGAAGGGATTCAATTACCTGTCTGAGCTGGAAGTTCATCGACACAGTCACACTGGAGAGAGGCCGTTCACCTGCGCTGAGTGTGGGAAGGGATTCACTCGATCATCCAACCTGCTGACACACCAGCGAGTTCACACTGGGGAGAGGCCATTTACCTGCTCCGCGTGTTGGAAGGGATTCACTGCATCATCCGACCTGCTGAAACACCAGCGAGTTCACACTGGGGAGAGGCCGTTCACCTGCTCCGCGTGTGGGAAGGGATTCACTACATCATCCCATCTGTTGACACACCAGTGAGTTCACACTGGGGAGAGGCCGTTCAACTGCTTCGAGTGTGGGAAAGGATTCACTACATCATCCCACCTGTTGACACACCAGCGAGTTCACACTGGGGAGAGGCCGTACACCTGCTCTGACTGTGGGAATGGATTCACTACATCATCCAACCTGCTAAACACTAGCGAGTTCACACTGCAGAGAGGCCGTACACCTGCTCCGAGTGTGGGAAGGGATAAACTCAGTTATCCGACCTGCTGAGACACCAGCCAGTTCACAAGTGACTTCAGGGTTTGGATTCTGCTGTTGTCCCAGACTGAAACGTGCCCATTCTGACAGTTGGGCTTGCTTTCTGCTTATACTGATCACCCGTATAATTGGGCTGGATTTTAATATTCGAGATATTTCACCAATTAATCAATGGGAATAGAGTCAGGTAAAACAATAACGCTTATTGTGTATGCATCCATACTTCACTCTTTAAAAAACATAAGAAATAGGAGCAGGAGTAGGCCATCGTCCACTCGAGCACGCTCTGCCATTTAATAAGATCATGGCTGATCTGATCTTGGGCACAGCTCCACTTCCCTGCCCGCTCCCCATAACCCTTCACTTCATTATCGCTCACACATCTGTCTATCTCCACCTTAAATATATTCAATGACTCAGCCTCCACAGCGCTCTGGGGTAGAGAATTGCAAATATTTATGATCCTCTGAGAAAAGAAATATTTCCACATCTCCGTTTTAAATCGGTGACCCCTTATTCTCAAACTATGTCCCTAGTTCTAGATTTCCCCACGAGAAGAAACATACTCTCTGCATCTACTTTGTTGCAACCCCTCAGTATCTTATATCTTTCAATAAGATAATTTCTCATTCTTCCAAACTCCAATGAGTATAGGCCCAACCTACTCAACCTTTCTTCATAAGTCAATCTCTTCACCTCAGGAATCAAACTAGTGAAGCTTCTCTGAACTGTCTCCAATGTAAGTATATCCCGCCTTAAATAAGGAGATCAAAACTGTGCACAGTACGCTAGGTGTGGTCTCACCAATACCCTGTACAGTTGTAGCAGGACTTCTCTGCTTTTATACTCTATCCCCCTTGCAATAAAGGCCAACATTCCATTTGCCTTCCTGATCACTTGCTGTACCTGCATACTAACTTTTTGTGTTTCATGCACAAGGTCCCCCAGGTCCCTCTGTACTGCAGCACTTTGCAATTTTTCTCCATTTAAATTACAATTTGCTTTCTTATTTTTTCTACCAAAGTGGATAACCTCACATTTTCCCACATTATACTCCATGTGCCAAATTTTTGCCCACTCACTTAGTCTGTCTATATTCCTTTTTAGATTGTTTGTGTCCTCCTCACAATTTGCTTTCCCACCCAACTTTGTATCATCAGGAAACATGGCCACATTACACTTGATCCCCTCATCCGAGTCATTAATATAGATTGTAAATAGGTGAGCACCCAGCACCGATCCCTACCGCACCTTACTAGTTACTGATTGCCAACCTGAAAATGACCAATTTATGCCAACTCTCTGTTTTCTGTTAGTTAACCAATCCTCTATCCATGCTAATATATTATTCCCAACCCCGTGAACTTTTATCTTGTCAAATGCCTTCTGGATGTCCAAATACACCACATACACTGGTTCGCCCTTATCCACCCTGCTCGGTACACCCTCAAATTGCTCCAGCAAATTTGTGAAATGAGAGTTCCCTTTCGTAAACCATGCTGACTCTGCTTGACTGTATTATGCTTTTCCAAATGTCCTGCTACTGCTTCCTTAGTAACGGACTCCAGCATTTTCCCAACGACAGATGTTAGGCTAATTGATCTATAGTTTCCTGCTTTTTGTCTGCCTCCTTTTGTAAGGACTAAGCAGCCCACTTAATTGGCCCTGCATTGACCACATTAAACATTCACTCCCTCCATCACCGGCGCACCGTGGCTGCAGTGTGTAACATCTACAAGATGCACTGCAGCAACTCACCAAGGCTTCGTTGTCAGCACCTACCAAACCCGCGATCCCTACAACCTAGAATGACAAGGGCAGCAAGCGCATGGAAACAGCATCATCTGCAAGTTCCCCTCCAAATTACTCACAATCCTGACTTGGAAATATATCGGCTGTTGCTTCATAGTCGCTGGGTCAAAATCCTGGCACTCCCTCCCTAACAGCACCGTGGGAGCACCTTCAGCACATGGACTGCAGCGGTTCAAGAACGCAGCTCACTCTCACTTCTCGGGGGCGATTAGGGATGGGCAATATATACTGGCCAGGAGAGTGCCACCCGCAATTGAAGAACGAATAAAGAAAGGAATCAAATTAATCAGAATGCACCAGATTAAAGTGACAAGTCAGCACTTTCTAGGGAGGTGATTGACCCAGACACATTGGCAGTGAATAGTATTTAGAAAGGTCAGGAGAAAGGGGCAGGGGGAACACAGTAACAAACAGAGAAAAACTATAGACACACAGACATAAGCACAGACATATATCACACACAGCCTGTACACAGATATATATCACACACACAGCCTGTACACAGACATATATCACACACACAGCCTGTACACAGACATATATCACACACGCACAGCCTGTACACAGACATATATCACACACACACAGCCTGTACACTGACATATATCACACACACAGTCTGGACACAGACATATATCACACACACAGACTGCACACTGACATATATCAGACACACACAGCCTGTACACTGACATATATCACACACACAGCCTGTACACGGACATATATCACACACACAGCCTGTACACAGACATATTTCACACACATAGCCTATACACAGACATATATCAGACACACACAGTCTATACACTGACAAATATCACACACACAGCCTGCACACTGACATATATCACACACACAGTCTGTACACTGACATATATCACACACACAGCCTGTGCACTGAAATATATTACACACAGTCTGTACACAGACATATATCACACACACACAGCCTGTAAACAGACATATATGACAGACAAAGCCAGTACACAGACATATATCACACACACAGCCTGTACACAGACATATATCAGACACACACAGCCTGTACACTGACATATATCACACACACAGCCTGTACACTGACATATATCACACATACAGTCTGTACACTGACATATATCACACACACAGCCTGTACACTGAAATATATCACACACAGCCTGTACACAGACATATATCACATACACAGCCTGTACACTGACATATATCAGACACACACAGCCTGTGCACTGACATATATCACACACACAGCCTGTACACTGAAATATATCACACACAGTCTGTACACAGACATATATCACACACACACAGCCTGTACACTGACATATAGAAACATAGAAACATAGAAAATAGGTGCAGGAGCAGGCCATTCAGCCCTTCTAGCCTGCACCGCTTTTCAATGAGTTCATGGCTGAACATGAAACTTCAGTACCCCCTTCCTGCTTTCTCGCCATACCCCTTGATCCCCCGAGTAGTAAGGACTTCATCTAACTCCCTTTTGAATATATTTAGTGAATTGGCCTCAACTACTTTCTGTGGTAGAGAATTCCACAGGTTCACCACTCTCTGGGTGAAGAAGTTTCTCCTCATCTCGGTCCTAAATGGCTTATCCCTTATCCTTAGACTGTGACCCCTGGTTCTGGACTTCCCCAACATTGGGAACATTCTTCCTGCATCCAACCTGTCCAAACCCCTCAGAATTTTAGACGTTTCTATGAGGTCACCTCTCACTCTTCTGAATTCCAGTGAATACAAGCCCAGTTGATCCAGTCTTTCTTGATAGGTCAGTCACACCATCCCGGGAATCAGTCTGGTGAATCTTCGCTGCACTCCCTCAATAGCAAGAATGTCCTTCCCCAAGTTAGGAGACCAAAACTGTACACAATACTCCAGGTGTGGCCTCACCAAGGCCCTGTACAACTGTAGCAACACCTCCCTGCCCCGGTACTCAAATCCGCTCGCTATGAAGGCCAACATGCCATTTGCTTTCTTAACGGCCTGCTGGACCTGCATGCCAACCTTCAGTGACTGATGTACCATGACACCCAGGTCTCGTTGCACCTCCCCTTTTCCTAATCTGTCACCATTCAGATAATAGTCTGTCTCTCTGTTTTTACCACCAAAGTGGATAACCTCACATTTATCCACATTATACTTCATCTGCCATGCATTTGCCCATTCACCTAACCTATCCAAGTCACTCTGCATCCTCATAGCTTCCTTCGCGCAGCTCACACTGCCACCCAACTTAGTGTCATCCGCAAATTTGGAGACACTACATTTAATCCCCTCTTCTAAATCATTAATGTACAATGTAAACAGCTGGGGCCCCAGCACAGAACCCTGCGGTACCCCACGAGTCACTGCCTGCCATTCTGAAAAGTACCCATTTACGCCTACTCTTTGCTTCCTGTCTGACAACTTGTTCTCAATCCATGTCAGCACACTATCCGCAATCCCTTGTGCTCTAACTTTGTACATTAATCTCCTGTGTGGGACCTTGTCGAAAGCCTTCTGAAAGTCCAAATATACCACATCAACTGGTTCTCCTTTTTCCACTTTACTGGAAACATCCTCAAAAAATTCCAGAAGATTTGTCAAGCATGATTTACTTTTCACAAATCCATGCTGACTTGGACCTATCATGTCACCATTTTCCAAATGCGCTGCTATGACATCTTTAATAATTGATTCCATCATTTTACCCACAACTGAGGTCAGGCTGACCGGTCTATAATTCCCTGCTTTCTCTCTCCCTCCTTTTCTAAAAAGTGGGGTTACATTGGCTACCCTCCACTCGATAGGAACTGATCCAGAATCAATGGAATGTTGGAAAATGACTGTCAATGCATCCGCTATTTCCAAGGCCACCTCCTTAAGTACTCTGGGATGCAGTCCATCAGGCCCTGGGGATTTATCGGCCTTCAATCCCATCAATTTCCCAACACAATTTCCCGACTAATAAAGATTTCCCTCAGTTCCTCCTCCTTATTAGACCCTCTGACCCCTTTTATATCCGGAAGGTTGTTTGCGTCCTCCTTCGTGAAAACTGAACCAAAGTACTTGTTCAATTGGTCTGCCATTTCTTTGTTCCCCGTTATGACTTCCCCGGATTCTGACTGCAGGGGACCTACGTTTGTCTTTACTAACTTTTTTCTCTTTACATACCTATAGAAACTTTTGCAATCCGCCTTAATGTTCCCTGCAAGCTTCTTCTCATACTTCATTTTCCCTGCACTAATCAAACCCTTTGTCCTCCTCTGCTGAGTTCTAAATTTCTCCCAGTCCCCAGGTTCGCTGCTATTTTGGCCAATTTGTATGCCACTTCCTTGGCTTTAATACTATCCCTGATTACCCTAGGTAACCACGGTTGAGCCACCTTCCCTTTTTTATTTTTACGCCAGACAGGAATGCACAATTGTTGTAATTCATCCATGCGGTCTCTAAATGTCTGTCATTGCCCATCCACAGTCAACCCCTTAATTCCCATTCGCCAATCTATCTTAGCCAATTCACGCCTCATACCTTCAAAGTTACCCTTCTTTAAGTTCTGGACCATGGTCTCTGAATTAACTGTTTCATTCTCCATCCTAACGCAGAATTCCACCATATTATGGTCACTCTTCCCCAAGGGGCCTCGCACAACGAGATTGCTAATTAATCCTCTCTCATTACACAACACCCAGTCTAAGATGGCCTCCCCCCTAGTTGGTTCCTCGACATATTGGTCTAGAAAACCATCCGTTATGCACTCCAGGAAATCCTCCTCCACCGTATTGCTTCCAGTTTGGCTAGCCCAATCTATGTGCATATTAAAGTCACCCATTATAACTGCTGCACCTTTATTGCATGCTCTCCTAATTTCCTGTTTGATGCCCTCCCCAACATCACTACTACTGTTTGGAGGTCTGTACACAACTCCCACTAACGTTTTTTGCCCTTTAGTGTTCTGCAGCTCTACCCATATAGATTCCATATCATCCAAGCTGATGTCTTTCCTAACTATTGCATTAATCTCCTCTTTAACCAGCAATGCTACCCACCACCTTTTCCTTTTATTCTATCATTCCTGAATGTTGAATACCGCTGGATGTTGAGTTCCCAACCCTGATCATCCTGGAGCCACATCTCCGTAATCCCAATCACATCATATTTCTTAACATCTATTTGCACAGTTAATTCATCCACCTTAATGCGGATACTCCTTGCATTAAGACACAAAGCCTAGAGGCTTGTTTTTTTTAACACCCTTTGTCCTTTTAGAATTTTGCTGTACAGTGGCCATTTTTGTTCTTTGCCTTGGGTTTCTCTGCCCTACACTTATCTTCATTTCCTTTCTGTCTTCAGCTTTTGCCTCCTTTTTGTCTCCCTGTGTCTCCCTGCATAGGTTCCCACCCCCTGCCATATTAGTTTAACTCCTCCCCAACAGCACTAGCAAACACTCCCCCTCGGACATTGGTTCCGATCCTGCCCAGGTGCAGACCGTCCGGTTTGTACTGGTCCCACCTCCCCCAGAATCGGTTCCAATGCCCCAGTAATTTGAATCCCTCCCTGCTGCATCACTGCTCAAGCCACATATTCATCTGCGCTATCCTGCGATTCCTATATATCACACACACAGCCTGTACACTGAAATATATCACACACAATCTGTACACAGACATATATCACACACACACAGCCTGTACACAGATATATTTCACACACACAGCCTGTACACTGACATATATCACACACACACAGCCTGTACACAGACATATATCACACATACAGTCTGTACACAGACATATATCACAAACACAGCCCGTACACAGACATATATCACACACACAGTCTGTACACAGACATATATCACAAACACAGCCCGTACACAGACATATATCGCACACACAGCCTGTACACTGACATATATCACACACACAGCCAGTACACATATATATGTCACACACACAGCCTGTACACTGACATATATCACACACACAGTCTGTACACATACATATATCACACACACAGCCAGTACACAGATATATATCACACACACACACAGCCTGTACTCTGATATATAATCACACACACAGCCTGTACACAGACATATTTCAGACACACAGCCTGTACAAAGACATATATCACACACACAGTCTGTACACATACATATTTAACACACACAGCCTGTACACTGACATATATCACACACACAGCCCGTACACAGACATATATCACACACACAGCCTGTACACAGACATATATCACACACACAGCCGCCTGTACACTGATATATATCACAAACACAGTCTGTACACAGACAATATCTCACACACAGCCTGTACACTGACATATATCACACACACAGTCTGTACACAGATATATATCACACACACAGTCTGTACACAGACATATATCACACACAGCATGTACACAGACATATATCACACACACAGCATGTACAGACATATATCACACACACGGCCTGTACACAGACATATCACACACTCAGTCTGTACACAGACATATATCACACACACAACCTGTACACAGACATATATCAAACACACAGACTGTACACAGATATATAGCACACAAACAGCCTGTACACAGACATATATCACACACACAGCCTCTACACAGATATATATCACGCGCACAGACTGTACACTGACATATAGCACACACACAGTCTGTACACTGACATATATCACACACACAGCCTGTACACTGACATATATCACACACACAGTCTGTACACTGACATATATCACATACACAACCTGTACACTGACATATATCAAACACACAGCCTGTACACAGACATATATCACACACACACAGCCTGTACACTGACATATATCACACACACAGTCTGCACACTGACATATATCGCACACACAGTCTGTACACAGACATATATCACACACACACAGCCTGTACACTGACATATATCACACACACAGCCTGTACACTGACATATATCACACACAGCCTGTACACTGACATATATCACACACACAGCCTGTACACTGACATATGTCACACACAGCCTGTACACTGGCATATATCACACACACAGCCCGTACACAGACATATATCACACACACAGACTGTACACAGATATATATCACGCACACAGTCAGTACGCAGACATATATCACACACCCAGCCTGTACACAGATATATATCACACACAGTCTGTACACAGACATATATCACACACACAGCCTGTACACAGACATATATCACACACACAGCCCGTACACTTACATATATCACACACACAGCCTGTACAGAGATATATATATATATCACACACAGTCTGTACACAGACATATATCACACACACAGTCTGTACACAGACATATATCACACACACACAGGATTTACACAGACATATATCACACACACACAGGATTTACACAGACATATATCACACACACACAGTCTGTACACAGACATATATCACACACACAGCCCGTACACAGACATATATCGCACACACAGCCTGTACACAGATATATATCACACACACAGCCTGTACACTGACATATATCACACACACAGCCTGTACACATACATATATCACACACACAGTGTGAACACTGACATATTTCACACACACAGCCTGTGCACAAACATATATCACACAGACAGCCTGTACACTGGCATATATCACACACACAGCCCGTACACAGACGTTTATCACACACACAGTCTGTACACAAACATATATCACACACACAGTCAGTACGCAGACATATATCACATACCCAGCCTGTACACAGATATATATCACACACAGTCTGTACACAGACATATATCACACACACATCCTGTACACAGATATATATATATATCACACACAGTCTGTACAAATACATATATCACACACACAGTCTGTACACAGACATATATCACACACACACAAGATTTACACATACATATATCACACACACACACAGGATTTACACAGACATATATCACACACACACAGTCTGTACACAGACATATATCACACACACACACATATATCACACACACAGCCCGTACACAGACATATATCACACACACAGTCTGTACACAGACATATATCACACACACACAGGATTTACACAGACATATATCACACACACACAGGATTTACACAGACATATATCACACACACATAGTCTGTACACAGACATATATCACACACACACAGTCTGTACACAGACATATATCACACACACAGACATATATCACACACACAGCCCGTACACAGACATATATCACACACACAGTCTGTACACAGACATATATCACAAACACAGCCCGTACACAGACATATATCGCACACACAGCCTGTACACAGACATATATCACACACACAGCACGTACACAGACACATATCACACACACAGCCCGTACACAGACATATATCGCACACACAGCCTGTACACAGACATATATCACACACACAGTCAGTACACAGTCATATATCGCACACACATTCATTACACAGACATATATCGCACTCGCAGTCAGTACACAGACATATATCACACACACAGCCTGTACTCAGACATATATCACATACACAGTCTATACACAGACATATATCACACACACAGTCTGTATGCAGACATATATCACACACATACAGCCCGCTCCTGGTGCCAGCTTACAAGACGTCACACAGACTGCGTTGCCTGGTTACCGATGTCACACAGCTCGGGTTATGGAGGTCACATGCGCTGGGGCGGTTACCAGCAGATTTCAAATCAGGAGCAGATGCCTGGGAATGGCCTCGTCTCCGGCTGTGGGATTGGGCGGGGCGATTCTCGAGCTGTGCCCAGTCGCAATTGGTCGGGCTGCTGTCAATCCGCTGCCTTTACCCAATAGCAGCAACGGATCACATCGATCCCTGAGCGCGCTCTGAACTCCCACTGCGCATGTCATAGATCCCTGGATGTTGACGGTTGGTGAAAGAAAAGCAAATGTCGGAAAGTCAGCGGTCAGCGGAGGGAGATGGAAGCCGCTGAAGGTCAGTATCCCCCAGTGAGAGGGAGCCGGGGGCCGGACTGTGTGGAAAGTGCGGGTCCCAGAATAGGAGCCGATCCTCCAGCTGTAGCTGCCCTGGGAGTGTTTGATGGGACATTGTCGAGGGAGCTTTACTCTGTATCTAACCCCCTGGCCCCGCCCACCGTGTGTGAGGTCAGGGCCCCGCCCACCGTGTGTGAGGTCAGGGCCCCGCCCACACAGTCCCTGAGCCCAGCAGCGGGAATGCTGCAATGTGAGAGAATAAAGAGAGAAGGTGCTGGTGTCTGTACTTAGTCGACCTGGTGTCTGTACTTCTACTAAAGTACGTACCCGTCTGACAAAAGGGACCACATATCCCAAATAACAGGACCCCCTGCAGTCCTGTGGCAACCAGGGGTAGGCCTTATGCCCGCACACAAAATAAGTGCCATTGTATGCTGTTAGATTCGATCCCAATCTCTCTCTCACCCCCCGTCGCCACCTAATCTTAGTGTCCCAGTCCTGGCTACTTGTCTGATTCTTCAAACCCTCTATTTCAAAGAACCCCTGGCTTGTTGTTTCGCTGGCTATTATGTTCCACCTGGTGAGGTTAAAGTATCATGCTACAAAACCTGTTTCCTCACCAGTCAGGGTTCTAGTGAAACAAATGTCAGCAGTGGGCCTTCCAACTCCTGTTGGTCAAAACCAGGAACGGGGATCGTACCGACCTATTGTATTCCGCCTGGTACCACCCGTCAATGCATCCAAAAGGTAAACCCCCGATCTCCACGTTTCTTTATCCCTACTCTGGTTCCAAGTGTCATTTACTTCCCCTGTACCGTTTTGTCGCATTACCCACTCTGCTACTCCGAAATGTTAAGGGAGATTGACCTCAAAGGGATGCCTCCTTTGCTATGTATGGGGATGTGCGAACATACCCAGCAACTGGAAAAGTTCTCATTTTGCGCATAAACATAAGACATGTACAATAAGATATTAACATGTAACTTTCGTTTCGGTCTAGCTAGCAGGCCGGACCTAACACGAACTATGATAATCTCACCGATCGCAATATATAGTTTCATCTTATTACTCTATAATAAACAATTAGTCAAAGGAAAAATGTCCGTATGGCTTTGAAGAATCTCTCGCTGTCAATCTGTAAATAGACAAACAACAACAACTAATACGTGTCCTAAACGGCTGGTTCAAAATCCTTAAGCTGGGTCCGATGCTTCCATTGTCCTTTCCCTTTAACATCGATGCAGGCACAAGTATCCCTGCTGATTATAACCTCATACGGTCTATTCATTTTTGGGGCAAACACCGGTTTTCCATGGAGGACCCTTACCATAACGCAACTTCCCGCCAACGGGACTTCAGGGAGCTTTGTAAGCTCTGCTTCCGCATCCCTTTTAATTGAATACTTAGTTCCAAAACATACCATTTTATTTTGTCTTTTAATGGTCCTACATCGGCCCCCCCTGTTATGATGTTCTCTGGTAATTGAATCGCCCTTCCTGTCATAAGTTCATAAGGGGTTAATCCGGTTTTCCGGTTTGTCGTGGCTCTTAACTTCATCAATATAATGGGTAATACTTCTGTCCACGTTTTTGCTGACGTTTTCATGGCCTTTGCCTGGGCGTTCTTAAGGGTATGGTTCATGCGCTCTACCATCCCAGAACTCTGCGGGTGGTAGGGGATGTGGAATTTTTGTTTTATGCCCATCAGATGGCATATTGTTTTTACAATTTTTTTTTTCCGGTGAAGTGGGTGCCTTGGTCAGAATATCCTTGCCACTGTGAGGCAGTGCAATCACGTGTGGGGAAAGCTTCCATCCACCGGGTAAATTGATCTATAATCACTAGGTAATATCTTTTTCCATGGGATGGGGGCAAAGGACCTGTGAAATCAATTTGTACCTGTTCCATGGCCTGCGTGGACGCGGCTGGTGTCACATTTTAATTTTATTGGGCCTGCCTGGATTATATTGCGCGCACGTAAGACATCGATGGCAATATTTGGCGATATCTCTCCCCATCCCTTTCCACCACCAATCTCTTCCAAGACTCCCGGTCTTGGCCTCTCGTCCTGAATGAGAGAGGCCATGATACAACTCCAATAAGGTATTCTGTATGCATTCAGGCGCCATTACCTTGTCGTTTCGTCTCCAAACGTTCTCCTTCCCTTGCTTTGCGCCCTGCTTTGTCCACATATTTCCTCCTCAGAAGTGTCCTGGTGTAGTTTCTCAATACTTATCTGTTCGTCTCGGTCCCCAGCGGCACAGACTGAAGTTTCCTCACACTTTTCCAGTTCTAATACCTTCTGTGCAGCTACGTCTGCAGCTTTATTTCCCTGGTGACTCAGCCAATCTGGACTGGTTCGGTCCGGCTCCCCCCTGTGGGCTTTAATTTTAATAACCGCTACATGTTTTGGTTTATCACTGGCTGCTAAAAGAGCTTCTATATTCTCAGCTGATGCGTTATGGGATGTCCGCCTATTGTGATAAAACCCCTTCTCCCTCATGCTGTCATATAATCGTGTACTACCCCGAATGCATATCTACTGTCCGTATAGATATTAACAATGTGATTTTCCGATAATTCCAGTGCCCGGGTGAGGGCTAACAGTTCTGCCACTTGAGCTGGCGACCCCCCATTAATTCGCCCTGATTGAACTGACTCTAGATCCTGGTTAACTACGGCCCATCCAGTACGAGGTAGTCCCTCTACGTATTTTCGTCAGCCGTCCACAAACAAGGTTTGTTCTGCGGTTTGAAGGGGGGTGTCTTTTATTCTATCCTCTTCCATATCCTCACATACCTCTTCGCAAAAGTGGGGTTCCCCTTCACCCATCATACCTTCTGCGGGGTTGTTTCCTACATCCATAATTATGGTTACCTCTTTGTTGGGTGTTAAGAGGACTGCTTCCCTCTTTTCCCGTCTCATATTAAATACGGTTCTCAGTTTTCCTGTGTTTAACATTTCTACCAATGTGTGTTTAGTGTGGAGAATGATGTTTCCAGTCATCATCACAGGCTCGCTTAATTTTTACCGCCCAAGCTGCGCAATTTGGCGTGGCTATACATCTGGATAACCCAGTCACCACCGAGCTTTCGGTGGTAGAGTATAAGGCTTTTGGTGTCCTTTTATCCTAGTGATCTTGGGTGACCACGGCCATATAGAACCCACCTTCATTGTTACATTGGATGTGGAAATCCTTACCCATGTCAGGCAGTCCCAATCCAGGTGCGGAGACTAGTTCTGACTTGAGTTTACTATACGCCTGTTCTTGTTCCGGGCCCCACTCTATGAGGTCTAGGGCCGGTTTCCCACCTTTCACTAATCTTTGTATTGGCTTAGCAATTTTTGCAAAATTAGGGATAAAGTTCCGGCTGTAATTAAAGAGTTCCAGTACCTTCCTCACCGCCCTTACATTTACTGGTCTAGGCATGTCCTTGACAGCCTTTTTCCTATCCGAGGGCATTTTTTCAGCTCCTTTGAGAGGCAGTACCCGAGGTACAGGACCTGGGATTTCCCTACCTGGGCCTTTTTGGGGTTCACCTTATGGCCCGCCGTTTCCAGAGCCCTTAATACTAAGTATAGGGTTGCCTGATGTCCTTCCTTGGTATCTGAGGCTATTAATATGTCGTCGACATCTTGTAAAATACTATTTCCTGCCGGTACCTCTATTTGTTTTAGTATATCCCTCATGACTCGAGGGAATATGGCTGGACTATTATGGAATCCTTGTGGTAATCGGGACCAAGTATATTGTTTATCCTCCACCGTGAAGGGAAAGTTTTCTTGTGATTCCAGGTCGAGGGGAAGTGCCCAAAACCCATTGGCTATGTCCAGGACTGTAAAGACCTTATGTTCAGGGGATAATCCATTAAGAATTGTGGAGGGGCTGGCCACTATCTGGTGTAATTTGGGGGTGACCTTGTTAAGGGCAGTGTAGTTTATAGTGAGTCTATAACTCCCATCTGGTTTCCCTACTGGCCATGTTGGGGAGTTAGTGATGCTAACTGTTTCTTTTACGATACCCTTTTCCACTAGCCCTTTTACTATTTCTACAACCGCTGTTCTAGCTTCAGGTCTTATAGTGTATTGTCGGTGTGGTTTATGAGGTGGTCCAGGGATTTAATAGGGTCCATCTTCGCCTTTCCAGTATCCAATTTTGTCTTTGCCCGACCCCGGGCACACAGGCACATATGCCTCCATACCCTCCAGTCCCGATAAGCCAGTCAGTTTTAGTGGCTGAAGCTACAGATATACTTTCCACATGGTGGGCTATCTGTCCTAAATCTCCCTTACTGCCATCCGCCTTTGGCCATGTCAGTTTCCCCTTGCCGCAATCAATCAGGGCCTTAAATTCCCTCATTACATCATTCCCCAATATTGTTCCCTCACGACTCTTGCATACGTAAAATCTCATGGGTAATATATAAGTTATCAATTTCCACCAATTGGGTGTTGCTCAGGTAGGCCAGTGTGGGCCGTCCATCTGTTCCGTTTATCAGAGCCTTCTTGGTGACGGGAAGGGTCATATTGGTAATGGATATTGAGGCTCCCGTGTCTACTAGCATTTCACACTGTCGGCCCCCTAATGGTACAGACACATATATCCTTCCCTCCTTTTTACTTTGTACAGGGGCCGCCGGACATCACCGGGTGGCTTTGTACGCCTGCCACTTCTGGTATTCTTGTTCTGACAGGGTCCTTGCCTTATTAGTATAACCATTTTTACTGTAGCATGTCGCTTCCAGGTGCCCTTACTTACCACAATACGTACATTGCTTTTCACTGCGTTTCCCTTTGCATTCCCTGGCAAAATGGCCCGGTTTTCCACAATTATGGCAAGTCCCCCTTTTCTGCCCTCCTCCTGTTCGCGTGGCAAAGATCTTTTCCTGCTTTATCTTTGTCTGAGATTTTCATCGCCCCCTCCCTGGACGCCACTAGCCCACTCGACCATTTCATCATAATCCTGGGTTACAATTACTCCCATTTTTATAATGGTCTGGTGTGCAGCGGCTAGTCCGTCCTTGAATGCCTGGATAAATGCTCGGTCACCGCGTCCTGGGTTTCCCTGTCGAGAGCATTCTTGATATATCTGGAACAATCGTTCCCCATACTTTGAGGCTCCTTCCCCTTTTTGCTGTTTGGTTGCAGTAATTTTACCCCAATTAGTAGGGGCATTGCCTAAAACCCGATGGATCTCGGTTTTAAAAGGTCCAAAGGCCGCCTGTTGACCATCTACTTCGGTGGTTAAAGGTACCGCGTGTGTCCAACGTCTCCCTGAAAAGTCGACATTGGCTGCTACCACTGCTCCTCCGGCCACTACTGTCCACCGATCTGCCGGGCAAACCGCTCGGACTAGTTGGTATGATATCTCTGAGGTGTAGTTGGTGGCCCAACAAACTGTATCCAGCTCTGCTCAAAATTTAATATTCCCACATCGGGGTTGTAATTTACCCAGGGATGCCATTATCTGCTGTCATTCGCCGGGGGTAAAGGGCTCATAGCTCTCAGTGGGATTTACGGCCGTCCCTGCTCTTGTTACCAGCGCCACCGGGAGGGTGTATAAATCTTCCTGACCCGGGGCGGTTTCTTCGCATTGATAATTCTCGTAAGGGGGCAGCAATCCCCCCCATTAAGATCGATCCTGGATCTGTTGTTCCAGCGCCAGGCATTCCTTTTCCCACTCTAAATTTTTCCTTTGTGCCTGGTTTAATAGTTTACTTTTTTCATCCATTTTCTCTTTAACCTCCTTAACCTGTTCAATTAGTTAACCTAACTGATTCACCAATAATACTCCGGCTTTTTTAGTTTTATCTTTCTTTTGTTTAACTATCCAACTTCGCTGTTGTTCTAACGTCTGGGAGACATCCAAACCGTCCTTTTGCATTTTCTTCATTAAAACCTGTCGATCGGTCACATAGGAATTAATTAATGACCCGGGCAGCCCGCGTTTTACATTCCCATCCTTACCTTCCATCTTTGCCAGTCTCGGACGTTTCCCTTTGTTCCTGTAATACTTACGGCCATGACTACTCAGTGGGGACTCTTTGTCTTCGCAACAAAGCTAGCGTGTTTCCTTACCACCGGAGTTTTTCGGCTCTAGGTTGGAGTGATCAGTTCCCTTCCGCACAGACCTTATTTACCAAAGGGAAAAATCAAACTGTTAGTCAGCCTCTTCCCGCTATCTACTTACTCGTATCTTATACACTATCCCGTCGTGCCCGTACACCTCTCTTTTTAGTCTCTAACAATAGATTCCAGATACTGTCTTATGTGATCACGTCTGATCGGAGAGTATCCTGTAGTGACGCCATTTTGTTGTGGAAAAATATTTACGAGACTGTATAATATAAAAAGAGAGGTTTATTAAATCGGAGACAAAGCTTTGGGAGAAGTGTTAAAGACTCCTGTCTTTGAACCAGCTTCTCAATTTGATATCTCCAGTGAGGTTCTTTTATCTTACAAATTACGTCACTTTACATCACATGCTCTATCATCGCATTACAAGGTTTACAAAGCTTTTCCTCCAAGGCTGAGGTTTTTTGATATAACCCATCCTCGCATTGTGGCAGAGCATTATAAACAAGGGCAGACTCTTTGGCACCGGTATAGACAAACATCCCACTTAATTATCTCTCCAGTCGTTCATTACCTCACTTTCCTATCTCCATAACTCAAAGCCAGCATACCTTAAAGTCTACCTGTGTTTTTTATATAAAGCATATTGCATCAGTATTGTCCCTTACAAAATTCATTAAAGGGGAAAATAAAACAAATGTTTGGTCCCGTATACAAGTCAAGTATATGTCCAAAAATCCGCTGCAACATCCATCAGTAAGGGTTCCATTATTTTCCTATCTAAGAGACAATTATACCCCTTGACCACCTAGCTGATTAGCTGAGACAAGCAGGGAGTGCAGGGAGTGATTCAGCCTATCCCGCTTTCTAATGCGTAATACAGCGACATCAAGTTGTACAGTCTCGGATTAGTCTTTGTCTGTTTAAAATGTTTGTGCTGTCAGTGCTGCTTCACTCGCTGTGTTTTTAAATATGCAACGTGCTATCTGCAGTGGTAATGTGCTTAAATCTTTGGATTTGGAATTGTTTCCGAGTAGGTTCGAGCCCTACTCGTAGTGAACCAGTAGGTGTAGGCATTTGCTCGTAATCCGCTCTGATTGGAGTTCATTTGAGCTTAAATTCTTCTGAATTATTTTGCATCAACTTTTAGGGCACCTGTTACGTCACACTCCCCCAATCATCCACTCGTGTGAGTCCAGAGGATTGGGACATTTTTAAAATCCAGCCAAGAACTATTAAAAATATGATTAAAAGTGGATAGATTATGAATGTTAACTTATACGAAATATAAAATTAGATAGTAAGAGTTTCTACAGGTGTATAAAAAGGAAAAGATTGGCTAAAGTAAATGTTGGTCTCCTGGACGATGAGAATGGGGAATTAATAATGGCGAACAGGGAAATGGCAGAGACTTTGAACAAATATTTTGCATCAGTTCTCACGGTAGAAGTCACTAAAAACATCCCAATAGTGGATTATCCATGGGCTATAGGGAGGGAGGCACTTAATACTATCATTATCACTAATGAAGTAATCAGAGGTAAAATAATGGGAATAAAGGCGGACAAGTCCCCTGAATCTGATGGCTTATATCCTAGTGTCTTAAGAGAAAAGGCAGCAGAGATACTGGATGGTTTGGTTGTAATCTACCAAAATTCCCTCGATTCTGGGTTCGTCCCAGCGGATTGGAATACCACAAACGTAAAGCCCCTATTTAAATAAAGAGGCAGACGCAAAGCAGGAAACTATAAACCAGTTAGACGAACATCTGTCGTTGGGAAAAAGCTGGGGTCCATTATTAAGGAAGCAGTAGCAGGACATTTGATAAAACATGATTGAATCAAGCAGAGTCAACATGGTTTTATGAAAGGGAAGTCATGTTAGACAAATATCCTGCAACTCTTTGAGGATATATCGAGCAGAGTGGATAAGGGGAAACAAGTGGATGTGGTGCATTTGGATTTCCAGAAGGCATTCGATAAAATGCCACACAAGAGGTTACTGCACAAGATAAACGCTCACGGGATTGGCGGTAATATATTAGCATGAATAGAGGATTGGCTTACTAACAGAAATCAGAGAGTCAGGATAAATGGATCATTTTCCGGATGGGAAACAGTGACTAATGAGGTGCCGCAGAGATTTGTGCTGGGTCCTCAGCTATTTGAAATCTATATTAATTACTTAGATGAAAGGACCGAGTGTAAAGTAGCCAAGTTTGCTGATGATACAAAGATGGGTGGGAAAGCAAATCGTGAGCAGCACAAAAAAATCTTCAAAAGGATTTAGACAGGCTAAGTGACTGGGCAATAATTAGGCAGATTGATTTTAATGTGGGAACATGTGAGGTTATCAACTTTGGCAGAAATAATAGAAAAGCAAATATTGGCCCTGAAATTCCGGCTTCCCCGGGTCTGTACAGAGTTCCTATGGAGCCGGGACGGCATCGGAAATGCCGGTTTTCAGTGTGCAAGCTTCTGACTTGAGAGATGGCCCGATCTCTGGAGCAAGGACACTTGTAGGTGGAAATTTCCAATATTTATTCTTACTAATATCCTCAAAAATCTTGTGCCTGAAAAAGCAGGCGCATCGCCGACTTTTACAGGCGCAAATGTTTTACAAAATACAAAAACATAAAAATCAAGTTATTATAACATATTTTATCATTAAAAACACTCCCCAGAACGGTGTTTGTTAAAGAAAATTTTAAAAAATCGTGAATTTTTTAAAGACATTATTAACTTTAATTTAAATGGAAGTAGTGTAATTATTTTTTTTATCAGTGTTTTAGCTGTTTGGGTCTGTGTTTTTAGTGTTTCAGGCGCTATCACAATCATAGTAACAGGAGTATAGGATCCTGCGGAACTCCTATTACTATGATACCTCACCTGATTGGCTGCCCAAAGCCATGTGACTCCAGCTCTAGGCCGTGCACACGCTGCGAAGCGCAGTCGAAGGAGTCCTCAAGAAAGTCGAACGTGGTCAACAGCTTAATGTAGATGCGTTTGTTTTCACTAAAATGCCCACGGGAAGGCCAAAACGGCATTTCATGGCCCACAATTTAAATGGAGAAACGTTGCAACGTGATGCAATCAAATGAGACCTGGGGGTCCTTATGCATTAAACACAAAAACGTTATTATTCAGTTACAGTAAGTAATCAGGAAGGCATATAGCTTGTTGGCATTTATTGCAAGGGAGATAGAGTATAAAAACAATGAAGTCTTGCTACAACTGTACAGGCCACCACGTGGAGTACTGTGTACAGTTTTTAAGGAAGGTTATACTTGCATTGGAGGCTGCTCAGAGAAGGTTCACTAGGTTCATTCCGGAGATGAGGGCGTTGGTTTGAGGATAGGTTTGGAAGGTTGGCCCTATACATATTGGAGTTCTGAAGAATGCGAGGTGATCTGATTGAAATGTATAAGATCGATCGGGAGCTCGACTCGGTGCATGCAGAGAGGATATTTCCACTCATAGGAGAAAAAAAAACAAGGGGATATAGTCTTAAAATAATGTGCCGCCAATTTAAAACTCAGATGAGGAAACATTTCATCTCTCAGAGTTTTGTTAAACAATGCCCCAGAGCGCTGTGGAGGCTTGGTCTGAATATATTTAAAGCGGAGATAGAAAGCTTTTTGAGCAATAATTGGGTAAATGGGTTATGGAGTGCGGACAGGGAAGTGGAGCTGATTCCATTATCAGATCAGCCATCGTCTTATTGAATAGCCGAGCAGACCAAATAGCCTACTCCTGCTCCTATTTCTTACGTTCTTATGTTCCAAATACAACACATCTTCTCGCAACAGCAGTGGGATGTGGCCCAGTGGATAAGGCGCCTGACTTCGGTGCTAACCATGTCCTGTCGGTGCCGGATAACTCACCAGGTAATACCTTTTCTATTCTGCTCTGAAACTGTCTCAAAACTGGCCATTTCTGATACTCCATCACCTGAAGTATTGGAAGGGCTTTTGCTTACAGAAGCTGATTGTAGACTTTGAACGTTGTCGACCTGGATGCTCGGTCCACACAAGTGGTGAACTGGACTTTGTCGCAGGGCATATATGTTTCGATGCAAAAAACAGGAAACCGAAGGACAGATCACACTTTAGGCCTCAGACAAGGTGGCCGTGTGGTTAAGTCGATGTACTGCTAATCCGTTATGCTCTGCACGTGTTGTTTCGGATCCCATTCTCGTAGTTTTTTTGTGGAATGTTTCATGCCTCTGTTTTTTTTTCATTGTACTTTTACCTTGAAGCTCATGTCCAAATTAATCTTTTTCTACCAAGCATGTTACACTCAGCTCATGAAATTTCTCAAATTAATAAGCGAGCCTCGCTGGCTTTTAGATAAAAAGTAAATATAAACTTATGAATTTGCTCCATTTTCCCCACATTTTCCGAAATCTCAGAGCTTCACATGAGCAACTAATGAAAACTAATCAACTGAGTAAAGTTAAATGTTTCCCGGTGTAGGCGGCGCTGTGTCGACTTGACGTCTGACGCCCGTGTTCCATTCAGCACGCAGGAACTCGACTGAATTTGGATACATTTAAATTCAGCGTAAATCTCAAAATAAACTTGAAAAATCCTCAGCACTGTATTTTAGTCAGTGCCCATTCTCTAGTGCTGAAGGTTTAAAGGAGCTGGCCTTTGAATTCGTATCATGTGTGCCGAATGCATCCGATTATTTAGGATATACAGAGCAGGAGCAGGCCATTCGACCCAACCAGTCGATTCCCACCTTTATGGTCCGCTGGACATCCTCTCATCAGAATAACGCGATATTCCTTTTTCACACATATACTTATCTAACTGTCCTTTAAATGATTATATCCTACTTGCTTCAACAAATCCCTGTGATAGTGAGTTCCACATTCACAATCTATGATAAATATGTTTCTTGTGAATTCTTTATTGGATTTGTTCGTGACGATCTTATATTGATACCCTCCAGTGACGGTCCTCCCCACATGTGGAAACTCTCTCTCTCTGTGCATTTAACCTATCAAACCCTTTCATGTCTAGCAGACCTCTATTAGGTCACGCTCAGACTTCTCTTTTCAAGCGAAAAGAGACGCGGCCTGTTTATCCTTTCCTGATATATATCATCGCATTTCATGTATCCTCCTTGTAAATCCTCTCTTTACCCTCTCCAGTTCCATTATATCAATTTTGTAAATAATATGACGACCAGATTTGCACACAATACGCCAAATGTGGTCTATCCGTAGAGGATTCTGTAATGACTGGAAATCAAACCGGCGTCGCCAGGCTGTCTGATCAGAGTAAAAGGCTTCATTCGATCAGGCAGTTTATAGCATTCCTGAAGGCATTTTGCTTGCAGAATCTGATTCTACATTTTGAACTTTGTCAATCTGGTTGCACGGGCAGGACTTTGAAGGTGAGGGGGACACTCTAGCAGAGTATTTCTGGTTGGAGACTAACAGCACCAAATTGAATGGCTGAGTTGTCTTAGACAGTAGACGGGACGTTAAGGCGATGGCCGCCTAAACCGTTGTGCTCATTTATTGTGGTAAACTTTTGATGCTGATGAATCATCCTAGAATTTGACTGAAACTTACGTACAATAGGCATTGAATCCAAATCTCCTGAAAACTACTGGTCTCTGCCCCAGCATTGTTCACGTCTTGTTACAATGAACACTGACTATTGGAATAATTCACTTCTTGAATGAAGGTGGAACAGAGATCCGGTTCGGAGATGGAACTTTTCCTCACTTCTTCCTTCAGATCATTCTGGAGTGAACTGACAAAGATTTTTTTAAGAAATGACATTCAAAGAGAAAACGTGCATGACAGTTATCTTTACCACAAGACCTGTCCGTGCACCCCGATCAACAATGTGAAAAACTGACAGTCAGCTTCTGTGAGCAAAATTAATTTCGCTAAGTCCGTTATGTAAAGTCAGAGACTGTTAGAAATGGTCGGGTAAAAGCAGTTCCTTTTCACGTTGGAAGCCACTGGGCAAACCGACCTTAACAGACTCGAAACCGCAATGTTATGTTCCATGAGGAGAGGTTGAGTAGACTAGGCCTATATTATACAGAGTTTTGAAGAATAGGAGGTGATTTCATTGCAGAGCAGGCTCGAAGGGCTGAATTGCCGACCCTTTCTACTAATGCTTATTTTCTTATGTTCGTCGCATGCCTTGCGGATGTCCTCAGATCGATAATATGGAAAACGCAGAATCAGTCTCTGTAAGCAGGCGTTTCCATAACTTCAGTTGAGTAACTGTCAGAATTGGTCGCTTTTAGGGGAGATTTGGAACACAGAAGAATAAGTTTTGCCCGGTGAGTTAAACAACGGGAGCACAAGCCGAACCTGCAATTTTCTGACAACATCACGATTAAAACTGAACGCGGAGGCCTTATCCATTCGGCAATGTGTCCACAGCTGGTCACTTTGTTGTGGAGAGAATTGGGAGCTTTCTCAGGGCCTCAGCTCTGATTAGAGAAAGGGTTTTACTCAAATATAAATACATTTTGAATTATTCAACAGACGCGCTGTCAACTGGGTTCACTCCTACGCAAGGAAACCCATATCGCTTTCAAATATATCACCTTAGAAATTCGGTCTTCACAGCTGTAATCACACTAATATTAAGCAGGCACACGCACAGAATGATACTGGACAGACAGCACATCCCTTTTATACTGACAAAGAATGAACTGAACTGACAGCATATCCATTTAAAGAGACACAGAATGATCCGGGAGTGACAGCACAGACATATTAAACACATATTGGTCTACTTTGCTAAATCCTAAAATTTCCCCATCATCACCGGAAGTCCTCGGAATTGAGGAGGAGTTACTTCCACTCCCAAAGTGAGTTCTTTCATGGCTGAACACTCCGATAAGAGAGCCACAGACTCTGTCACAGGTGGGACAGACATTCGACGGTGGAAGGGGTCGGTTGGGCTGGATTGCCGCGCGCTCCTTCCGCTGCGTGCGCCTGGGCTCTTCATGCGCCTTGCATCAAGCCTTAAAGAGCACAACGCCCTCCCGGATTGACTTTATCCACCTCGGGCGATCTGCGGCCAGGGTTTCCCAGTTGTCAGTGGTGATGTCGCAGTTTACCAGAGAATCTTTGAGGATGTCCTTATAACGTTTATGCTGTCCTCCTTTGGCTCGGTCACCATGAAGGAGCTCTGCCTAAAGCATTTGCTTCGGGAGTCTCGTATCTGGCATGCGTACTATGTGGCCTGCACAGCGAAGCTGATCGAGTGTGGGCAGTGCTTCAATACTGGGGATTATATTAACTGGAATTTAGAAGAATGAGAGGGGATTGCATAGAAACAGATACAATTCTGACGGGATTGGACAGGTTAAATGCAGGAAGAATGTACCCGATGTTAGGGAAATCCAGAACTAGGGATCAGAGTCTAAGGATAAGAGATAAGCCATTTAGGACTGAGAAGAGGAGAAACTTCTTCACTCAGATAATTGTGAACCTGTGGAATTTTCTATCACGGAAAGTTGTTGTAGCCAGTTCGTTAGATATATTCAAAAGGGAGTAAGATGTTCCACTTACTGCTAAAGGGATCAAGTGGTATGGAGAGAAAGCGGGAATTGTATACTGATTTTGCATGATCAGCCATCATCATATGAATGATGGTGCAGGCTCGAAGGGCCGAATCGCCTACTCCTACATCCATTTTCTATGTTTGTATGTTTCTATGTATCCTGTTGATGTCCAATAGGTGAACAGCGTTTAATCATCCCCTCTATTCCAATGTAAGTGTTTTGAGGGACCGAATAGTCTGCTTCTGTGTAACAATTTATGGGGGCTGAATGACGTCCTTTTGTTCCACTACCACAGGCTTGAAGTACTGAATCGCCTCTACCCGTTCCTGCGTAACAGGCTCAAGTGGATGAATGGCCTCCTCCTATTCGTGTGTAACAAGCTCGAGTGGCGGAATGCCCTCCTGCTGTCTTGTCTAACAAGCTTGAGGGAGTGAATGAACTCCTCCTGTTCCTGATTAACCAGCCTCTGTGGGTTGAATATTCTTCTCCTGTTCCTATATAACCGGCTCGGGAGATTGAATGTCTTCCTCTTTTTCTAATGTATGAGCATCTATGGGCTTAATGACAACCTCCTGTTCCTATGCAACGGATTCGAGGGGCAGAATTGCCTTTTCCTATAACTATAAAACTGTCTGGAAGTGCTGAATGACCCGCCTCCTGTTCTTATTTAAAACGCTTGAAAAGTTGAATGGTGGCCACCTATTACTATTTAACATGTATGAGGGGATGAATAGCCTGCTCCTGCGTATAAGGTTCAAGGAACTGAAAGGCTTGTTCCTGTGCAGTAGCCTCACATCATCATCATCATCATCATAGGCAGTCCCTCGGAATGGAGGAAGACTTGCTTCCACTCTTAGCATGAGTTGGTAGGTGGCTGTACAGTCTAATACGAGAACCACAGTCTCTGTCACAAGTGGGACAGACAGTGTTTGAAGTAAAGGGTGGGCGTGGAGTCTGTTTTGTTGCACGCTCTTTCCGCTGCCTGCGCTTGATGTCTGCATGTTCTCGGGGATGAGACTCGAGCAGCTCAGTGCCCTCCCGGATGCACTTGCTCCACTTAGGGCGGTCATGGGCCAGTGACGCCCAAGTGTCAGTGGGAATGTCACACTATATCCGGGAGGCTTTGAGTGTGTCCTTGTAACGTTTCCACTGCCCAACTTTGGCTCGTTGGCCGTGGACGAGTTGCGAGTAGAGCGCTTGCTTTGGGTGTCTCGTGTCTGGCGTGCGAACTATGTAGCCTGCCCAACGGAGCTGATCAAGTATAGTCAGTGCTACAATGCTGGGTATGTTGGCCTGGACGAGGATATAAAATTTGGTGCGTCTGTCCTCCCAGGGGATTTGTAGGATCTTTCGGACAAATCATTGGTGGTATTTCTCCAACGACGTGCGGTGCCTACTTTATATGTTCCACATCTCTGAGCAGTACAGGATGGCGGGTATTACTACGGCCTGTCGACCATGAGCTTGGTGAAAGTATTTAGGACCTGGCCTTAAAACACACTTTTCCACAGGCGGCCGAAGGCTGCACTGGCTTTCTGTAGGCGTTGTTGGAACTTATTGTCAATGACAGCTCTTTTTGATAGGAGGCACCCGAAATAAGAGAAGTGGCCCACGTTGTCCAGGGCCGTGGATGACGGAGGGTCAATGCTGTGCAGCGAGGACACGTTGGTGAAGGATGTTTAGCGCACGCCACATGCATTCGTGCATCTCATTAAATGCCTCGACTGCGTCCTGGAGTTCAGCCTCTGTGTGAGCACAGATTCAGGCGTCATCCACGTACTGTAGCTCACGACAGAGGTTGGGATGGTCTTGGACCTTGCCGAGAGATGGCGAAGGATGAACAGGTTTCTCCTGGTTCTGTAGTTTAGTTCCACTCTTGCGGGGAGCTTGTGGACTGTGAGGTGGAACATGGCAGCGAGGAAAAATGAGAAGAGGGTTCGAGCGTTGACGCAGTCTGCTTGACCCCCGGTCCGGAAGTGGATTGCGTCTGTGATGTATCCGTTGGTAAGGATCACGGCCTGCATGTCATCGTGGAGCAGGCGGAGGATGGTGACGTACTTTTGGTGGCGTCCGAAACGGAGGAGGATGTTCCTTAGGCTCTCGTGGTTGAGAGTGGGAAAGGCATTTGTAAGGTCGAAGAAGGCCATGTTTCCTGCATTTTTCCTGCAGCTGTCGTGCTGCAAAAAATCATGTCTGTTTTTCCCCGGAGGGGACGAAATCTGCTCTGCAACTCCGCGAGGAGCTCCTCGGCCACAGGGAGAAGCCAGTTGAGAGTGAGGCTAGCGACGACTTTCCAAATGGCTGATAGCAGGGAGATTCCCCTTTAGTTGCTGCAGTCGGACTTACCGCCTTATTAAAGATGTTCACGATCACTGAATCACTAAGATCTCCCGACATGCGTTCCTCCCTCCAGATGCGAGAAAGAAGGTCAGGTATTCGCGCCAGCAGTGCCTCACTGCCATAATTTAGTGCCTCTGCAATGATTCCGTCAGCCCCCGTAGCCTTGTTATTTTTTAGCTTTCTTATGGCGTTTGCTACCTCGTGCAGTGTTGGGGTCTCATTGAGGTGGTGGCGGGTAGCATTCTACGGAATGGAGTCAAGTACACTAATGTCAAGCATTGGATTACATCGGATATACAGCACTGAAACAGGCCATTCGCCTCAGCCAGTCTTTTATGCTCCACTGGAGCCTCCGCTCAACATTCCTCAACAGCCTAATGCTCTATTTCCTTCTCTCTCATATGCCTGTCTAGCCCCTCCTTAAATACTTCCATACTATTCTCTTCAACCACTCCCTGTGGTACCGCGTTCCACAATTTCACCACTCTTTGGGTAAATAAGTTTCTTCTGAATTCCCTATTTTGATTTCATGGTGTCTATCTTATATTGATGGCGTCCAGTTATTCTGTTCCCCACAAGTTAAAACATTCTAATTGTATCCACTCCATCAAAATCTTTCATAATTTTAAATGTCTGTATCATGTCACGCCTCAGCCTTCCTTTTTCAAGAGAAAAGAGACACTGCCTGTTCATCCTTTCCTGATTTGTATACGCTGGCTGTTCTGGTATTATCCTTGAAAATCTTCTCTGCATCCTCTGAAATGCCTCTATGTTCTTGTTATAATATGGCGACCGGAACTGTACGTAGTACTCCAAGCGTGATCTAATGAAGGTTAAATACAGGTTTAGCATAATGTCGCTACTTTTCAATTCTGTATGTCTAGAAATAAATCACCGTGTTTGGTTTGCTTTTTTATGGCCTTGCTAACTTATGCCGTTATTATTTAGAGTTGTTGTATTTGTACTCCGATATCCCTTTGTTCCTGTACACCACCCAGACTGGCACCTTCCAATAATAAGTGACCTCAATAAGTCTCCTACTTAAATGTAACACCTCACATTTATATGCTTTGAAATTCATTTGGCAATTATATGCCCATTCTGCAAGTTTATTAATGTCCTCTTGTAAGTTGCTGCAGTGTTCCATCGTATTAACTATCCCTCCTAATTTGGTGTCACCCGCACATTTAGAAATGTTGTTTTTCATTCCGAGGTCTAAATCTTTAATATAAATTTTGAACAACAGTGGTCCCAGCACCGATCCTTGTGAAACGCCACTACGCGCCTTCTGCGGCTAAGAAACGCTAACTTTGACACATACTCTTTGATTACTGTCTTGAAGCCAGCTAGCTATCCATTCTGCTAGTTGTCACCTGACTCCTCATTCTCTGACCTGGCTTGAGGCTCTTCTTGTTCCGATGAACAATCTATTTTTTTTATTTTATTCATTCAAGCATGTCGACATCGCTAGCAAGAGCCGGATTTGTTGCCCATCTCCATCTGCCCTTGTGAAATTGTTGGTGAGTCACTTTACGCAACCGACTGGCTCGCCAGGCCATTTCAGAGGTCAGTTAAGAGCCAACGACATTGCTGTGGGTTTGGAGTTACATGTTGGCCCAGACCGGTAAGGACGGCAGAATTCTTTCCCGAAAGGAGACAAGTGAACCAGATGAGGAGTTTGTTACAATGGTCATCATTATTGATACTTTTAAAATTCCAGATTTACTTAATTGAATGTAAATATCCCCACTCTCGTGGTGGGCTATGATTTCTTCTCTCTGGATTACTAGTCCAGTGACATAACCATCATGCTACTATGATTGACCTCCATCTGTGTAAGCGCTCAAGGGCTTGAATGACACTTCCTAATCCTTTGCAACCGGTTGAGGGAAGGAATGGTGTGCCCTGTTCCTACGCAACAGGATCGGGAGATTGATTAGCCTCCTCCTGTTCCTGTATAACAGGTTCGTGAGTCGCAAATGCCTCATCCTCAGCCTTTTGAATTGCTAAATGGACTTCTACTCTTCTTATCGATAAGTCTCAAGGAGCTCAATGGCTTCCGCCAGTCCTATGCCTCAGGTTCGAGGGGTTAATGTCCTTCCCCTGTCCTTGTGCAACAGACTGGAGAGGCTCAATGGCATCCTCCTATTTCTGCTCAACAGCTTCGTTGGTTTGGCATTGCCTTCTGGTCAACTATGCGAAAGATTCGAGCGACCGAATGGAGTTCGACATTTCTTGTAAAATAGACGCACACAGCTGAATGGCTTCCTCCTGCCCTTTGAAATTGGTTTGAGGGGTTTAGTGACTCATTGGCCTCCACCTGTCCCTGAGTAACAGGCTCGATTGCTTGCATCCGTTACTGTGCAAAATATTCAGATGATACTTGGGAAGGACTGGAGCCACTAGTGCAACAGAAAGTGCAGGGACCACAGTTAGCCTTCTCTGAAGTATTGCTTTGATGCAAAGTTCACTGTGCGGCCCTGGCTCAAATCCTGACTCTGGTGGGAGTCGAACACAAAAACTTTGAATGTTTAATATGCCAAGAATTAAAAACTAACGTGCTATCCATTGCGCCACAGAGTCGCCAAATTTTGCATCAATACAAAAGTAAAATAGTGTTGATGCGTAATCTGAGCTAAAAACAAACCTGGAAACACTCAGCAGAAGAGGCAGAATCTGCAGAGAGAGAAACAGAGTGAACATTTCAGGTCGATGAACTTTCATCACCACTGGATCAAGCTCCGCCGTCTAAAACGGATGCCCTGTCAGACCCGAATCATTATGTTTGAAAGGGATGTTTTGTCATGGACTCGTAGAACCTTTCAGCACGGAAGGAGGCTACTTCGGCCTAGCGTGTCCGCACCGTCCGAAAATTGATATCCCGCCTAATCCCACTTTCCAACTCTTCTTTTAACCATGTAACAATCTATTTTTTTTTCAAGCATGTTGACATCGCTAGCAAGCGGTTAATGGCCTTCTCCTTTACTTGTGTAACAGACTGGAGAGGGTCAATTGCCTCCTACTATTTCTGTGCAACAGGTTCGTTGGTTTGGCATTGCCTTCTCGTCATCTATGCAACAGGTTCGCGCGACCGAATTTGATGCAGTCATCCTCAGTATTGAATATCCAACTAATTTGGCGTCATCCGCAAATTGAGAAATTGTGTTTTTGATTTCCAGGTAGAAGTCATTAACATAAATTGTAAAAAACAGTGCTCCCAGCACAGATCCTTGTGGAACAGCACTACCCACCTTCTGCTACTCTGAAAAGCTAACTTTTACCCCTACACTCTGCTTTCTGTCTTAAAGCCAGCTAGCTATGCATTTATCTCGTTGTCTCTAGACTCCACATTCTCTGACCTCTCTTGCGGTTCTTCTTTATCCTGTGTAACAATCTAGAGATCCTATTGTTTATTTTATTCATTCTAGTATGTGGACAATGCTAGCAAGGGCAGCCTTTGTTGCACTTCCATAATTGCCCTTTTGAAGGTGATGGTTAGCCACCTGATGCAAATGAGTTTCTCGCTAGGCCTTTTCAGAGGGCCGTAAAGAGCCAACCACTTTGCTCTGGATCTGGAGCCACATTTGGGCCCAGACCAGTAAGGACTGCAGTTTTCCTTCACTAAAGGAGATTATTGAAAGAGATGGGTGTGTTGCGTCAATGGTCAACATTATTAACACTTTCAAATGTCTAGATGTATTTAATTGAATTTAAATTGTCCTACTCTCTTGTGGACTTTGATTTTCTGTCACTGGATTACTAGTCCAGTGCCACAGGCCTCCGGCTGTGTAATGTGCTAGCGGGGCTGAATGACTCAGGCTGTTCCTGTGCAATAGTTTGAGGGACGGAATGTCGTCCCCCGCGTCCTATGTAACAGGTTCTAGGGGTTGATTATTCTCCACCTGTTCCTGTATAACAGGTCGGTGTGTCTGAAATGCCTCGTCCTAATCCTATGCAACATCTTCTATTAAGGGGAGAGTGGTGTGGGGGAGGGGAGGCGGTGGGGAGGACGGTCGCAATGCAGAGAAATCTAGACTGCTAAAGAGAAATGAAAAGGAAGCAATGCCGGAAAGTGATTGTTGTAATGTAACCACATTATGTCAAGAAGGGACAGAGTATACAAACAAAAGAGTGCACTAATAAATAGGATCCTGATAAGAAAAAAAGCGATAAGATAAATCGGGCTATAGTGCAAAAAAATTTTATGATCTCTATTAATGTTAAAAAGACCAATCCAAAAGCATTGTATCTGAATGGACGAAGCATCTGTAATACGATAGAAGATTTAACAGCGCAAATAGATGTAAACAGATACAATATCGTTGCAGTTACAGATATATGGTTGCACGGTGACCAGGGTTGGGAACTGAATATCAAACATTATCCGGTATTTAGAAAGGAAAGGCAAAAAGGAAGAGCGGATTGTGTGGCCTTGTTAGTAAAGGATGGTATCAGCGCAATAATGAGAAAGGTATTCGGCTCAGAAAGACAAGATGTAGATTCAGTTGGATGGCGCTAAGGAGAACGAAGGATCAGAAAAGATTGGTGTGAGTTGTCCATCGGCCTCCAAACAGTTGTGGTAGTGTGGAGGATAACATCAACAGGAAATTAGAGCTGCATGTAACAAGGGTACTACCTTCATCGAAGGTGACTTTAAACTACATATAAATTAAAGTAATAATAACGTGGCCGATGAATTCCTGGCGTTTGTACCAGTTGTTATTTTAGCCCAGTATTTTGCGGAGCCTACTAGGGAACAGAATATCCTAGATTGGGTCTTGTGTAATGAGAAGGGGTTAATTAAAAGTCAAGTTGTCTGGGGTCCTTTAGCGAAAAGTGGCAATAACTCGATTAAACTCGTTATTAAGATGGAAAGTGAAGTAGCGCAATCCGAATCTATGGTCCTAAATCTAAGCAAAGGAAACTACGAATGCATGGGGAATGAATTGCATGGGGTATGATAGATTGGGAAGAATCAATAAACGTCATGTTGGTGGATGGGCAAGGACAAACATTTCAGGAACGAATGTATCAATTGCGGCAGTTATACTTTCCTTTCTGGTGTAAAATAAAGGATGCTGGCCCAACCTTAGTTAACAAAATAAATTAAGGATAGTATTAGATTCAAAGAAGAGTTATACAAAGTTGCCAGTAAAAGTACAAGCCTGAGGATGGGGAACAATTTAGAATTCAGCAAAAATGTGCGAAAAGATTGATTGAGAGGCGAGAAATAGAGTGTAAGAATGAACTTGCAAGGAAAATAAAAACCGGCTGCAGTAGATTCTACAAGTTCGTATAAAGAAAAGATTAGTGAAGATAAATGTAGGCCCTTTACAGGCAGAAACGGGGGAATTTATAATGTGGAACAAGGAAATGGCAGGACAATTAAATAAATACTTCGGTTCTGTCTTCACGGAGGACATAAATAACATCCCAAAAATGCTTGTGAACCAAAGGTCTAGTGCGCAAGAGGAATTAATGGACATGATTATTTGTAAGAAAATAGCGCTAAGGAAACTAATGGGAATGAAGGCCGATAAATCCCCAGGGCATGATGATCTGCATCCCAGAGTACTAAAAGAAGTTGCAATGGAAACAGTGCATGCATTGGTTGACAACTTCCAAACATCTGTAGATTATGGAACAGTTCCTGCAGTTTGCACGGTGGCAAATGTAACCACACTGTTTAAAAATGGAGGAGGAGAGAAAACAAGGAACTACAGACCGGTTTGCCGAACACCAGTTGTAGGGAAAATGCGAGAATCTATAGTAAAGAATAGTATAACGGAATACTTAGATAATACCAAAGGAATTAGACAAAGTCAACATGAATTCCTGAAAAGAAAGTAATGTTTGACAAACCTACTCGAGTTTTTGAGGATGCAACTGATAGAAAAGTTGAGGGAGAACAAGTGGATATAGTATTTGGATTTTCGGAAGGCCTCTGACAAAGTCCCACGTAAGATGTAGTGTGCAAAATTAAAACATATATGATTGGGGGTAATATACTAGCATGGATTGAAAATTGGTTAATGGACAGGAAATTGGATCGATGGGCAGAGGGACCTGGTGTCCTTGCTAAATAGTCTATTGAAAGCATACATGCAGGTGCAGCAATCAGTTAGGAAGGCAGATGGTATGTTGGCCTTCATTCAAAAGCGGATGTGAGTAAATAAGTAAAGATGTGTTACTACAGTTCTATAGGGCCTTGGTGAGACCGCACCTGGAGTATTGTGTGCAGTTTTGGTTTCGTTACCCAAGAAAGGATATTCTTGCCACAGAGGGAGTGCAGCGAAGGTTCACCAGATAGATTATTGGGATGGCAGGACTGTCGTATGAGCAGAGATTGGGTCGACTCGGCCTGTATTCTGCAGAGTTTAGAAGAATGAGAGAGGATCTCATTGAAACGTATACAATTCTGAAAGGGTTGAATAGACTGGATGCGGGGAAGATGAATCACCTGATTGGTAAGGTTATAACAAGGGGTCACAGTCTCAGGATACGGGGTAGGAAATTAGGAAGGAGAAGGTGAGATTTTCTTTTCATTCAGAGAGTGGTGCAGCTGTGGAATTCCTTTTCACAGAAGGCTGTGAATGCCGAGTCACTGAATATATTTAAGATGGAGCTGGATTTCTAGATACAAAATACATCAAGTGATATGCGGGAAAAGCGTGAATATGGTGTTGAGATAGAGGATTAGGAATGATCATATTAAATGGCGGTGCGGACTCGAAGGGCCGAATGTATTACTACTGCTCCCGTTTTCTATGTTTCTATGTTCTCGGATCTAAATGGACTTATACTCTTCTTGTAGAGCAAGCTCATGGAACTGATCGGCTTCTGCCTCTCCTAAGGCTCAGATTTGAGGTGTTAATGGCCTCCTCCTTTCCCTGTGCAACAGTGCGGTGCGGCTGAATGGCCTCCAGCCTTCTGTGTAACAGGAAAGTGTTCCTCCTCGTCATCTATGCAGCAGGTACGAGCGGCCGAAGGCGTTCTACTATTCTTGTATAAAAAGCCCAAGGATCTGAATTACTTCCTCTTGTCCTTTGCAACTGGCTCGAGGGGCTCATGGATTTCTGCTGTCCTTCTCTAACAGGGTCGATGGCTTGCTCTTGTTCCTGTATAATAGACTCAGGTTCTAAGAGAACTCAATGGAAAAGTGGGTCGGATTGGAGCCACTTATGTAGCAGGAATTGCAGGGAATGCAGTTTCCCTTCTCTGAAGTATTGATTTGCTGCAAAATGCACTGAGCTGCTGAAGAAACACCAGATCATGACCAAAATTCCAACTAAAATCCGACCTATCCAGACTAATGCCACTTTCCAGCTCTTGGTCCATAGCCTTTTAGGTTACTGGAATTGAAGTGCACATTCAAGGACTTTTAAAAGTGGTGAGGACTTCTGCCTCTAAATCACTTTCAGGAGTGGTTTCCAGACTCTCAGCACCCCTGGGTGAAAACAGTGTACCTCAAATTCCGGAAAACCTCCAACAATTACTTTAAATCTATGAAGCCTGGTTGTTGGCCACTCTGCTAAGGGAAATAGATCCTTTCTATGCACTCGATCTAGGCCACTGATAATTTTATTCACTTCAATACGGACCCCCTTAGCCTCCTCTGTTCCAAAGAAAACAAACCCAGCCGATGCAATATTTACTCAGAGCTAAATTCACCATCCGCCTAAATCTAACCTGTATGCTCACGAGTGCTGTCTGATCCTTCCTGTAATGCGGTGACCAGAGAAGCATGCAATAATTTAGCGGTGGCCCAACTAGAGTTTTACACATTTGAAGCATAACTTCCCCGATCTTATATTCTATAGCTCATCTAATGAAGACAAGTATTCCGTGTTGCTTCTCAACATAGAAACATCGAAAATTGATTCTGCAGTACACCATTCGACACTTCGAGCCTGCACCACCACTCAATAAGATCATGGCTGATCCTTCCCTCAGTACCGCTTTCCTGTTTCCTCCCTACCTCTTGATCCTTTTCGCCATAAGGGCCACAATAACTCCCTGTTGAATATATCCAATGAACTGGCATCAACAACTCTTTGCGGCAGGGAATTCCACAGGTTAACAACTCTCTGAGTGAAGAAGTTTCTCCTCATCTTCGTTCTAAATGGCCTACCCCTTATCCTAAGGCTGTGTACCCTGGTTCTGGACTTTCCCAAAATGTTGAACATTCTATCCGCATCTAACCTGTCCAGTCCCGTCGGAATCTTACATGTTTCTACGAGATTCCCTCTCATCCTTCTAAACTCCAGTGTATAAAGGCCCAGTTGATCCAGTCTCTTTTCATATGTCAGTCTAGCGATCCCTGGAACTTCGTTGCACTCCCTCAATAGCAAGCACTTCCTTCCTCAAATTAGGAGACCAAAACTGAACACAATATTCCAGGTGAGGTCTCACCAATGCCCTTTACAACTTCAGTAAGACGACCCTGCTCCTATACACAAATCCCCTAGCTATGAAGGCCAACATACCATTTGCGTTCTTCACAGCCTGCTGAACCTGCATGCCAACTTTCAATGACTGATGAACCATGACACCCAGGTCTCGTTACACCTCACCTTTTCATAATCTGCCGCCATGCAGATAATATCCTGATTTGTTGTTTTGCCATCAAAGTGGATAACCGCACATTTATCAACAGTTATCATACATCTGCCATGTATTTGCCCACTCACCTAACCTGTCCAAGTCAACCTGCAGCATCTTAGCGTCCTCCTCACGGCTCACACCGCCAGCTAATTTAGTTTCATCTGCAAACCTGGAGATATTGCACTCAATTACTTCATCTGAATCATTAATGTATTCTGTGAAGAGCTAGGATCCCAGCATTGAGCCCTGCGGCACTCCACTAGTCACTGCCGGCCATTCTGTAAAGGACACGTTTATCCAGACTCTCTGCTTCCTGTCTGCCAACCAGTTCTCGACACTTCGGTTTGTCTTCACAAAGGAAGATACAGATCACCTTCCGAATGTACTAGGGGACAGTGGGTCTAGTGAGAATGAGGAACTGAAAGATATCCTTATTAGTGGGAAATTGTGTTGGGTAGTTGATGGGATTAAAGGCAGATAAATCGCCGAGTCCTGATAGTTTGCATGTCAAAGTACTTAAGGAAGTGGCCCGAAAAAAAGTGGATGCATTGGTGTTCATTTTCCAACAATCTATCGACTCTGGATCAGTTCCTATGGACTGGAGGGTATCTAATGTAACGCCACTTTTGAAAAATGAAGGGAGAAACAAAGCGGGTAATTAAAGACCGGTTAGCCTGACATCCGTAATGGGGAAAATGTTGGAATCAATCATTATGGAGCCCATTTCGAAAGCAGTGACAAGATCGGACCGAGTCAGCATAGATTTATGAAAGGGAAATCGTGCTTGACGAATCTTCTGGAATTTTTTGAGGATGTAACTAGTAGAGTGCACAAGGATAACTAATGGATGTGGTGTATTTCGGCTTTCAAAAGGCTTTTGACGAAGTCCGGCACAAGAGATTGGTATGCAAAGTCAAAGCGCATGGTATTGGTGGTAGTGTACTGACGTGGATAGAGATCTGGTTGGCAGACAGGAAACAGAGAGTCGGGCTGAACGGGTCGTTTTCAGAATGGCAGGCAGTGACTAGTGGACTGTCGCAGGGCTCAGTGCTGGAACCCCAGCTCTTTACAATATACATTAACGATTTGGATAAAGGGATAGAGTGTAATATATCCAAGTTTGTGGATGACACTAAACTGGGTGGCGGTGTGAGCTGTGAGGAGGAAGCTAAGAGGCTGCAGGGTGACGTGGACAGTTTAGTTGAGTGCGCAAATACATGGCAGATGCAGTATAATCTGGATAAATGTGAGGTTATCCATTTTGGGGGCAAAAACACGAAGGCAGAATATTATCTAAATGGTGGCAGACTAGAAAAAGGGGAGATGCAGCGAGACCTGGGTGTCATGGTTCATCAGTCACTGAAAGTGTGCACGCAGGTGCAGCAGGTGGTAAAGAAGGCAAATGGTATGTTGGCCTTCGTAGCTAGGGGATTTGAATATAGGAGCAGGGAGGTCTTACTGCAGTTGTACAGGGCCTTAATGAGTCCTCACCTGGAATATTATGTTCAGTTTTGGTCTCCTAGTCTGAGGAAGGACGTTCTTGCTATTGAGGGAGTGCAGCGAAGGTTCACGAGACTGATTCCCGGGATGGCAGTACAGACGTTTAAGGAGCGACTGGAATAACTCGGCCGGTATTCACTGGAGTTTAGAAGGATGAGATGCAACCTCATAGATATATTCAAGAGGGAGTTAAATATAGCCCTTACGGTTAAGGGGATCAAGAGGTATGGAGAGACAGCGGTACTGAAGGAATGGTCAGTCATGATCTGATTGAATGCCGGTGCATGCTCGAATGGCCGAATGGCCTACGCCTGCAACTATTTTCTTTGTTTTTCTGTTTCTATCCACGTAAGTACATTACCCCCAATACCATGTGCTTTGATTTTGCACACAAATCTCTTGTGTGCGATCTTATCTAAAGCCTTTTGTAAGTCATAATACACTACATCCATTGGTTCTCCCTTGTCCACTCTGCAAGTTACATATTCAGAACATTCTGGAAGATTCGTCAAGCTTAATTTTCCTTCATAAATCCATGCTGACTTGGACCGACCCTATCACTGCTTTCCAAATGCGCTGCGATTTCATCTTTAATAATTGATTCAAACATTTTCCCCACGACTGATGTCAGGCTAACCGGTCTATAATTACCCATTTTCTATCTCCCTCCTTTTTTTAAAAGTGATGTTACATTACCAACCCTCCAGTCCATGGGAACTGATCCAGAGTCGATAGACTGTTGGAAAATGATCACGAATGCATCCACTATTTCTCGGGACACTTCCTTAAGTACTTTGGGATGCAGACTATCAGGCCCCGGGGATTTATCGGCCTTCAATCCCATCAATTTCCGCAACACAATTTCCCATCTAATCAGCATATCCTTCAGTTCCTCTTTCGCACTAGACCCTCGGCCCCCTAGTACATCCAGAAGGTTATCTGTGTCTTCCGTCGTGAAGACAGAACCAAAGTATTTGTTCAATTAGTTTGCCTTTTAATTGTTCCCCATTATAAATTCACCTGAATCCGAATGCAAGGGACCTACCTTTGTCTTCACTAATCTTTTTCTCTTCACATATATATAAAAGCTTTGGCAGTAATTTTTACGCTTCTGGCACGCTTCGTCTCGTACTCTTTTTTCCCCCTCTTAACGAAACCCTTAGTCCCCCTTGGCAGAATTCTAAATTTCTCCCAGTCCTCAGGTTTCCTGATTTTTCTGCCAATTTATATAACTCTTCCTTGGATTTAACACTATCCTTAATTTCCCTTGTTAGCCACGGTTGAGCCACTTCCCCGTTGTATTATTACTCCAGACAGGGATGTACAATTGTTGAAGTTCATCCTTGTGGTCTTTAAATGTTTCCCATTGCCTATCCACCGTCAACCCTTTAAGTATCATTTGCCAGTCTATTCTAGCTAATTCACGCCTCATACCATCGAAATTACCTTTCCTAAAGTTCAGATCCCTAGTTTCTGAATTAACTGTGTCACTCTCCATCTTATAAAGAATTCTACCATGTTATGGTCACTCTTCCCCAAGCGGCCTCGCACAACAAGTTTGCCAATTAGTCCATTCTCATTACACATCACAACCACGATGGCCAGCTCTCTCGGTGGTTCCTCGACATATTGGTCTGGAAAACCATCCCTAATATACTCCAGGAAATCGTACTCCACCGCATTGCTACCATTTTGGTCAGCCCAATCAATATATAGATTCAAGTCGCCCATGGTAACTGCTGTACCTTTATTGCACACATCCCTTATTTCTTGTTTGATGCTGTCCCCAACCTCACTACTACTGTTTGGAGGTCTGTACACAATTCCCAGTATCGTTTTCTGCCATTTGGTATTCTGCAGCTCCCCCCATACCGCTTCCAAATCATCCAAGCTAATGTCCCTCCTTATCATTGCATTAATTTCCTCTTTCACCAGCAACGCCACCCCGCCTCCTTTTTCTTTCTGTCCATCCTTCACAAGCATCGTATCTACCTGCCCTGTTACCGTCAAGGATTCTGTGGACATGCACTCCAAGGTCATTTGCACCTCTACACTCATCAGTGGCCTAACATTTAATTTTTATTCGCTTTCCCTATAAGCACTCCCCAAATGCATTATCTAACACTTCTCCGGTTTGAATTCCATTAAACCCCTGACCAGTTATTTGATATCTACCTGCAATGTACAGCTCTCTTCCTCATTATCAAGCATACCTGGTTGACCAATCTTTTAGTCACCTGCGCTAATTTGTATTTAGTGGCTCGGTGTCAAATTTGTATCACATAATACTTTTGTGAAGCGCCTTGGACATTTCGCTAATTTCAAGGTGCAAATTATATATAAGTTGTTGTTGTTGTTTAAAATGTGTGTTACATAACGTTATATAGAGATTGCATCACAGAAAGAAACTGGTGTTGCTAGAGTTAATGCTGCACACTACCCTACTTCACTTGACCTGTCAGCATATTGATCTATTGCTTTCTCAGTCATGTGCTCAGGTAATTCCCTTTAAAATGAATCTGTGCTATTCGCCTCAACGACTGCTTGTGTAGCATCTTCCACATTCTAAACACCCTTTGGCAAATAATTTGCTCTTGAATTGTCGACTGAATTTATCGGTGACCTCCCGTTCGGAACTCCTGCACAATAGCAAACATTTTCTCCACATCAACTCGTTCAAATACCTTCATAATGTTAAAAATATATCTCACTTGTTTTTCGAGAAAGAAGCTCCCCAGACTGTTCAGTTTTTCCCGAAATGTAAATTATTTCAGTTCTGACCGAAATTTTTCCTTCTTTGCTGTGAGATTCTGTGATTCTGTGATTTAATTTTCACATCGTCTGGGAGATCCAATCGGGCAAGCATGCAGGCGGTCTCTCTGACAAATTGCACCGACGATTCGACTATTAAAGTAAGTCTACTGTGTAGCTGCGATGGCCGGGTGGTTAAGACGTTGTACTTGAAATCCAATGGGATTTCCCCGCGCAGGTTCGAACCCTGCTCGCAGCGATTCTACAGGTGCTTTTTTTTTATCGACTCACGGGGATCTCATTGGAATCTGATCACAATTCGCTCCACTGCCCTTTATTACACTGATTGACGCGAAGCTGTTGTTCGAACTGGAAACAGTAACAGTTTATCGGTATTAATTGTTGGTCTGTTGGCCACTATCTGCAAAAATCAGTGAGCAATATACACAGCATGAAAAAATGCCTTTTAATAAAGATCAGTGCATTGTTTGGGAGGAACTCACCTTTATTTAATGAGTGCGAACGAGGTTTGGTTTTATAAGGATGAACAAGTTTTGCCAAAATGACCACGGCAGCGTTTGACGTTGCAATTTTCTGATAACATCAGTGTTTGCATGAAAGTAGATGCCTTATCCATTAAACGATGTGGCACCTGCAGTTTGCAGCAGACTAATGTACAGCAAAATTCTAATGGGTCAAAGTGTAATAGAAAGGCAAGCATGACATCTCGGTGCCGCAATGCAAGGAGTATTTGGAACCCAGGAGAGGGCTCTGAGCTAGTTAGAGTGGGTGAGAGCTCAGATCACAGGACCCGAAGAAAAAATGTAAAAGGCAGGAGGCAACAGAGCAGAGTAGCACTGGCGTAAGTGTAAACGACAAGGTGATAGGAAGGGAAAATATGTATGAATATAAAGAGGCTACAGGAGTGGTCAAAACTAAAAATCCTGGTTTAAAAACTAGTATTAAAACACTCTACCTAACCGCACGCAGCATTCGAAATAAAGTAAATGATTTGACGGCACAAATCATCATAAATGGGAAAGATTTGGTGGACATTACAGAAACGTTGGAGGTTGGCCAGGACAGGGAATTAAACATACAGGGGTATCTGACAATTCGGAAAGATAGACAAGAAGGAAAAGGAGGTGGGGTAGCTCTCTTAGTAAGGGATGATATCAGGGCAGGTGTGAGAGACGATACTGGCTCCAATGAACAAAATGTTGAATCATTGTGGGTGAAGATTCGAGATAGTAAGGGGAAAAAGTCACTGGTGGGCGTAGTTTATAGGCCCCCAAATAATAGCTTCACGGTGGGGCGGGCAATAACCAAGGGAATAATGGAGGCATGTGAAAAAGGAACGGCAGTTATCATGGGGGATTTTAACCTACATATCGATTGGTCAAATCAAATCTCACTGGGTAGCCTTGAGGAGGAATTCATAGAATGCACACGGGATTGTTTCTTAAAACAGTATGTTACAGAACATACAAGGGAGCAAGCTATCTTAGATCTGGTCCTGTGTAATGAGACAGGAATAATAAACGATCTCCCAGTAAAAGATCCTCTCGGAATGAGTGATCACAGTATGGTTGAATTTGTAATACAGTTTGAGGGTGAGGAAGTAGTGTCTCAAACGAGCGTACTATGCTTAACCAAAAGTGACGATATTGGGATGAGTGCAGAGTTGTTGAAGTAGACTGGAAACACAGACTAAACGGTGGCACAATTGAGGAACAGTGGAGGACTTTTATGGAGATCTTTCATAGTGCTCAACAAAATATATATTCCTGTGAAAAAGAAGAGCGGTAAGAGAAGGGATAACCAGCCGTGGATAACCAAGGAAATAAAGGAGAGTATCTAAATAAAAACCAATGCGTATAAGGTGGCCAAGGTTAGTGGGAAACTAGCAGATTGGGAAAATTTTAAATGACAGCAAAGAATGACGAAGAAAGCAGTACAGAAAGGAAAGATAGATTACGAAGTTAAACTTGCACAAAACATAAAAATAGTTAGTAAAATCATTTACCGATATATAAAACGGAAAAGAGTGACTAAAGTAAATGTTGGTCCATTAGAAGATGAGAAGGGGGATTTAATAATTGGAAATGTGGAAATGGCTGAGACCTCAAACAATTATTTTGCTTCGGTCTTCACAGTGGAACACACAAAAACCATGCCAAAAATTGCTGGTCACGGCAATATGGGTTGGAAGGACCTTGAGATAATCACTATCACTAGGGGGGTAGTGCTGGACAGGCTAATAGGACTCAAGGTAGACAAGCCCCCTGGTCCTGATGAAATGCATCCCATGGTATTAAAAGAGATGGCAGACGTTCTAGCAGATGCATTCGTTATAATCCTCTGGACTCTGGGGAGGTACCAGCGAATTAAAAAGCAGCAAATGTAACGCCTCTGTTTAAAAAAGGGGGCAGACAAAAGGCAGGTAACTATAGGCCGGTTCGTTTAACATCTATTATGGGGAAAATGCTTGAAGCTATCATTAAGGAAGAAATAGCGGGACATCTAGAAAAGAATAGTACAATCAAGCAGATGTAACATTGATTCAGGAAGGGAAAGCATGTTTAAATAATTTACTGGAATTCTTTGAGGATATAACGAGCATGGTGGATAGAGGTGTACCGATGCATGTGGTGTAGTTAGATTTCCAAAAGGCTTTCGATAAGGTGCCACACAAAAGGTTACTGCAGAAGATAAAGTTACGCGGAGGCATAGGAAATCTATTAGCATGGATAGAGAATTGGCTGGCAAACAGAAAGCAGAGAGTCAGGATAATTAGGTCCTTTTTGGGTTGGAAATCGGTGTTTAGTGGTGTGCCACAGGGATCGATGCTGGGACCATAACTGTTTACAATATACACAGAGGACCTGGAAGAGGGGTCAGAGTGTCGTGTAACAAAATTTGCAGATGACACAAAGATTAGTGGGAAAGCGGATTGAGTAGAAGACACAGAGAGGCTGCAAAGAGATTTAGAAAGGTTAAGCGAATGGGCTAAGGTCTGGCAGATGGAATACAATGTCGGAAAATGTGAGGTCATCCACCTTGGGGAAAGAAAAACAGTAAAAAGTAATATTATTTGAATGGGGAGAAATTACAACATGCTGAGGTGCAGAGGGACCTGGGGGTCCTTGTGCATGAATCCCAAAATGTTAGTTTGTAGGTGCAGCAAGTAATCAGGAAGGCGAATGGAATGTTGGCCTTCATTGTGAGCGGGTTGGAGTACAACAGCAGGGACGTCCTTCTGCAACTGTATAGGGCATTGTTGAGGACGCACCTGGAGTACTTCGTGCAGTTTTGATCACCTTTCTTTGGGAACTATATACTAGCTTTGAAGGGGGTACATAGACGATTCACTTGGCTGATTCCGGAGATGAGGGGACTGCCTTATTATGATAGATCGCGTAGTCTGGGTCTTTACTCGTTGGGTTCAGAAGGATGAGGGGTGATCTAAAAGAAACATTTAAAATAATGAAAGGGATAGGCAAGTTAGAGGCAGAGAGGTTGTTTCCACTGGTCGGGGAGACTAGAACTAGGGGGCACAGCCTCAAAATGCGTGGGAGCCAATTTTAAACCGAGTTGAGAAGGAATTTGTTCTCCCAGTGAGTTGTGAATCTATGGAATTCTCTGCCCAAGGAAGCAGTTGAAGCTAGCTCATTGAATGTATTCAAATCACAGATCGATACATTTTTAACCAATAAGCGAATTAAGGGTTACGGGGAGCGGGCGGGTCAGTGGAGCTGAGTCCACGGCCAGATCAGCCATGATCTTGTTGAATGGCGGATCAGGCTCGAGGGGCAAGATGGCCTACTCCTGTTCTGAATTTTAATGTTCTTATAATGAGGGATTACGCAGTGGAATTGTATTTCGATCAATTCCACACTTTGCACTACAAACCAATCAGCGGCAGTGAGCCTTTCACTGATTGAAATACGAGAAGTCACAAATCCCCGGAGGATATGGAATTGTTCATTAAATGCTGGAAACACTCCGCAGGGCCACCAGCTCTCGGCAGAACTAATGTTTTGCAGCATTGCTTCAATGTATTGCAGGTTTGGTGTGAGTTTCGTCCCTGAATGTTTAAGCCGCTCTAACATACTTGCAGCCCAACCGCACAACCAACAATGAAATAAATGGCTCGTAATGGGTTCGAACTCGCCAATTTGGCGTTAGTAACAACAAGCGCTAACCAAGTGAGGCAACCGGCCTTCATGCGATGTACTTTCTGATGGCACTTTTACATTAAAATGATAGCATTCCTCCAGCGACTTTCACCTCAGCACTTCCCAAAGCTGTTCAGAGCAAATTAATTACTTTTAAAATGTGATCACTTTGTAGTGTAGGAAATGCAAAAATGTACAGCATGGAAGGAGGCCATTTCAGCCAATAGTGCCCGAGGAGGCCGATCAAGAGCTTTCCAGCCTAATTCCCACTTCCCAGCTCTAAGTCCGTCCTATGGGTTACAGCAATTTAAGTGGCATTCAAGTATTTTTAAAATGTGTGAGGGTTTCTGCCGCATTGAGGCATTGAGTTCCCGACCACCATGACGCCCTGGGTAAAGACATGTATCCTCACAGCTCGTCTAACCCTCCCCCTAATTCATCATCATAGGCAGTCCATCGGAATCGAGGAAGACTTGCTTCCACTCTTAGCATGTGTTCTTAGATGGCTGTCCAGTTCAATACGGGAACCACAGTCTCTGTCACAGGTCAGACAGACCGTCGTTGAGGGAAAGGATGGGCAGGGAGCCTGGTTTGCCGCAGCTCCTTCCGCTCCCTGCACCTGATTCCTGCATGCTCTCGGCGACGATACTCGAGGAGCTCAGCACACTCCCGCAGGCACTTCCTCCACTTAGGGCCATCTATGGCCAAGGACTCCCAGGTCACAGTGGGGATGTCACACTTTATCAGGGAGGCTTTGAGGGTGTATTTGAAACGTTTCCTCTGTCCGCCTTTAGCTCATTTGCCGTGGACGAGTTCCGAGAAGAGCGCTTGCTATGGCAGTCTCGTGTCTGGCATATGGCCTGCGCAGCGGAGCTGATCAAGTGTGGTAAGTGGTGCAATGCTGGGGATGATGTACTGGACGAGGACGCGAATGTTTGCCCGTCTGTCCTGCCAGGGGATTTGCAGGATCTTGAGGAGACATCGCTGGTGGCATTTCTCCAGCAACTTGAGGTGTTTACGTCGCTGAGCAATACAGGAGGGCGGGTATTACTACAGCCTTGTAGACCATGAGCTTGGTGAAAGTTTTGAGGGACTCATCTTCAAACACCCTTTTCCTCACGCAGCCGAAGGCTGCACTGGCGTACTGCAGGCGGTGTTGGATCTCGTCATCAATGCCTGCTCTTGTTGATAGGAGGCGCCCGAGATAGGGGAATTGCTCCAACCCGAAGTTAGTTTAAATCTATTCCCCCTGGTTGTTGACCACTCTGCAAAGGGAAACAGGACCTTCCTATCAACTCTATCTAGGGCCCTCATAAAGTTATGCACCTCAATATAGTCTCCCCTCAGCCTCCTCTGGTCCAAAGAAAACAGACTCAGTATTTCCAATCTTTCCTCATCACCAAAATTCTCCAGTCCAGGCACTTTTTTTGCAAATTTCCTCAGTACCCTTTCCAGCGCAATCACATCTTTTTTTTTTTAAATGTGGTGACCAGAACTGCACACAGTACTCCAGCAGCGGCCTAACCAATGTTTTATACAGTCAAGTACAATGTCCTTGCTGTAACCAGCAGAGTTACGGACCGAGAGCTGGTAAGTGGGGTTAGGCTGGATAACCTTTTGTTGGCTGGCGCAGGTACTGCAGGGATTCCAATACGACCAAGTTGATCTCTTGGACTAATTTGATCGCGTGGATGGAGAAGAATTTTAACAGATTTTTTCCCCACAATTAGCCTGGGATTTTTTTCTGCCTTTTTCCTTCTCCCCTGCGTTCGCATGGCTCGGGTTGGGGTGGTGTGTATTATTTTTCGGTGCAAGGGATGTAGAAGTTGTGTAACGCGGACCTATTGGGCTGGGCGTTCTTTATCTTTCCGCCATTGTCATACTTCACAGTTTCATATATAGCCTTCAGGGTTGTTGATCAAAGGGCCTTCTGGCTCTTTGTCGACTGGCATGTATATATGGGCCGAAGTGGCCTCCTTCAGCGCTGTGGATTTCTAGATTTCTATGTACTTTCAAAGCCCCAGACTATTCCTTCACAGAGCCAGACAGCTGCATAACATATTCAAACGGCTCTTTCACAGTCCCAGACTCTACCGTCACAGATTCACAATCTTCCAACACAGTCCCATACTCTACCTTCACAGATCCAAACTTTTCCTGCACCGACCAAGACAGCGGCTAAACAGACCCATCTAGCTCCATCACAGAGGGGTACTGATCCTACACCGAGTCAGACATTACTGCACAGATCCATACCCTTCTGTGCAGACAGGCAAAGCGCATCCACAGCATCAAAATGCTTGTGTACAGACTCAGACAGTTCCTTTCAGAGACCCAGCATTACCTACACAGGAGCAAATATGTCCTCATCAGCCGCAGACAACACCAACACATTTCCAGAGAGCTTCGACAGAGACACTGACATTTCCTTCGCGAAAGTAGGCAGCTCCTGTACAGAACCAGGCAGGTGCTACACTGAAGCAGGGATTAACAGCACAGGCATAAACTTTCCTACACAAACCCATACAGCTCTACCCTGGCCAAGGCATCACCAACACAGATCCAAGAGCTCCTACACAGATATAAGCAGTTCTTAAACGGGCGCAGACTGTTCCGAGAAAGGCACAGACTGCTCGTTCACCGAGCCAGACAGCTCGCTTCGGAGATGCAGACACCTCATTTAAAGATCAAGACAGCACCGGTACTGAATCAAAAATCTCAATGCAGAACCACACTGACCCAGGGAGATCAACCACAGACAGACACACTCCAACACAGACGCAGACTCTCCGGCACAAACAGAGACAACTCTTGCACAGACCCAGTCAGCTCCAAACCTGACACATAGAGCTGCAACACAAACCCCGACGCTCCTACACAAACCCGGACAACACTTAAACAGACACAGTCAGCTCAAAATCTGATACAGGCAGCTGCAACACAGACAGCACCGAAAGAGACCCAGAAACTATTACACAGAAACAGAAGGCTCTTACAGTGACACAGACACTCCTACATATACTCAGAGAGCGTGTCATTGAATCCAATGCATAATGCTGAAGATAACTGAATTAAATAGGCTTACAAAGGACAGCATAGCGTATACTGCCTTTCTGGCTATTCTGACCATGCCAGCGTTTATGTTCCACTCTAATATTCTGGAGTCTTTCCTAATTTAAATCTATCAGCATAGCCATCTATTCCTTTCTTCCTCATATGATTATTTAGCCTCTACTTATATGTATCTATATTATTCGCTTGAATCACTCCTACGCTTTTGAGTTTCACATTCTCATCACTCTTTCCAGAAAGAAGTTGCTTCTGAATTCTCTATTTGATTTCTGGATTTCTTGATGACTATCTTATATTGGTGGCCTCCAGTTATGCTCTTCCCCACATGTGAAAACATTTTCTCTGTAAACATTCTATCAAAATCTTTCATAATTTTAAATAAATCTATTAGGTCACCCCTATAGATCAATCTTCAAGAGAAAAGAGACCCAGCTTGTTCATTACTTCCACTTATGAATAACCTCCCATTTCTGGTAGCATCCGTGTAAGTCTTCTCTGCACCCTCCCAAATGCCTCTATATCATCTTTATAATAGGATGACCAGTATTGCATGCAGCACTCTAAGTGTGGTCTAACCGAGGTTCAATACAGGTTTAGCATAATCTTCCTATTTTGCTATTCTATACCACTAGAAATAACTTCCAATGCTTAGTTACCTTTATTTTGTCTTGCTAAACTCTGTCACAATTTTTCTGATTTGTGTAGTTGTACTCAGAGATCCTATTGTTCCTCTACCCCACCTAGAGTCGTTTGTGCCAAGTAATAAGTGACCTCCATATTCTTCCTACCAAAATGTAATATCTCACATGTATGTGTGCGGAACTTAATTGAAAATTATATGCCCATTCTGCGTGTTTATTAATGTTGTCCTTAATTTGTTGCAGTCCTCCTCAGTATAAATTTCCTCCAATTTGTTCTCATTGGCTAATTAGGAAATTCTGTTTTTAGTTCCAAATTCTAAA